>NC_081180.1:88167711-88509492 GCF_029867415.1 Vicia villosa | reverse complement strand
TTTTAGATGACACTTATTTAACTTTTCTAATATTTGTAAGAGTTTACTGATGTGTCGTATAAATATCATACAAATATCAGATACTTACGCGTGTGCTACACGCCTAATATGAGAGATGTCAAAGTTTAGTAGGAATCTCACTCTTTATAAAAATCGAGAATTTCTCACTATACCCCATGGATCTCTCACCCACTTGCGAATTGACAAAAATGCCCTTCAGCTTTCATAGATGCATTTCTGGAAGCACCCTTTTTTTGGTTTAACGTTGTTTTGTTCCATAGATTCACATACGGAAGATTCCGTAGATGCATCTACGGAAGAATTTGATGTTAAACTCGCGCCAGACCCTTCCCCTCCCTCATTCTTCACTTTTCTCTTCTTTAACTCATACTTTCTCAACTACTCTCTTAACCCCAAAAATCAAAATTCCCCAATAGTGCATTTCTTTCTCCCGAGTTCGGCCGACATTGTTGTCAACATCAAATATCAACACTATCCATCAAGTTCAAAACTCTATTTAATCGGTAAGTTTTCGACTTTTCGAGTTATTTTAGAGTATTTGTAAAATTTAGTTAGAATTCGATATTTAGGTGTCGAAATGATTGGATAGTTATAGAAATATAGTTTAGAGACAATGTAGGTGTTGTTTGATGTTTAAAACGGATGATCAAGCCACAAAAATGAAGTTTTTTAGTGACTGAACAGTGGCTTTACGCCATTGTTGAGTTTCTTAGTTTCAGAACCTTCCGTAGATGCATCTATGGAAGAGATGAACATTACGACATTCCGTAGATGCATCTATAGAAGCACCATAGTTTTTTGAAACTAAGGTACTTCTATAGATGAATATACGGAAGAGTATTATTTTTATTTTCTTGTTTATTTATAAATACATAGTATCTAACTCGATGTTATTTGTATCACAATGCAGACATTATGGCCCATGGCCCAAATAGGGATATACATGGGAGAACTGCACAACACGCATCCTTGCGGCGTGAACGGGTGCGTTTAGTTTCTCAGGTCACTGATGGAGTTGCCATTGCAGTAGACGCACCTGCAACTAATACACCCGCTACAGTCGGGCATTCTCCATCTGTCCCAGTTGAGGGGCTTTCTACGTCCGTTCCACTTGAGGGGCCTTCCCCATCTACTACTACACCACAGAGGCCTTCGGATGATGCTAAGGGTTCCTCACAAATGTCACCCACTGCAGACGTCGTCGTGACAATTATTCTAGTTCTACTTGTGTCGGTGCCAATGACGGTCGATGCAGGATCTGTTGTGCCACCTCTAGAGCTGCGCGAGGATGATCCATGTCGGAGTCTGTTTGGTACTCGGGGGCCCTATAGATATGCAGATCATGCAGCCATGCGTTTCTGGGAGGGAGCGGTAAATTTTCTTTGGTTATTACTTATTTCTTTTTTTCTTCAGTTTTTGAATTTGCTTATTAATAACTGTTTTTGTTTAAAAAATTCAGGAGAGGGATCCCTACGCGACGATACATAATGGGATGCTGATGGCATTTGCGGAGATATGGCATCCGGAGAATTCTTCATTTCATCTTCCTCACAATGAGATTACTATCACTCTTTCTGATGTGGCATGCCTCCTGCATCTACCTATCAGGGTACCCTCCTTGGTCACGGTAGGCTGACGAAGGAGGAAGCGATGGAGATGCTGATTGCTGAGCTGGGGGCTGATCCTAATGATGCGCTTAAGGAGGTGGAGAAGACCCGCGATGCCCACATCAGATTTGGCCTCTTGTAACGGAGATATGATGCCGAGCTTGCTGCGGAAGAGGAGGCTGTTGGTGACGAGGTAGAGGCGAATATACACAGAGAGCGGGCGGTGAGATGTTACTTCCTATATTTTATAGGCACTCAGCTCTTTGTGGACACGAACTCGTCGTACACAGACGTCATCTACCTGACGTACTTATCGGATACAACACATATACATAAGTACAATTAGGGAGCAGCTATACTGGCGTACAACTACTACAGACTCGGAGAGGGATGCCTGTGGAAGGCAAGGGCAGTGGCAGACAGCTGTACCCTTTTGGTGGTAATAATCTTATACCCTCTACTTATTATATATTTCTGATAGTACATTAAAATAACTGTGTTTTTTAAGCACTTCCCAGACATTGTTGGCTGGGGAGAGGTGTCTACCTACATTGAACTCATGCCGCGTGCCAGTGCATTCAACCCCCATAAAGGGAACCGGGTGCCGAATCCTTATAGGCGCAGACTTGATCACATGGTTGCCGAGGACGTACATTATGACTGTTATGCTGAGTACCGTGAGACGGTTCCGTTTGATGAGATAGCACTATATTTTGGATGGTTGACCGCCAGCTTGACCATTATTGTACGTTATCTTCCGGAATGCGTCAGCTTGGCTACGCACAAACGATACCTTGCGACCCTACTGTCTCCGATCCTATCGCCATGACCTGTCGGCAGTTAGATGAGGTCTTTGCAGACTGGAAACATCACATGGTTCCAGAGGAGGCTCGGGAGACGAGATTAGAGAGTGACTGAAGCTGCGTCGAGGGGTACATCACCTGGTACTACAGAGTGTCGCACTCGTACATGCTTCCCGCTGCTCCTATAGATCCGCCCAGACTAGCCCATGAGGAGATTCTGCGGACTCATTTGGCTGAGTTAGACCACACTCAGGATCTTCTTCCTCAGTGTCGTTAGATAGCTGACACGGGCCTGTGAGCCGTTGCAGATGGTTTATTTCTTGAGGGATCTGAGCAGAGGCGTGTGGTGGATGTTATTATTAGGCTGGCAGAGGAGGCATTTATGTACCGTAGACATCATGCCAGGACTAGTGGGGCACTTGATGCTAGAGACATAGCCAGCTGAGAGCTAGGTGGACGCAGAGGCGGAGGCGGAGCCAGAGACAGAGAAGAGACGCAGGATGATGTCCGACACACACAGTAGTGATGCATGTGGTTTTTTTGATATCTGTAATTCTACGGAACACTTTGTTTTCAACACGTTCCATAGATGCATCTACGGACAGATTGCCGAAATATTTTAACTATACAATACTATATTTTTAACGCTTCCATAAATGCATCTACGGAACAAAACCAATTTTTTAAAAAAATATATACTTCCAAATGTGCAACTAAGGAAGCAGGGAACAAAATTAAAAATTCGCGTAGTGGCTAAGAAATTCATAGAATCTATTCAGAAATCTTCTAAAACTGACATTGTCTATGTAAAATTAGAGTTTTTCTGAATGTTTAAAAACGCTGTCTCTCTGGCTAAAATAAAAAAGCTGAATTATTTTGATTTAAAAAACACGTTGAGGAACCAGCTTAAAGAAAGAACAAACATTCAATTTATCTGTTTGACTAAAAACAAAGATGGAAAGTAGAAACTGAAATGGAGTCGCATCGTATATGTTTCTGTCTACTGTTATAGACTGTAGTTCACACACAACACAAAATTTCCTTTTGAGGTTCTTTCAAATGGAATTGTATTGTATGGTTTAGTCTGGTCGCATCCATCCATCGTTTCAAATTTGACTGAACAGCGTGTGTATGCAATGTGAACCCCCTGACTATACAACACTTTCAGTGCACTTTATTCAACAACTGGTTTTGCAATATTGTCCTCTCATTTTTGTCTATTGAATTTTGTATATATATATATATATATATATATATATATATATATATATATATATATATATATATATAGTTTGCATTTAAACTTGAAATGACATTCAGGCATGGCATGCATGCAATGGAGATGTATCGTTATAGACACGAACTAACAAACGAACACAAAAGATACAAAATTATATATGAAGGATAAATTAGTATTATTATCAACAAAAAAGTTTAATGATGATTACTGTTTTGTCAGGAGGAGTATATGTATATGAAAACTGACTCAACTGAGACTGAGATTCTGGACGACAAAAATGCCCTTCTTTAAAAATTTGTTTGGCACCTGTAGTTGTCGTGTCCTGTCCCATGTGAGTGTTGTGAGTGTCCTTGTTTCAATCACGTGAATGCATGATGATGTTTGTCCAATTCTCATTTCCATGTTTTAACTAGGTGCTATATATGATTTAGCAACTACAGGGTCCATTTCTGAGCTGTGTGCATTCTGTTCATGATTCTCATTTTTGTTGCCTTCTTTCTATTTGCATGTCTCTTCCCAAAATTCACTTTACATCTCAACTTCTTATTTTATGTATAGATGCTGTATATGTCATTGTCAATCTGTGATTTGACCACCAATGATCCTATGCATCTCTATATGTTTTTTTACAACTCTGCTTCTCAGAGATTTACACTAAACTGATTTTACATAGTTGGTATGTTTTTTGTTCTAGGGCAACAAAAAAATGATTTTGATTGAACTTATAGAATTTTTTACTCCAATAACCATTTTTTCTACCTTTAATTTCATAATACCTAAATTTCCCCTATATATTCAAAATTCCCTATGTTTTAAATATAAAAAAAATTAAATTCATACAAAACACTTAGAACACGCATGCATTTTATATTTAGAGGACACTTAGAATTAACTATCGCATGCATCCGATTCTTCAGGAAGGTGCCAATCCAATTGGCGTAACCTTCTTAAAGTTCAAAGGGCACATCAATTGATCCTACACTTGCTCATCATTTTTTTTAATTTATAGATTAAAATATTATTATATAGTATTTTATATTATAATTTAATAGGACTCATCAATTGAATCGTAATGTACTTATGACGAAATTTTGTATAAATAGAGGTGTCACATGAACCATTTGCTCACACCTCTTCTCAATTTCGTCTAAATTTTTTTGTTTATTTGTTCTAACATGAGTATTTATTAGTGTTGTACCTCACTTTTTGACCCTGAGATCCCACCTCATTTTGAAAAGACTGTGATCATCATCATCATCATCATCATCATCATCATCATCATTCATAATCAATCATGCATCATTTGCCAACAGAACATATACAAAAATATTGTGTTTGCTTGTTGCTTGTTTCCCAAGGTAGGTGACTGATCAAGAGGCTCAAGCAAATTAGGGTTTTGAGGCTCAAAAAGGAGCTCAAGCTTTCTCATATGCTCAAGTAATTTCCCTCATAAATATCCAAGCCCAAGTATGATTCAATTCAAGATCAACAACTTTCATATTCATCTGGTACACAATTATAGTTTTTGACCTAATTATCTAGAAAGTTGACTTTTGGCCAAAACATGGTTTCATGGCTCAAATCATGATTCAAGGATCTTCAATGCCTAATTATAATCCACTCATAACATCCATTTGATTAGAAGAGCTTGATTCCATTGGTGCTTAGAAGAAATCAATCCATTTGAAAAAAGTCAACTATTCAAGATCACCTTTGACTTTTGATGAATTTGGTCAACCATGGACTTTTGAAGATCAAAATCATGAATATATGATTATTGAAGTCATTTGATCAAGAAAAATTAAGAAAATCAATCAAGAATAAAAAAGTCAATAATTAGGGTTTTGACTTTTTCATGAAGAAATACATGTTTTTTACTCAACTTTGAAAGGTCATAACTTCCTCAATTCTCGACCAAATTTTATGCTCCAAAGCTCAATTTGAAGAGAAAACCAAGATCTACAACTTTGTCTTTGTGAACTATTTTCCAAAAGATGAATGATTTTTAAGTTATGAAGTTTCAAAATTGTTGACTTTTACAACACTTAGAAAATTTTACAAGAAGACGGATTTTTTTCTCAAAAGTAAGCATCTTTATGGTCACTTTCCATCAAGATATCTTGATAATTTGAAGAAATACCAAACATGAAAGTTGTAGAAGATATTTAGGGCTTTCCAAAAAGTACTAGAACTCCTCCATAGCATTTGTAAGCTAGGAGATTCGAAGGGAAGAAGATGGACCTCCATTCTTTAATTATAAATCATTCATTTAAAAACCTTGTGATCCAATCTTCATATCATACCTTGTGATCTTGCTTTGTAGACCTATAAACCTCCAAATATATCCATAATCAGAAGTTTACACAAGCTTTTGAAGCATCGCCCAAGATATTTGATCATTAACCATTGATTCATGCTATTTCAAGACTAAAGGCAAGACTTCCATTTCAGAAAAGAAGCTTTAATCGCCAAAACTTTGTCTTGAGCCCACACCTTGTTACTTCTGCACCCAAAAACACTTCAAATCCAACAAGCAACCATCTAAGATGCAGAAGATTCCCCCTATGTTCTTGATTAAAGTTTGTAAAGGATATTGGAACCATAACTTTCTCATTCTTCATCAAGAAGCAAAGTGATACAACTTTTGTTTGAATCAACCAAATGGTCTGATTCCCCCCCCCATAAACCACAAATCTTCCTTATAAATAGAGGGTCTTGCATCTGTAATCAAACACACAGAAATTCTCAAAATCATTATCTCACTTGAAACTTCAAATTTGTCACTTTGCATAAACTTAGCATTTTTAAGTTCCAAGTGTTTTCTGTGTCAAACCACCATTCAAACACTTCACATACACCATATAAAAGCTATTTGATCATTCACATAACTTATGTAATACCTCAAACACAAACCTCCATTTTCACTTTTGTCATTTGCAAGTGTATTCGAGTAGAGCAATCCAAAGCAGTTCAAGGTGAGGTGAGCATTCAATTAGCATATCTAAGGTCCCAAGAAGCTGTTAGGATCATCATTTCATTTCTGGAAGTGTTTTAAACACTTATTCGATCATCATCTGCAGATGTAAGTTTTCAAACTTGACCACTTTAACTTCTATATCATTTTGAGCAAAACTCGATTCTATTGTGTTAGTTACAATGCAAGGATCAAAATCCCTCAACTGGTTGCCATTTACGTTGTGTATATATCATTTTATTTTATTTTGAAAATGTAGGCACTACGCCAAATTTAAGCTACTAAAGCGCAGCTACTAAAGCGCTTTTAGCAAAAGCGCTCTCGTAGGGTTCGCTAAAAACAAAATTAATAAACAAGGGAAAATGATGCAAAAAAAGCGCTCTGGTAGGGGGGGTATGAGAGCGCTTTCAAAAAGCGCTCTGGTAGGGGGGTATGAGAGCGCTTTTAAAAAGCGCTCTGGTAGGGGGGTTATGAAAGCGCTTTTAAAAGCGCTCTTATAGGGTGGGTGCTACGAAAGCGCTTTTGGGATAAAAGCGCTCTGGTATGGGGTGTTATTAAAGCGCTTTTGAAAAGCGCTCTGGTAGCCCATTTAAAAAATTATATATTTTACAAACACACGCGTTTTGTTTCAGATCCAAAACACGCGAAACCCTAGCATAGAAGAGAGAGAGAGAGAGAGAGAGAAAGAGGAAGAAGCTACACTCCATCGCCTCCACCCCGTTACAGCCGAAGAGGAGGCGGAGGAGGAGGTCGCAGTCCAAGTCCCCGTCGCCGTCACCAGTCTTCTTGTTCGCAACCTCCGCCATGACTGTAGGCAGGTTTCTTCTCCTTTTTCATCAAATCTTCCATTTTTTTCCTCCAGAATCAACAATTGAAATGGATTGTTTAACATCGTTGTGCATTTTTTGAAATGGATTGTTGTTGTTTATGTTTTGATTGGAATGAAAAGTGAGTATTTAATTGGAGATTAAGCAATATAAAAGTCCGCAGCTATACCCAAATTTTTATTTTTATTTTTCCCAAATTTTTATTTTTCTAGTAGTTGTATAAATTCACTTGTGAGTATTAGTGAGCATTCAACTGCATAAGTCTTTACTTTTCATGTTAAGGGCATGTTTAGGTGAAGTTATTTTAGCTTATCTGTTGACTGAAGTATGCACTTGTTATGGAAGACAATGCGAAAAGAACTTATGACATTTTCATTAGTTGTTTTAAGCTTATTTTGTTTAGCTCTCTTATTATAAACATTTCATATACAGGACTTGTTTGTTACATATTATAAAAAAAAATTTGTTTTATGTTGCTTGTTCAGAGTTTGATCCTTGTGTTGATTTTTATGTTTACTTCGTATGAAATCTTTTGATTTTTCTTGTTATGAATTTTTTTTTATGTTGGAAATTGGAATTGTGCAGGAATTTTGGGTTGGAAATGAAGAGCTTGTCAATCTGTATGAGAAGAGACTTGGTGATGCTGGATATATTCATTTTAAGCTCGGAAGGACTAACAACTGTAGGCAGGTTTCATCAACTTTTACATGATTCAAGATTTTCTATATGTAGTTAGTAATAATCACGTTTTTCTATTGTAGGTTGAGCTTCAAACAGTGGATGGACTGGTAAAGGATAGAACACAATGTGCCCCTGCCGATTATGTTCCACAGAATATGAATCAAGTAATGTACCCCGAAGTCTTCTGTGGCAGGATCGTTCGGGATCGTTCGGGGTACAGTTATTTGATTCATATTCTGTGACACAATACAACATAGCTCAGGTGACTACTGGTTCTCCACTAAAGCATCAATACAACATGCTCCAGATAATACAGGAAGCGTACATTGGTTGCATAAGAACTCGGAAGTTGTTTCCCATTTAGTTGTTTTGGTTTAGAAATATGTGAATTGGTTTAGTTGTTTTGGTTTAGAAATATGTATATTTGTATTTTGATTTACATTAATGGTATATAATATAATACTTTTTTTGTATATAATCGATATCGATTATAATGGTATATATCGATTTGAAATGATAAATTATAGGTTCATGAAAAAATACTGCCAAAAAATAGTAAATTACAGGTTCTAAAATATTGCTGCCAAAAGTGCAGGTTTAGAAATAATAAAAAGCATAAAAAAAAAAAACGCAACATACGAAAGCGCTTTTGAAAAAAGCGCTCTTATAGGGGTGCCTACCAGAGCGCTTTTTCCTGAAAAGCGCTCTTAAAGGGGGGCCTACAAGAGCGCTTTTTCCAGAAAAGCGCTCTTATAGGGGGGGCCTACCAGAGCGCTTTTAAAAGCGCTTTCGTAGCCTATGCCAGCGCTGGCTTTGGCAGCGCTTTAAAGCGCTGTTAAAGGCCAAAAAAAGCGCTTTTAAAAGCCTTGCGCGTTGTAGTGAGGGTTCTTGAGGATTTATAGAAAATTATTGAGTTATAGGTTGAATAAATTAATGTTATACATTTCTGAAATCGTTACAAAAATAGAACAAGTTTCAGATTTGTAGTTTTTAAAATGATTGAGTTTTGAGCATGCTGCATTTCTGGAAAATCACGAAATCAAGGAAGAAGATGGAGTTCATCTTCTGACTTCATGAACCGAGTCTAAAATATATTTAATAGTTTGTGTTTTAATTGTTGGATGAATCACCACCCCAGTGGTTGTGAGTTTTCCTTTTACTCTCTCTCCTTGCCAAGGGCGTGGGTTCGATCCCCCCTTTTGCCACTTTTCCATTTTATTTCATTTTTATCATTTCTCAAGTTAGTTTTACCATTTAATCATCTGTTTGAGTCATATGATTGTCAATAGCGCTTGGCCCAATGGCTAAGGTTTTAAGCTACAAACAAGAGAGCGTGGGTTCAAGACCTGCCAAGATCAAAACCTTATTTTTTATCATTAGTTTCTTCTCTTTTATTTCACAACTTTGGTTAATTATTTGAAATAGCAAATTAAATCATTTTTACTTGAAATTTTGTATACTCTTTTTTTACCTTATATATTTTACGAATATAATTAAAAATCCAAAAAATATTTATTATTTAATCAATTTTAAATAAAAACAAAAATGAAGCTTTTACGCCTTTTAAAGACCTTTTAAATCAAACTCTTTTTAATACTCCTCACCAATTGATTTGTTTTTACTTAGGAACTAATTAGGGCTAAAGATTAGTCAACCTTGAGAAGAGAAGCATGATCCCTTAGTTGATTCACCTAGGGTTTTGTTTTATTCAACTTTTAATTGATTAGGTTTAGGTTAATAAACATATACAAAACCCTAATCCATGCTCCTTGATCTTTTGATCCCAAAACAATACCATGTTAATTTAACTTGTTGCTATGATCTCTCCTTGTCATCCACTTGTACATATGCTTATTGATTTACATCTTTATTCATTTATACCTTGGTTATGTTATTTTACTTTTATATATATATATATATATATATATATATATATATTGTTCTGGACTGGGCCAAGGTTAGGCCCACTATGATTTTCGGCCCAATAAACCTCAGAGGCCCACGTTCCTCTACGGCCCTCCTACGCACTTAGGATGCCCACCTTAGACATGCTCGGCTGCCCTATATCCCCGGAGCATATGACACCCGACATGCTCGGCACTGACGACCCCGCAAACACCTTCGTTGCCGAGGACTCTGCTCCGCGCAGGGTTCCTTCACATTCAACCCTCCGAACAACTCGGATTCCACGTGGCTCCTGAAAGACCGCGTCTCCCTGGAACTTCGGAGCGGTTAACCAGGACAGAGGGCATACACGCACCTCCGATATTTCCGCTCAGGAAACCTGGCAGTCTCCTAGTTGGGCTTGGGGATCCAACCCAATAGCGAGATCATGGCCCAGCGCTGGGGGCTATATATACCCTCTTTGATTAGAGGGTCAGGTATTCAATTCTTACTCACTCTTAGCTAGTACTTGCGCTCCTTTGCTCGTCAACTTACTTTGGCATTGGAGTACCTTGCAGGTACACCCCCCTTCTCCTTCCTAGAAGATCCAGTCCGAGCAGCCTACGACGATTCTTCTGATCAGGTACGATCAGTGGCGCCGTCTGTGGGAAACTTGCTTCCCCATCTTTAACAAACAAAGATCAAAGCTAATCATCTCCAATCGTCATGGCTGACAACAACAACAACATCCCAAACGCTGACCCTTTCCTCCTTCACGAGCTGATCGAGGAATCCTCCCGCGAGCTAGCTAATCATCGTCGGGGGGATCGTCGGCGACAAAGGTCCGGGCATGAAACCCAGGACACTCAGCTGTTGCAGGTCCTGCAACAGGTCCAGAATGTCGACCATGTTCCCCCCGAAGGGCACGTTCAGAACGGCGAGCAGATCCGAACGACCAACGGGCCGGAACATGCCCAGAATGTGAATGAGACCGACCTCCGAGATGGGCAACATGCTTCCTCATTCACCCACACCTCTGAGAGACGGAGAGCCCGTCATGGGGAGGAAGAGGAACCACTCAACATTCCCGAGGACGCTGACCCCATCACCGTCCGCTTGCTCAAAGAAATACAACTGACGAACAGCCTCCTCAGAATTCAGGACGACCGAATTCACGAACTGGAAAGACAGCAACGACGTCGCCCCTCTCCACGGAAGCACTACAGGTCACGCTCCTATTCCTCCTCGCGCTCACCGCCGAGAAGATACCGTCGACGTTCCCCTTCCTCTTCAAGGTCTCCCCCGAGAAGACATCGCCGCCGGAGGACCCGTTCCCGTTCTCCACCCAGAAAGAACAGGAAGAACCAGAAACCTGAAGCCGCTGAACAAAGGAGCCCCTCCCCCGAACAGGGCCGTCGGGGCCCCTCCAAAGCTGCGTTGGGTGACAACCAAGAGGATTCCCGACGAAACAGGCACTACCATTCACCAGGACCAAGCGACGAGGAGGACTTCCGCAGCCCCTTGTCCGCCAGTATCCGGAGAGCCCACCTCCCTCGGGGGATGGAAAAACCGCCAGTATTGGACCAATACGACGGGACCACTGACCCCGACGGCCATATTCGGAGCATCGAAGCGGTCATGGACTATCACGTCGTCAGAGGCTCGATCAAGTGCCGCATTTTCCCGACCACCCTCAGGAAGGGAGCGATGAATTGGTACAGGAACCTCCCTCCGAACTCCATCCATTCCTGGACCGAGCTCAAAGAACTCTTCTTGAGCCACTTCACAGCCTCCCGACGACAACCAAAATCGGAAGCCAATCTCGAGGCCGTGGTACAAGGACCCAACGAACCTCTTCGGGATTACCTTGAAAGATTCAACAAGGAGGCCGTCCAAGTGCAGACGGCCGACTACATGAAGAGGTACATCTTGGAGCGAGGACTTCTCCCCGGCAGTGACTTCAAGAAGGCTATTAAGATTGAGGAGGTGCACTCGATGAATGCCCTCCTTCGCAAAGCAAAGGCATTCATCGACTTTGAGGAAGGCGAGGCAGCCGCGATCAAAGCCTCGAGGGGCAGTGATGCCGCTCGCAGCTCGAACCTCGAGGATCCAGGGTCACGCCGGGGACAAGACAAAAGAAGGGACGACAGGTCCCGAGATGTCAAAGAACGGCGAGGACCGGCAGGGCGTTTCAACGACTACACTCCTTTGAACACCTCCCGGGAGAAAATCCTGGCCGACTGCCAAAACGCCGAGTTCAAGAAATCCAACATCAGGCCCCCGAAGTCAAATCCTACAAGACCGGGGACGGACAAGTCCAAATACTGCAAGTATCACAAAAGTCACGGGCATATGACCGACGAATGCATACATCTCAAAGATGCCATAGAGACCCTGATCAAAGAGGGCCACCTGGCAAAATACACCAAGAAGGGAGAACCCTCCAGAAGAAACATCCCTCGAAACTCTGACGAGGGGAACTCACCAGACAGCAGACCGCTTCAAGTCGCACTGTCCGTAACTCGACCGGAAGACTTCATCCCTTCAGTCGGCGTGACGACCGCCCTCAGCACCTGGGAACATTTCCCCACCGCAATGGTCATCTCCAACGGCGGCGACCCCGGCTCTCTCACCGTCAGTTCAGTCAAGAGAAAGTTCGACGAGCTACTCAGCGCCAATGCCGATCTCGGCCCTACTCTGCGGAAATTCCGAGGAAAGTCAGAGCCAATCACTTTCTACCTCGAGGAACTGCCCGGCGGAGCTCCAAACGCCACCATTCCCCTCCTCGTCCGAGCCAGAATGGCAAACTTCGATGTTCAACGGGTCCTGGTAGATGAAGGTAGTTCTGTCGACATCATGTACTCTCACCTCTTCCGAACACTTCAGCTGGACGACTCGCACCTCACTCCCTATGTGGGTTCCGACCTCCAGGGTTTTAACGGAGCCACCACCAAATCATGGGGCTACGTCGAGCTGATTGTCACCTTCGGGGAAGGGGAAGCGTCCAGGCAAGTCAAAACCAGGTTTTTGGTGATCGACTGCAAAACATTGTACAACTGCATCATCGGACGCCCAACATTGGCCGAGCTAACCGCCGTGCCCTCCACGGTCCATCTGAAGATGAAGTTCTACACGAGGACAGGGAAAGTGGCCACCATCAACGCCGACATTGAAGCTGCGAGGAGGATCTTCGATGCATCCGTCAAAAGACTAGAGCTGATCTCCCCTCCGACCAGCTCCAACAAAAAACCAAGAGCCGAAGACAAGCATCCTCAGGAAGCTCAGGTTCCAACGGCCAACGTCAGCTCAGTCGACCTCGATGCAAGGTTTACGCAAGAAGAACTGAAGACCGGGGAAGAGACACAATCAAAGGCCCCTCATCCCGTCCGGCCTGTCCCCGACGGAGATTTCGAGCTGATTCCCCTGGGGGATAACCCCGACAGAGCAGTGAAGATCGGCAAAGGCATCCCTGACCTGCCGAGGAAGCAACTCGTAGCCTGCCTTCGAGCCAATGCCGACCTGTTCGCCTGGAGCGCCGCAGAGATGCCCGGACTCGACCCTGAGGTCGCCTGCCACCACCTCTCCATCAATCCAACCGCCAAGGCCGTAGTACAACGTAGGCGTCGGCAGTCTCCCGAGAAAGCGGAGGCTGCCGAGAAAGCTGTAAAAGACCTCCTAGAGGCAAATTTTATTTCCGAGGCCAAGTATTCAACTTGGCTCTCAAACGTTGTACTTGTTAAAAAATCTAATGGAAAATGGAGAATGTGTGTTGATTATACTGATGTTAACCGGGCATGTCCAAAGGACGCCTACCCTTTACCTAATATTGATAGACTGGTCGACAACTCGGCCGGCTATAAACTGTTGTCTTTCATGGACGCTTATTCTGGTTACAACCAGATTCCCATGGCGAAATGCGACAAGCAATGCACGGCTTTCATGACCGAATCGGGCAATTATTACTACAACGTAATGCCCTTCGGACTCAAAAACGCCGGGGCAACTTACCAGCGGATGATGAACAAGGTCTTCCGAGGGGAAATCGGCGACACGCTCGAGGTGTATATGGACGACATGATCGTCAAATCTCGAGAAGACTCCGACCACACGCTTCATCTCGAGCGAGTCTTCGGGCAGGCCAGGTCCTGCAGGATGCGCTTCAATCCGGAGAAGTGCACCTTCGGAGTACGGGCAGGTAAATTCCTCGGCTTCTACTTAACAGAACGAGGAATAGAAGCCAACCCTGATAAATGCCGAGCATTCTCAGACCTCCCTACCCCCACCAATAAAAAATCCATCCAAGTACTAAACGGAATGCTCACGGCATTATCCCGCTTCGTCGCGAAATCCGCCCAGCATGCACTTCCATTCTTTAAGCTTCTTCGGAAGGAAGCAGCTTTCGAGTGGTCCGAGGAATGCGAACAAGCATTATCCCACCTCAAACAAGTGATATCCAAACCCCCGGTGCTATCCCGACCAGACAGCAACGAGGTTCTCTATCTCTACTTGGCCGTTTCAGGCGAGGCGGCCAGCGCGGCCCTGATCCGAGAAACGGAAGACGGGCAGAAGCCGGTGTACTTCACTAGCAAAGCCCTTCAAGGGCCCGAGGTCCGCTATCAACAGATAGAAAAAATCGCGCTGGCCCTAATAAAGGCCGCCAGAAGACTGAGGTACTACTTCCTCGCCCACACTATTGTCGTCCGGACAGACCAACCGATCAAACAGCTTCTCAGCCGACCAGACATGGCCGGGAGAATGCTGAGGTGGTCCCTCGAACTGTCCGAGTTCGACATACAATACGAGGGCAGGAAAGCGTTAAAAGCCCAAGCACTCGCCGACTTCGTGGCCGAGATGACGACGATCTCCAACTCCCCAACACCCACCGAGAATAAGTGGACCATCTATGTTGATGGCGCCTCAAGCCACGCGGGCAGCGGAGCCGGTATCATCTTGGAGAACGACGAGGGGCTCGTCATCAAAGTATCCTTAGTCCTATCCTTCACCACATCGAACAACCAGGCCGAGTACGAAGCCCTCCTAGCGGGCCTACGCCTCGCCGAGGACGTGGGCGCTCGGGAAGTCATGATTTATACCGACTCTCAACTGGTCGCGTCCCAAGTTAGCGGCGATTACCAGGCCAAAAACGACACACTAGCCGAGTATCTATCGCTCGTCAAAGAAAAGATGAAAGGATTCACAAAGGCAGACGTCGCACACATCCCTCGGGAACACAACTCGCGGGCCGACCTTTTATCCAAGCTTGCGAGCACGAGAAAGAAGGGAGGGAACAAGTCAGTGATACAAGAAATCTTGTCCGATCCAAGCATAGGCAAAAACACGCAAGCCATACAAGTGTTTGCCATCGGAGACGACCATTGCTGGATGACCCCGGTGTACAAATACATCACGAACGACGAGCTCCCCGACGACCCGAAGGAAGCCTCAGCCATTAAGAGGAGAGCCTGCTCGTACACAGTCATCGAAAATAAACTCTACCGACGAGGCTTCTCCGTCCCCCTCCTTAAATGCATCGACGGCTCGCAAGCACTGGAAGTACTGCAAGAGCTTCACGAGGGGATTAACGGCCAGCATCTCGGCGGTCGGTCGCTGGCGAGGAAAGCCCTCAGAGCCGGCTATTATTGGCCGACTATGCAGCAGGACGCCAAAGAGCATGTTCAGAAATGCGACAGATGTCAGCGGCATGCCGACATGCACCTAGCTCCCCCCAACGAGCTTAAATCCCTCTCCTCTCCTTGGCCTTTCTCCACCTGGGGAATGGACCTCCTCGGCCCTTTCCCAGTCGGATCATACCAGAATAAGTACCTGGTGGTCGCCGTGGATTACTTCACGAAATGGATAGAGGCCGAAACTCTCGCCAAGATCACGTCTCAAAACGTGCTACGCTTCTACAAACGAAACATACTCGCTCGGTTCGGGGTGCCACAGGCTATAATCACCGACAATGGCACCCAATTCACCGACAGGAAGTTCCAAGAATTCGTGGCCAAGCTCGGCACAAAACAGCACTTCACCTCAGTCGAACACCCTCAAACGAACGGGCAGGCGGAGGCAGCCAACCGAGTCATCCTCCGAGGACTGAAAAGGAGGCTCGGCGAAGCTAAAAAAGCTTGGGTCGAGGAACTACATAGTGTACTTTGGGCGTATAGGACGACGCCCCATTCGAGCACGGGCGAGACTCCTTTCAGATTAACCTACGGCACCGAAGCCGTAATCCCCGTGGAAATCCGAGAACCTTCTCGGCGCACCGAATCCCCCCTCGAGGAAGAACTTAACGACGAGGCCATGAGGGAAGAGCTCGATATGGTAGAGGAGATCCGAGCAGGATCCTCCCTCCGAGAAGCTAAACTAAAACAGCAAATAGCTCTTCGCCAAAACGCCAAAGTTATAAAGCGCGAATTTGAAATCGGCGCCCTAGTGCTCCGCAGAAACATGAAAGACTCGCGCGAGGGAAAACTAGCCCCGAACTGGGAAGGCCCATACCGAGTTTATGACAAAACCGAGAATGGCGCCTACTACCTCGAGAATCTCCTCGGCGAAAAACTTGCTCGTCCCTGGAACGCTGAAAAACTCAGACGTTATTACAGTTAAACATAAACCAAAACGCCCGGCACCTGACCCAAACTCAGGTAACAGACGGGCATGGATCCACGTCGTCGGTACGGACGTGAGTATTCCACGACAGCAACTGTCGATCCCCATCGTCAGATGGACGGACCGACCTCTCGGCGGATTCTACACCTAGACCCTCCGAGGAAGTACCTGCATGGCAGAACCCCAGCTCGCGATGGGATCGTTCACGCCGCGAACGCTTGGCCACAACCGCGGTCTCGCGCTCGCTAAAAGCGCACACCTGCTCTGCGCACCCGGTCCGTACTCAACACGCCCGGGCAATCAATCTAGGCCGAGCACAGTCCACAAAACCGATAATATCACAAGTATATAGGTAACTCTCCGGCGTATCCGAGCATAAATCATCAGTTACCTAAAGCGATCGAAAAATATTCTAAGTATGGAGGAAATACCTCGTCATACGAGCACAACAGGAAAGTTATCAAAACACGAGAATACAACGATAACACTGAAGGTGCAGATAAACAGATATAAGCAAGCAAGATTATAAAACATTAAAATTGCCGACCAACTTGGTCGACGATGTCCAAAAGTTACAATCAAAATGCCGGGCACGCAGGGCCCCCAAAGTAGTCCGGGCATTACCCAACAAAAGATAAAATGGCACGCAGGCCGAAGAAGAAGGGCACGCAGGCCCAAGACCACTACCTACTCTTCACTCTCTGGAGACTCGGGCACCAACGCGCCGTCCACAATCTTCGAAGAAAGCCCGACATTATCCTCCTTCAAACCAGGGTTTAGAAGCCTAAGTTGACGAACAGCACGCTCGAAACCGACTTCAGCCATGTCGGCCAAGCTTATCTTCAGGCTATCTATCTTCTCCACGAATTCAGCCCTAGTCCGCAGAGCGGCCACATCCGACGACTCGTCAGCCGAGGGAGCCCACTCAAGCTGAAGGTCGGCAAGCTTTTTCTTCTCCGCCGCAATCTCCCCGTCCTTCTGCTTGAGAACCGCATCGATCTTTCTCTTCAACTCCTTGCGATCAGTCTCCAGGGTCTTCACCCTGTCCTCGACAGTCTTCTTTGCCGCCTCCGCCTCCTTCAGGGCCTCGGACGAGCCCGAGCCACCATTGGCTAACATTTGGGCCATCCCCAAAACCCTCATCACGGCTGCACCGTCGCACGCCAGCTGTTTCTGAAGGGACGGAGGGTCCATCTCACCGATCCGACGAGCTTCATCCGGAGAGGTAAGTAGGGGAAACTTCTCAAAATAACCTCCATCCTTGTAGCAAGGAGGCAATATAAAGCCACGCTCGGGACCTAAGCTCGACGGCTCATGGCGTCCACCCTCGGTAGCACGAGACCTCTTGGAAGCCCTCTCGTCCTCCTTCATCCGAGGAGAACCTGCGGAGGCCGAGTTCTCTGCAGCACCAGTTCCCCGATTCTTCTTCTTCTGATTCCTCCTTGCATCCAGAGCCATCTTCAGGACTGGGTCCTCCTTCTCCGGCATAGCATCTGCAAAGAAAAAATAAAAGGAGTTAGCGAAAACACAGGACAGAAGAGGAAAAGCTGGGCGAACGAACACGACCTAACAACGACCGGGTCTCCTCGGGAGTCCGACAAGATAACAGAGCCTTGGTATTAATAGGCCGTTGCTCCACAACCGGCACACCATTCTCGTCCAACACGGGATTCCCATTCCTCGTCACCCACCGGGACATAGTGAAGCTATCTACGTATTTGCATAGGACCGAGTAAGACTCTGCGTCGTGCTCGTCCAGGTCCCCATCTTCCCAAACGTAATGCTTAGGGGGAGACGAAAAGTGACCTTTCCACCAGAAAAACGGGAACCTTGTGCAGAATTCCCTTGCTACCTGCCCGTCCTCACCCCTCACTAGATCCCCGTCGGCGTCACGAAGGACCACGGAATCCGACACATCGTAGTAAGCCGTCGGGCTGAGCGGACGAACAACAAAGTATCGATCCTTGAAACCCTTCACAGAGTCAGTGTACATCCCGAAGAGCTTCCGCTCGGCATTTTTGAACGAAACCCAGCCATATCGCCCGTCTGCCGCCTGCCTTTGGACGCGAAAACACCGGCCAAACAATGCGGTCGTGGCACCAATACCCAAATAATTACAGACGATCTCGAATGCTCGCATAAAAGCAAAAGAATTGAGATGCAATTGGGACGGCGCCAAGTTTAGAAACGCCATCATCGATTTCTGAAAGTCAGAGAAGGGCATTCGGAAGCCGAGCTCCTTGAACACATATTCATACATCGCGAAGCCATCCCTGTTGAACCGAGAGCATATGCGCTCGTCCGGAGACGGGCACATCACTTGGTAATTCGGCGCTTCACCCTCTCTCAAAACCTCGATTTCTGTGAAGGCCCCGTCTAGAGACTCAGTGTATCGGGAAGTGACCGTTAAGGCTTCCTCGGCTATCCAGTCGGACGCAACCGTGCATTCGTAACTAAACAAGGGCATCGGGGAGACCCCTCCCTCCGCGTCGGAACCCGGAGAACCAGCATGGTCATTGTCGACCAGAGAGGGCGCGTTTTGATCCTCGATGATCTCAACATCGGAGCTAGTGGCCGTCGAGCCGTCCGACTCGCTACTCCATGAGTCAGATTCCGAGCTGGACTTCGAGCTGGCGCTCGAATCAGATCCACCTGCACGCAGAAGGGAGAAAGTGAATTCGACAGTTCATCAAATCCACCCTTCCACCGCAATGCAAGCGAAAGGGTATAGCAGGAGCGGCGGAGCCCCCGGCTAAACCCCCATCGAGGAAAGACGCCCGTCAGCCGGGGACTCGCGAAATGTCTAAACAGGCACAACGGTCTGACGCCGACGTCATCTGGTCCACCGACCCACACTAACCCCCGGGCATCGCCTGGATAACCCAGGGAGGAAGCACAACCTCTCGTCGGATCCAGCTTACGTTTACGACGACGACCACGGGGACGAAGCGCACAAATCTTAAGGAAATGAATAAAGCAACGAAGAGAGAAGCGAACTTACTTGAAGACATGATGACGATGACCGGATGAGCTTCTCGGCAGACGAATAGTATGCTGAATAATCTGGAAGAGTATCTTCCGAGGAGAGCCTGTCTGATGCCGAGCAGGTAAACAGAGAGAGGGAAACTTCCAAATGAGAGGATTCGCCCCCTTTTATAGGGAAAGGGCTCGGAAGGCGAAGCGTCGCCTCTCCTGACAAGCGCCGCCTCCTAGACCCTAGGCCATTATTAAATATGCCACGTCAGCGCGTGTCACCCACGCGCGACGTTTCGTCCCTCCACAGGTTGTTCCTCCGAGCACATCTGGTTGACGAGGAGCCATCTCATCGAGCATCTCCCCGGCCCGAGCATCAGGTAAAGTCACAGCTTCTTGACCAGAAAACTCCGGCTTGGGGGGCTCCTGTTCTGGACTGGGCCAAGGTTAGGCCCACTATGATTTTCGGCCCAATAAACCTCAGAGGCCCACGTTCCTCTACGGCCCTCCTACGCACTTAGGATGCCCACCTTAGACATGCTCGGCTGCCCTATATCCCCGGAGCATATGACACCCGACATGCTCGGCACTAACGACCCCGCAAACACCTTCGTTGCCGAGGACTCTGCTCCGCGCAGGGTTCCTTCACATTCAACCCTCCGAACAACTCGGATTCCACGTGGCTCCTGAAAGACCGTGTCTCCCTGGAACTTCGGAGCGGCTAACCAGGACAGAGGGCATACACGCACCTCTAATATTTCCGCTCAGGAAACCTGGCAGTTTCCTAGTTGGGCTTGGGGATCCAACCCAATAGCGAGATCATGGCCCAGCGCTGGGGGCTATATATACCCTTTTTGATTAGAGGGTCAGGTATTCAATTCTTACTCACTCTTAGCTAGTACTTGCGCTCCTTTGCTCGTCAACTTACTTTGGCATTGGAGTACCTTGCAGGTACACCCCCCTTCTCCTTCCTAGAAGATCCAGTCCGAGCAGCCTACGACGATCCTTCTGATCAGGTACGATCATATATATATATATATATATATATATATATATAGACACACACACACATTGTTGAACTAATCCTATATTCATGAGACATTCATCCATCATCACATCATATTCATATATACATGATATGATCTTGAGGTATGTCATTCTTTTATTCATCAACCTTTTATACTATAGTTTATACATTGATATCTTGTTTATCTTAAACTCACCCTAGATCGTATCCATGATACACACGGTATATCACACGCACCACTTGAGATATTCATAATGAATGATTGTTTAAGATGTTGTCTAAAACTCCAAAGGAATCTGAATGGTATTGACTAAAACTGTCAAGGTACTCACTCTCTTTTCCAACTCTTTTACTTTGTGCTTAGTATTGTTAAAGCTTAGCATTTTCTCCTTGTTCTAAAAATGATTTTGTATTGTTAAAGCTCAACCTCTTTTAAATCAACATTGGTTTTATATTGTTAAAGCTCATCCACCACTCTTTTAAATTATCTTTTCCTTGTATTGTTAAAACTTGACACTTTTTAAAAATTTGTTAAGTATTGTTAAAGCTTAACATTTTAAAAATCTGTTGAGTATTGTTAAAGCTCAACACCCAAAAAGATTTTTTTCACTTGGCTCTTTATTTCCTTTTTTTAAAGAGGAACTACAAATGCTTTAACTTTCCTATTGCACTTAAGGAGTATGTAGACACACGATGCAATGTCGTGTCGAGCACACTTTTAATAAAATTTCTTTTCTCACCTCCCATTCTATTTTAAAAAAAAAACATAAGCATTTTATAATGACAATAACAATAATAATATATTTTAAAAAGGTTCATACGGAGTACCGTAGATGTGATGGGTGCTACTATCTTCCCCTTGCATAACCAACCCCCGAATCTAAGATCTCTGTCTTTTTATTAGTTTTGTTTTAAAAACTTTTGTGGATTTTATTTCGCTCTTTTTTCAATTTTCTTTGGAAACAATAAAGCGCGGTGACGACTCTACTAAAATGTCTGAGCTAAGTCAATCAATGACTTTGGTCTCAAAATTTCACCGCTACAATTAGCATGTTTATTATTTCCGAACTAAACCTCCGATGAAGATTCATTTTTGGGTTAATTGGATTCTGAGCAACTTGAGACTAACTTGAATCTTTGGTTACACAGAGAGATTAAAGACGATGATAGAATTAAAATAATAGACATATTTGTTTCGTACATATCTATTGCAGATGACAATGACGATATCCAACATCGTTGGTTGCTAGTTAAGAATGAGAATCCTGTTTGGGATATGATGTTTGGAACATATGATATTATTTTTATTGTTGTATGTGTTGTTGTTTAGCCGTATCGGTTTTGTTGTAACAAAAACTTGTTATCAAAATTAAATTCTAAGTTTACAAAATAATTTAACAACATAATTAATTATTATCTAGAACTTGTTCTTACATTCGGACAATGTGTTCGTGTGTGACCGGTAAGATGACATATACCAATTTTTTTTTCTATTTTGTCAATCGTATCAATTTCAGTTCTAATATGTGTGATGGCATAGCGACCTTTTATCTTCTTTTTCATGTTTTTGTTACAGAAAATTACACCCTTTGGTAGGTAGACCAGTATTCCTCTCTAGCTATCACTGAGAAGTTATTGTTGTAGGCATACATCGAATAAGTTTACGAACTTGTAAACGTCGGATAAATGCAAGAATGCGTCTTGGTGAACACTGGAACATGCGACAATAACATGAGATCAATGTACACATACGACTTGATACTTTTCTTAGTTGCATTAACCTTTATGTTATTCGACATGATAGTATCCCATTGTCCGCTCCTCATTGTGGTCTATTGTATTCAAACAATGAAATTATAATTTTTATGGTCAAATTTTGAGATAAGATTTAAAGAAAAATGAGATTCATCTCACTTTAAATTCTCATTATAATATCTAACTAAATTTTTTGTTAACTATAATTATTTTTAATAAATTAAAATTATTATAAGTATATCTCTTAAAATAGTTCAGATATAACATAAAAGTTAGGCAAAAATCAATTTTTAAAATATTTAAGAATAATCCTCGTATTTTTATATTTCAAAGAAAATTATTTCTAAAAGTAAATATAGTAAATATAGCAACTCAGTATTTCTCAAAAAAAAAAAAAAAACTACTAAAAATGAAACAAACACTCATCTATTCACTAAAATATGAATATTTGTTTCGTCAAAAAAATTTAATAAAAATGAAATAAACACTCATCTATTCACTAAAATATGAGTGTTTGTTTTGACCGAGTAGTCTTTTTATTTTATTTTTATAAGCAAATTTCAATAACAACAAAGAATACTTACCCATAATACATTAGGGAGAATTCATAGATTTCAAAGGAATTCGTATATGTTTGGATCTTGCTGAAAATGATTTTGGATTCAGTTAGATCCTCTATTCACTAAAATATGAAAAATCCGACGTATCAGTGACTCAATCATAAATTATTTTTCAAACAAGTCCAAACAAAATGCATATAAGTTTAAGTTTGGGTAGGATTTGATAATGTGACCTACCCATCTCCAATGTTAAATAATAATTCAAAGATCGTGACAGGGGGAAAAATCATACTCAATTATGAGGATAATCATGCTAAATTTGCTTACATGAATCAGGATCCGTTTGTTACACATTTTATAGAATATTTTTAATATCTTTTTAAAGGATAATTTAAAAAAACATCAAATCAGTAATTTGTATAAATAGTTTGTCGAAATTAAATTATTTTAAGTATTTTATTATTTTGTTACAATTTTTAAATGATAGTGTTTTTTTAGAAAAATGAAAAGTTGTTTTGAGCAAGTTATTAAAAACCATTATTTTAAAAGATATTTCTTTTTGTGATTTTAATTATGTTAAAACTCTATTATTAAATATATAAGTTAGTTATTGAATGTCAAAATTCCTCTTTTAATTTTTAATTAATAAATTCAAAATAATCTATAGTATTTTTGAATAAATTATCATAAAAATTAATTTTTAAAATATAAAATTAAAATCAGTTTTTGAAAAACTATAAAAAACGAGTCTTTCAATTTCAGTTGAGTTTGTTTTTCTAAAAACTTTAACTATTCATGATAGAATTCTTACATGAGAAAAAAGTAAAGGAGAATATAATTATGAGAGAATATTATTTTTATTGGAAGAAGTACATGATTTATATAGTCAATTAGTCAATGAGAATAATTAACTACTTAATCAGTATATTTCTGAGGAGAGTTTAGTTTGTATATTTATCATATTGAATTACTTATTTATAAAATGTATCACTTTTTATTATATATTTAATTCTTCTCTAAGATAAGTCGTCTGATATGGAAGTGAGTGAATGATGTGTCCTTATTCTGTAACCACTCCCTTGAATATTAAGAAATCAACGGTCAATTTCCTGAGTGATTTTTTTTTAAAGAGGCCTTGGATTCAGGCTTAATGCAGCTATAAATTCTTCAACACCGCGGTTGAGAGGGACAATCTAACTCTAATACAAAAATACATAGATACATATCTTCTCACCTTTATGTGAGCTATCTCTCAGCCTCATAGCAAATTTTAAAGCCTTTAATAGACCCTTATTCACTGTAAGTTGTCATGCATTTGTTTTTTTAGCCAGTACATAACCAATTATCTAATTAGATAAAGAGACATAAGTAACTATTCATGGAAAATGAAATACATTTACTATATTTATAGTATGAAATTTCAACTCCAACAAAAAGTCAGATAATCATTGGTGAAAAAGAATATGAAATGCGAGAAATACATTGCTTAAAAATATTTAACCATCCATTTTTCTTATGAACCAAGGCTGAAATGTAAATTAGGCTAAATAAATTATTTTTGCTTAACTATACATTATCGTTATGGATAAAAGTTAAAATGATAAGCATCTTAAACAATTTCTTCGGTGACATTCAAGAGACCTAACACGCTTCTACAAGGCTCCCTTGATGTTTCTAACTTTTCTCATGATTAACATCTCTTTGAAAACAAATTGATATCTTCATACCAACATATGATTGTACTTGCAGAATCTCCTGTATTTATGGCGCCAAAACAAATTTTCATAAAAACAAAGAACAAGCCAATATTATCAAATTTATTAAGGGTTTGAATGAGAAGTTCTCCCATGTACATTTTGAGATCATGCTAATGGAACTCTTTCGCGCCTTAGATAAAATGTTTTCTTATGTTTTAAGTCAAGAACGTCAACTCCTTTTTCCTAAGGCATGTGATTCCGCATCACACCAAGAATCCATGACCATACAAGTCCAAACAAAATAAATTGGTAGAGGATGTTGTTTAAACCTTAATTATTATTGTGGAAAAGAAAGACAACAATTTGGCTTTGATTGTGGCTTAAACCCTAGAATCAATTAATATTGTACCCATGACAATCACACCAATCACACAGTGGAAACTTGTTTTTCTCAAGTATGGTTACCCACACAACTTCCAATAAATAGGACCCAGATCCAAAGTCAACCTTTTCATTGACTCTTATTATGCACAACCAGATCATAATAATCAAACCAACATCAATCCCACCCTATCAGCGATTCAAGATCAATATCAACATATTCTTAACATGCTCCAACATGAGAATTTCTCTATGCTCAACTCTCACCATAATTAAGAATTTCTTGATACACAGTTTATGGTATCTCAAACTCCTAATGTAAACTTTATCTCTTATCTTTTTGGGTAAGAAAATACTTTTAGGACTTTACCTACAAGTGACACACATCACATCACTAACTCTTTTCAAAATTTTAGGGTATACATGAAATTTTTTCTCAATATTTATTCCATTTCTTAACCTGTGTCTTATACTTAAGCTAGTAAAACCAATTGTTCGAAATTGGCTATATGAAAAACTTTGATGCCTTATCTTCCACAAAACTTGGTCTATTGTTGACCTCCCACCATGTAAAACTCACATTAGTTGAAAATGGGTGTTAAAGTTGAAACACTATTATTATGAAAATATTTAATGGTATAAAAAACACCTTGTGGGAAATGGTACACTCATCTTTAAGAATTGGACTATTTTGACCCTTTTTATTGAGTAATAAAGTTAACCAATATAAGATCCCTTTTAGTCTTAACAACAATTAATAAATGGTTCTTAGAACAATTGAATACGAACAATGCATTCCTCTATGGTAACCTCTATGAGTATTTTACATGACCATGCCTCATGGAACTCAAGTTCACAATATTGCACACACCTCCACTTAGGTTTGAAAGTTTCTCAAGTCTATCAATAGACTTAAGCAAGCAAATAGGCAGTGGTTGCTGCTTCCGTCGCGCCACTCCTTGTCATGTTCATCAACCGTCATGCCTCCCTCTCTCATCGCACCGTATCTCTCTCTGTCAATCACCATGTCTTCCTCTTCTGCGTTTTTCATGTTCATTCCCGACACTAGATTGCTGATATTTTCACCAAATGTCTCCTTAAAGTTCTTTTTGATAATTTTCAGACCAATCTAAGCATCCTTCAACTTCCCTCTTCGACTGCGGAGGTATGATAAAATATGTATTTATATTTGTATATAAGTCACACATCAACTATAACATGTAATGAATTGTAAAAGTCTATATATATATATATATATATATATATATATATATATATATATATATATATATATAAAACAGTCTCCGTAGTGCTATTCTCACATAGTTGATCTCAATATCTTACAGATAGTATAACTATAATGCACCGTCAATTAAATAAGTGTATCTCTAAAACAAAGTCAAAATTTATTGTCGTCAATGCACCTTTGAATTCTATTTAGGTGTGTATCAATTTATTTTCAAAAGTGGGTAAATTAATAAGGAATGCGTGGGTGTGTATGAGGTGGTTCTGGAGATGCATTTCAAGAATATATTTTGGAAAAAATGAGGTCAAACTCACTTTAGGACGTATTTTGATGTGGAAGGAGTGTGTCTGAAAATGTATTTCCAAAATCTAAAAAGACTTTTTTTTTTTCTTAGGATATTTTTCGACCATTCAGGGTGGAATAAGCATTTCCCTTAAATTTGATTGTTCTAACCTTTTCTTAATTAGTTATGATTTTCTAGCTCAATTGTTAATTTTTTAGCCCAGTCATATGTTTTTGGGCTAATCATTTCGAAACATGTAGTCCAGTTCATTTTAGCACCTCTTTTTCATTTGATAACTTAAGCGCCTCCGTAACGTTGGCAATGTATGCAGGAGAATCTACAAGCTGAAAACCAATCCGAATAAACTTCCATGCACCATTGTACCTTAATAGTATGATCAAAAAACAATAAACTTGCATGCACCATTGTATTGTACCTTAATATTATCGAAACAACTCAATGAACTTACATCCTCAAAATCTGCTAGGAAGTTTACTCGAATCAGCTGTTTCAACTCGTTGTTCAATCCTTGGTCGTGCTGTTCATGCACACATCATCAGAACCCATGACACCCCTCTCCCATCTTTCCTCTCCAACCACCTCGTCAACATGTACTCCAAACTCGACCTTATCAACTCAGCTCAACTCGTTCTCTCACACGCTCACCTCCCCACCGTTGTTACTTGGACCTCTCTCATCTCTGGTTGCGTCCATAACCGTCGTTTCCATGCTGCTATTCTCCATTTCACCAACATGCGTCGTGACTCCGTTTATCCTAACGACTTCACGTATCCTTGTGTTTTCAAAGCTTCGGCTTCGTTGAACATGCCATTGACTGGTAAACAAGTTCATGCTCTTGCGTTTAAAGGTGGGCAAATATATGATGTGTTTGTTGGATGCAGTGCTTTTGACATGTATAGTAAAACTGGGCTTCGTGTTGATGCCTGCAAGATGTTTGATGAAATGCCTCATAGAAACTTGGCTACGTGGAATGCTTATATTTCTAATGCGGTTCATGATGGGCGGTGTATGGATGCGATTACGGCGTTTAAAGAGTTTCTTTGTGTGCATGGAGAGGCGAATTCGATTACGTTTTGTGCGTTTTTGAATGCGTGTGTTGATATGTTGAGGTTGAATCTTGGGCGGCAGTTACATTCGTTTATAGTTCGGTTTGGATACAAAGAGGATGTTTCGGTTGCTAATGGGCTTATTGATTTTTATGGAAAATGTGGGGATGTTGTATCTTCTGAAATGGTTTTTAGTAGAATTGGGAGGAAGAATGTTGTTTCGTGGTGCTCTATGCTTGCTGCTCTTGTGCAAAACCATGAGGAAGAGAGGGCTTGTATGGTTTTCTTGCAGGCAAGGAAAGAAGTTGAGCCAACAGATTTCATGATATCGAGTATGCTCAGTGCTTGTGCTGAGCTTGGAGAACTTGAATTAGGTAGGTCAGTTCATGCTCTTGCTGTCAAGGCATGTGTTGAAGAGAATATATTTGTTGGGAGTGCACTTGTTGACTTGTATGGAAAATGTGGAAGCATAGAGAATGCTGAGCAAGTTTTCAATGAAATGCCTGAAAGGAACCTAGTCACATGGAATGCAATGATAGGTGGATATGCACATCAAGGTGACGTTGACATGGCTTTGCGTCTATTTGAGGAGATGACATTGGGTGGCCGTGGTATTGCGCCAAGTTATGTGACTCTAGTTTCTGTACTCTCAGCATGTAGTAGAGCTGGGTCAGTAAAGAGAGGCATGGAGATATTTGAATCAATGAGATTGAACTATGGGATTGTACCAGGTGCTGAGCATTATGCTTGTATTGTGGACCTTCTAGGGAGATCTGGTTTGGTGGACCGCGCTTATGAATTTATTCAAAATATGCCGATTCAGCCCACTATTTCAGTTTGGGGAGCTTTACTCGGGGCTTGTAGGATGCACGGGAAAACAAAATTGGGAAAAATCGCAGCTGAAAAATTATTTGAGCTCGATCATGTTGACTCTGGCAACCATGTAGTTCTTTCTAATATGCTTGCATCTGCTGGCAGGTATTAATTTTAAACCATGCGAACTAATTTTCTTTCTTGAATGTATGGTTTTCTCCCTTTTTCTTGTTTTTTTTCCCTTTTATTTTCTACAATCGCTAACATACGACTTAAACATTATCATAGATCTTACAGCCATGCTTGTAATTGTTAAATGCAGATGGGAAGAAGCCACTGTTGTCAGGAAGGAAATGAAAGACATTGGTATTAAGAAAAATGTTGGCTATAGTTGGATTGCTGTAAAGAACAGAACCCATGTTTTCCAAGCAAAGGATAGTTCCCATGAAAGGAACTCTGAAATTCAGGCTATGCTAGGTAAACTCAGAGGGGAGATGAAGGAGGCCGGGTACGTTCCTGATGCCAATCTATCACTCTTTGATTTAGAAGATGAAGAAAAAGCTTCGGAAGTGTGGTACCACAGTGAAAAAATTGCTCTTGCTTTTGGTCTCATAGCTCTGCCTCAAGGAGTGCCTATAAGGATCACGAAAAATCTTAGGATTTGTGGAGATTGTCATAGTGCCATTAAGTTCATCTCCAGAATTGTTGGAAGAGAAATTATTGTGAGAGATAATCATCGTTTTCATCGCTTTAAGGATGGTTGTTGTTCTTGTAAAGACTATTGGTAATACTTTTTTTGTTATATTTATTCATACATTCCTCAAAAGATATAGCAAAACAGAAAAGCAGAAGAAAAGGAGAGAAAATATTCTTACTTGTAGTTGTAAAAGTGTCATTTGCACCCCATTTTTCTATTATTATTTAACACCACCTGTTCGTATCGGCCAAAGGTCCAATAGCATAAGGTTCATTTATCCAATCTGCTCCATTGAGCTCAAGATATAAATGCCTTCACAAAGGCTTTTTAGGTACACGATCTCTAGTCTCCACTTTCATTATCTTGAACCCTAAACTACTGACTTGAGCGTTGGAGTGTTAACCATGCAGGTACCCTCCATTGATCTGTCGTATCGGAGATTAACCATGCTGATTCAAAATCAACTTCGGTTAACGACGTCGAGTCAAGATCAACGTCTCCGGTTCAAGAAGCATTGTGATCGCAACCTCCATGCACGGTGCCGCATCACATAATTACTCAGGAAGATTAATGTCAAAGGCTGGAATTTCGAGCTTGTACCATTTGGTGCTGGACGACGAATATGCCCCGGCTTAATTCTTGCTAATAGGATGCTGCTATTAATGTTGGGATCATTGGTCAACTCATTCGATTGGAAGCTTGAAGGTAACATGAAACCAGAAAACATGAACATGGATGATAAATTCGGCATTACCTTGCAAAAGGATCAACCCCTTCGAGTTGTTCACGTCCGAATAAGCAAATAAAGTGTCATGATTCTGTATTCATGTGACAAATGTTACTGCTGCATACTGCTTCATACAATAATACAACATTGTTGCTAATTATAAATCAAAATGATATACTATATCAGTATAAAATGTAATTGTAATCATGAATAACAAGGAATCCTGTTGTAATATTTAAAATTAAGAAGTTCCTTTTTAATTTTTAGTTTTCCAGAGAAATTATCTTTAATTTTTCATTCAAAATTTTGAACTTTACCATCAAAATTTTACTTCTTGTTGTCAAGATTAAATTTTCCCACAGTTTTGTACAATAATTTTTCTGTTGATCTTGTGTCTGTCAATAATGATTAATGTTTTTAGTAGCTAGTTTGTTTCACTTGCACACAGAATTCTGGTTAGCTCACTTTGGCATCATTAAAATATATTAGAAGAAAAATAATCAAAGCGACAACCCAACATAAATAGAAATTTACATAAACAAGAATAAGAGTAACAATAAGATAGAAAAACAGATCAAGAATAATATCTTAGCAATGAAAGCAAGAATTGCAAGTACAAGTATCTTGTTATTTCTTCTGTCACTTAGTAGTAGAAACCATTTCAGTATCCTCTGCTGCCTTGGTTTCCCTTCGAAATTTATTATATATATCACCTTTGTAAAACTTTCTTGTCCTAATCACCAATATAATTGAAGCCATTGCACCAAAAGCAGCAACAGCAGTGATTATTAGGAAGCCCAACCTGAAGCATTCGACTCCATTGCAATCCAAGGCCTCCCCATGTTTTCGAACACGTCCCAATGCTCTTAGTTGCCTTTCAGCTTTCTTGTCATATAAATTCCCAACAACCTTCACATTGAGCACATACAGACCTATTGGACTAGCTACTGACCCAAAATTGTACAGAGTCGAGTAGTACTTGAGGCCAAAAATCTCAGAAATGATGGCGTATTGTAGTGGCCATTGCGCTCCCACGCAAAATCCTATGATCAATGATGCAACATACAAACCATTTGGGACATCGAAGGCGATGAGAAGATAGCCGACACATGGTACTGCAAGAACTATACTGAGCATAAGCGGACGAGGGAATTTGTATTTTGCCAAGAAATGTTCTGATAGAAACCCAGACACCACTCTTCCTAGGTAGTTCCATATGCTCAAAAGTGACACAAATGTGTTGATACTCGTTTTCGGGTAGCCAAGTGAAGAACCAATCTGTCCCAAGTTGTCAATTAGAGTCAACGTTCCTCCAGCACCTGAAATAGTCACCACGAACAGAATCAACATATCTATGCTGAAGAGTGCTTGAAGGATGGTATAATCCTCCCCATAAGATGGTGGCTGGAACACCATTTTCCAGCATGAGATTTCTTGATTTTGTCCTTCGTTGGTTGTTAATGCTATAGGCGGCTCCTCAGAATTCGCCTTCTCTGTTACAACCTTAATTTCCGGAGCCTTATGCAAGACCTGTTTTTTTCTCTTCCAAGAACCAAATCCTTCTTTTACAGCAATAACAAGAGGCAAAAACAACAAGATTGTGGTGATAGCAGCACTGACACCATACTCAGCTCGAGTAAAGTTCGTCTTCTTCTGGACTATGATAATGATCATGAGAAAACCAGCGAGACAAAGAGATGCATACAAGAACCTATACAGAATCCTAAGCTCATTTGGCACTTTCACAACCTTAATAAACCGAATTGTTCGTAGAGAAGCAATCGAAATCACAGCAGGCAAACAAGCAATAAGCAGAATCAAAGCTTTCGAATCATGAAAAAAAATGGCCTGATAAAGTTGGTTAATAATCGCAGCACTTAGGCCAAGAAAGCCTTTAAGAAGCCCCAAAACAGCTCCTCGGCTCTCAGGAAAGTTATTCACACTCGTCACAATAACTGCAGTATTCGCAAACGCTTGAGAATTCGAACCAACGCAAATATAGAAACACATTTGCCAAAGATTCGTCGATATCCTTTTCGTTACAGCAAGGTAAATCATGAAATAGCCAAAGAAATTAAGAAGGGCAGCAATCAAGAGAATGAACCAAGGTGAGGTTACCTCCATGAGTAGGCCTGAAAGAACACCAACATTGAAGCCTAAGTCTTTGAAGAAACTGAGGAGATTGAGAGTGGTTTGATCATAGCCAAGAGAGGATTTGATATCACTTGAATAAATGCCAAACATGTAGCCAGAACCTGCTGCTGCCATGATCAAAATGGAGGCAAATATTGTGAACCATGGACCTTGAAGAACATGCGAAATTGGACTAGCCATGTTTGCCAAAAGATTGATATTAACACTACTACCACCTTCTTCAACAAACACTAATTTTCTTAACTATAGAATTTTGATTGTAATATTTGCATATGCTCTTAACTATACACTGTTTGATTGTAGAATTTAAATGTTTGCATATTATTTTGATTATGTCTATAATGCAAATAATTTGGGATTGTTGTAAAACTAACTAAAACTACATAGAGATCAAAGAGAGGTAGAGAAGAAAGAGAGCAATATTATCTTATCTTATTCCAAGTGTGCTTTACATTGTAATATGAGTATCTATTTATAGGACTCAATGGAGATAGAAAATCATACATATTAAACACATATTAAGTATGGAATATGAAGATGAAGAACTAGGAGATGGATGGACATCCACTAATATAAATATTCATAACACTCCCCCTTGGATGTCCATTGAGGATATGCCTCGTTAAAACCTTACTAGATAAAACCCAGTGGGAAAAATTCTAGTGAAGGAAAAAGAGTACAATATCCTTTGAATGTGAATTGCCTCGTTAAAAACCTTACCAGGAAAACCCAATGGGACAAAACCACGGTGAAGGAAAAAAGAGTGCAAAACATATGTATTTCTCCCCCTGATGCAGACATTTATATGTGAGACGATATTTTTTGTAGTCGTTGCTTAAAATGTCTTCTTCGAAGTGACTTCATGTAGTGGTAATAATTATGCCGGATTTTATGAAGTTGTTGCCATGATTTGTTTCATAAATCTCCATGAAATGGTTGTACAATCACATGTAAATAAATAACCTCTTTTTGATATGCCATTGTGAGAATCTGACAAGTAACCTGCATCTCTAAGATAACGAAGTATATGGTTGACCGCTTTCCAATTTCTTCGTGTAGATGAATAATTCTATCTTACTTATAGATTGACCGCAAATGATATATCATGATGTGTATATTTAGCAAGGTACATTAGTACTCCAATTGCACTAAGATATGGTACTTTAGGACCAAACAATTTTTATCCTTTTCTCGAGGCCTAAAAAGATCTTTCTCCACATCTAATGATCTAACAATCATATTGGAGTAGGCAACATGTGACATTTGTTCATATAGAATCATTTCAACACTTTTCTATATAGCCTTCTTGATGTACAAATACTCTTTTGTCCACATGCTCAATTTGCAAACCTAGACATATTTTGTCTTTTCTAGGTCCTTCATCTCAAACTTTTTATTTAAGCAATTTATAGCTTTTGGAAGCTCTTCAGGAGTTCCAATAATACTTATGTCATCCACATAGACAACTATTATTGCAAATACTTTTCCACATCATTTTATGAAAATACAAGTACAAATTGAATTATTTGTATATTCATCATTTAGTAAATATTCACTGAGGCGATTATACCACATGCATCCAGATTCTTTCAGCTCATATAGAGACTTGTTCAATTTGATGTAGTAATTTTCTCGAGATCCATAATTACGTGCCTCTGATATATTGAACCCTTCAGGGAGTTTCAGGTAAATGTCACTATTAAGTGAACCATATAAATAAGATGTCATTACACCCATCATGTTCAAATTATGCCCTTCATGTGTTACAAGGCTAATTAATAATAAAAAATCGATTGAATCCACTACAGGTGAATATATCAAAATCAATCTTAGGTCTTTGTGAAAATCATTGAGCAATAAATCAAACTTTATATCATTCTTATTTTTCTTTTTCACAAAAACTCATTTATATCACATTAGTTTCACATCTTGAGGTGTTCGGACTACAGGTCCAAAAGTGAGTTACTTGTAAAGTGAGTTTAGTTCTTCTTCAATTAAATATATTTATTTTGGCCAATTCTCACTTAGTCTACAATCTTTAATAGATTTGACTCATGATCCTCGTTACCATTGATCACTTTTACCGCTATATTGTATACAAAGACATTGTCAATATTGACTTTATTTGGTTATCTCAATTTCGGTTTCCATTCCATTTCATCCATGACATAATTTATCGAGATCTCTTTATTTCATATTTCAAGTACTTGATTTGTTCTTCTGGAACTGAAAATTAAATTATGTCAAAGTGCTCTAAGCATTTTCATATCCTCACTTGGGTCATCTTTAGTTTCTTTTCTTAGTAGAGGATTTTTAACATTGGAACCAACTTTCATACCACGCTTCAGGCGCAACAACAACTCATTTGCATTATTATATTATCCAATAAGAGAATCCACTTTGAGTGGAGTATTATCAGCTGATAATTTATTTCATAAACTTTGCAAATGAATAATATTTTGAACATTTGGTTCATATTGATTTGTACGAGGATCAAGACAACAATTTATTTTAAATTGTTCATTTGAACTTCTTGTTCATGATTTCAGCTGTTCATTTCCCTCCCCCTAATATTGGGAAAATTAATTTATCAAGTGATAATCAGCCTATTGGGCTGCAATCAAGTATTTGATTATTTTCTCAAATTATATCCTCAAAATTGAGAGTCATATTAATTATATTTTTCCAATATTCTATCATGACTCGTCTTAATGTATTATATTGGAGCAATTGGAATATACACAACACATCCAAATGTTCATTTAGATGAGAAGTATTAGAATAAATTAGGGAGGACTAAGATACAATATCTTGTTGGCTTAATGCGAATAAATATCTTAATATCATACTTTGGGTGTTTCAAATATATAATTTAGAATTGATGATCTCATAAGTATCAACCATATAATTAACTTTAGACGTCTAAAGAATGGATCTTCGGGTCCATTTTCTTTTTATGAACATATATTACATGATATTCAATATCAATTTTAATAATATATGTGATACTTATACGGGAATTTCTAAAAAATCCAGAAAACAAGATCTTAGTCTAATTAGTTGAGAAAATAATTTCACAAACTTCTGGTTGTGAGTAGAGACATATGCATGATATTTTAGTCGATGCAACAGTTAATGTCATAAAAACGCAATTTCTAAAATTTTTATTTTCCTTTAGAAACACACAAATATTGACTGGATTGAAGAAACTTCTGGTTCTTCAATACAAATTATTCGCATCATATTATATCCGAGATGACCCAATCGATTTTACCAACGATACATTTAAGTGTAATTTGTAAACTATAGGTTTACAATGACATGTGCTTCAATTGTACTAATATAAGTGTAGTTCAAGCCTGGGGAAAAAGACGGTAGCTTTTCTATTATCCATTTTCTGTCCAAATTGTGTTGTGTAATACAAAGATATTCGATACCTCCAATATAAGTCAAAACCAATATAATAGTATTTCATTATTAAACACTTTAATCAAATACATTCATATCGATTAAGAAAAATAATTCTTTAATTAATTCTCTTGAGATATCTTAACATTAGTTTAAGAGAGGTTTTTTTTGTGTAGTTTTTCAGGAACTCAATCACAATCACAATTTTTTTATAGTTCTTCAGAAACTCAATCACATTTTGTAGTTCTTCAGGAACTCAATCACAAATCGTTTACTAATAAAAATAATAATATTTATAATCCTTCTGTGATGCACGTTATTCATGCAATTCTTCAGGAATGCATGAAAATTACAATTGTTGTTTTCATAAAAATTGAACAATCATTCTTAAAGCAATCCTTCAGTGATGCTTCAAGAACTTATCGATGATAAACAACTTTAAAATATATAATTGTGTTAATTAAACAAAATTTCCAATGAAATCTTATACAAAAAAATAATAGAATAGCATGCTAAAATTTATCTATAAGAAGAAGAAAAATCTTAAAAACTTACTCGAAAGAGAAGAAACATGATTATGCAAATTGATCATAAAATCTCTCACACGGTAGAGTTTCGTGCTGATAACGTGTTGTAAAACTAACTAAAACTACATAGAGATCAAAGAGAGGTAGAGAAGAAAGAGAGCAATATTATCTTATCTTATTCCAAGTGTGCTTTACATTGTAATATGAGTATCTATTTATAGGACTCAATGGAGATAGAAAATCATACATATTAAACACATATTAAGTATGGAATATGAAGATGAAGAACTAGGAGATGGATGGACATCCACTAATATAAATATTCATAACAGGGATACTTATAGTTATAGCAAGTTGACTAATTGTATTTTGATGTCATTATTGAGTTTAATATACAAAGACTATAGAGATATAATAGGGCTGACCTTGTGGTCTTTAAAAATAAATCCAATTCTATACTAGGTGGACTTTCATTTGAGTTCACATTCATAGAGGATTTTTCATAAAACCAACTATATAATACTCCATATAAATATATGTAGTGTATCATACAATGTTTTAATAACGGAACACAAGAAAAAAAACCCGTTAAAACATGCGGTTATGGTTCAATCGGTTCAACCGTAGTTGAATCCTATATTAAATTTAAACTAAAAGAATAAATAAATATATTATTCAATATCCTAATAAAATTAATTTATATTATAATTTGTAAAATAAAATTCTCAAATAAATATGATACTAAGAAGAATGTAATGTAAGATCCTATAACAAATTATAAAATTAGTTAAGGACCGATATGTATATATTTGTCCTAATTGTTTAACTCAAAGCCATAAGTTCTTCATCAATATAATTTTTCACATCTCTGTAAAGACCAACATTAGTTATCCCATGCATGTCCACAAACATTACATTATTTCTTCTTTTTCTATTACACTTACATTGTCTTTTGTCTTTCAATTTTATTCTTTATTTTGCTATAATTAATTAATGTTTTAGATTTAAACAAAGAAATATAATGAAGTATAACTTAAAAAATTATCTTTGATTTTTTGAACCGTCTAGTTCACTGAAATCGATTTCGATTTTACGATTATTTTAGTTTTTTGTGCTTGAAACAGTTTTATCCAAATTTTATAGACCTAACAGTTTATTAGTCCAAACCAAACCGAATTACACAACGGTTCAAGGTTGAACCGGTTCAACCGGCCAGGTCAATCTGTTTTTAAAACATTGATATCATATAATAAGGATTTAGATAGATTCTCGAATAATTAGGTACTTTGAAGCATAAAAATAAATAAACATTTCAAATTTTATTGTTATCCCAATTATTGCAATAATGGTTTGCCCCCATTTTCCCCAATCATATGAGACAAAATATTTGTTGACTTTGGAAGTTAGTGTTTTGCTTATTCACATATTCACTATAACTTTTAAAATATGTCATTTTATAATGATCAATTTATTTGTATCACTCATGTTTTTTCAGCTAATTTTTTTTATTAACTTAAATGTTTTTATAGGAAAAGATAGAGTCGTCTACAAGCCATATGTAATATTTCACTCATTTATCTATTACAAGATATTAGTTTCCATCTGACTTATTGAGTCACTGATCAAGTAAGATTTTGAAGGGTTAATGAGTCGGATGAAAAATATTATTCCGATGTATTACATAGTGGATAGAAGTGAAGTTTTTTATGTGGGCAACTATATCTTTTGCTATAAGTTAATACTCTCATGTTTGAAGAAGAAGTTTTCAAAAAAAAAATTTAAGATAAATAGTATGATATTTAAATCTTTTTGTATATTGTTTGTGTTGTATTGTTCCTTCTTCTTTTTTCTTGTAACATTACACTATAAATCTCAATGTGATAAATTCGAACAAAAAACGATTGATATGAGAAAGAATTGAACTCATAAATTTTTTTATATGAAGTTATTTACTTTACCAACTCGACCATCTTTACGGAGATATGGGACTATCCTAAATACTTCTAGATAATATAATTTTTCATCTCATTCATGCTATATGGGGCACACCTCTGAAAATCCAAAAATGTGTTAAGAGCCAATTTATGTATACAATCAATAGTATTTTGTGGCCCTTTTCACTTGGTTCCATTGGAATTTTATGTCAAAACCTTAATTGTAGCGTAAATAATTGGTTTTTAGCTGTATCATGTAAATACCTTATAGTTTGATCAATTTCACTCTATTTTGTAGGTTTTCTTGCATAGTTGAAGCACTGGGCACATAAAAGAAAAAAAAATCAAAGCTTCAAGATGCATTTTGGATGGAAATCAAGAATTGGAAGTAGGGCTTAGCGCACTCAAAGCGCGCTTAGAGATGGTTGGGTAGTGGGTAACAACAAATTTCGGGCTAAGCGCAACACTAAGCATCGTTTGTGCCGGTTTGATCATTTATGTCTCGTAGTCGCGCTAAGCGCGCCCTTATGGGGCTTAGCACGATCTGCTTTTTCAACCCACTATATATACTTTTGTGCTTCACTTTTCTAGGTGACAATCTTCATTTCTAGAGCAAAACACACCCAAAAACTCAGAGAACTCAAAATTAAGTCTTTGGAGGGTCAATCTTCGACTTTTCAACGTTGGTGCTTGTGAATCATTTCTCATTACTTATGAATCAAGCTACCATGATGTGTAGCTAAACTCTCTTGTGTCAAGATCAAATGTAGTTAATCACCATAGTATGTATTTCTTTTGATCCTTTGTATTTGAACAAGTTGATGATCAATATAGATGATTCTCTTTGCTTTTATGTAATATTTATAATTTGAATCATTATTGAGAAATATCTTTCAAGTCTTGACCTAAGATTTTCATCTATCAAAGATCAAATTTTAGACATAGGCTTTGAGTTGATATTCACTAGTACCAAAGCTTAATGTTATTGTATTGTTTAATAGGTAGAGAGATCATCGATTAAATAATACGGTAAAACCCGCAACACCGGTTAAACATAAGCGGTGTTGATGAGTGATATGTGATAATATTGATTATTAACAAGTTCACATGCTCGGTTAATAAAATGCATATGAAATAGTTTAATAAAATCTAATCTTGACATGTTTCTTTAACCATTAAATTCTCAATCTTTTTTCGCTCCCAACAGAGATGGAAAGTATCGAGGAAGAAGATGTCTTCCCTTCCATCGAGAGCATCATTCCTCAATCCAAGGTCGACTCTTTCTACCAGTCTAAAATCGAAAAGATTCGCTTTTTCCTCTTTCAATTCACCATAAATAACACTGTCTTTTATTATTATTCTCTAGAATTTTTAAAATGTTTTCTTACATATAGAATTTTGATTGTAATATTTGCATATGTTCTTAACTATACAGTGTTTGATTGTAGAATTTAAATGTTTGCATATTATTTTGATTATGCCTAGAATGCAAATAATTTGGGATGCTTATAGTTATAGCAAGTTGACTAATTGTATTTTGATGTCATTATTGGGTTTGATATACAAAGACTAGAGATATATAATATGAGCGCTGGCCATGTCGTCTTTAAAAATAAATCCAATTTTATACTAGGTGGACTTTCATTTGAGTTCATTTTCATAAAACCAACTATACAATACTCCATATAAAATATATGTGGTATATCATATAATAATGATTTAGGTAGATTCTCACACAATTAGGCACATTGAAGCATAAAAATAAACAGACATTTCAAATTTTATTGTTATCCCAATTATTGCAATATGGTTTGCCCCCATTTTCCCTAGTCATCTGAAACAAAATATTTTGTTGACTTTGGAAATTACTGTTACTTATTCCCATATTCACTATAACTTTAGAAATATGTCATTTTCCTCGATGATAATAATGATCAATTTATTTTTATCACCCGTGTTTCTTTATGAGCCAAATTATTAAAATAAATTTTTTATTAATTTAAATGTTTTTTTATACGAAAAGATTGACTCGTCTACAAGCCACATGTAATATTTCACTCATCTATCCATTACGAAATACTAGTTTCTATCTGACTTATTGAGTCACTGACCAAATAGAATTTTGAAGGGTAAATGAGTCGGATGAAAAATATTACTCCGATTTATTACATAGTGGATGGAATGAGTGGAGTATTATATGAGAACAACTCTACTCTCATGTATGAAGAAGAAGTTTTTGAAAAAGGATTTTGTTATGAAAAACGATACCAATAACAAAGTATAATAGGGAATTAGGGAAGAGAAGAAGAACACAAGAATTGGTTATAACTGCTATTCTTTCACTTTCTCTTAAAACAAGATTACAAGTTTACAAGAATAACAAATAATCTCTCTCATCCTAAATCAGGATTTGCAGCTTAGCAATGATGAGAGACTAGTATGCTATTTATAATAAAACCTAACATACTAACTAATGGGCTTTTTCAGCAAGGCTCATTACACAAGCCAACTTAATAAACAAGCTAACTTAACAAATTAGGGTTTAAACACTAAAACCTAATTTAACATGCTAACAACCCTAGCATCTTCGACATCTGCATGCTAGACCCATCTTCGACTACAGCATGCACACTTCGACACCAGCATGTGAACAATCCTTCGACTTCGTGCTTAACTTTGTCGAACTGTCGAACCAAGAAGCTACCCTTCGACCATACTAGAGTTTGATCCAATATATATATATATATATATATATATATATATATATATATATATATATATATATATATATGAGGGTGAGTCATTGTTTTATTGGTTAAATTATTAGGTCATTGGTCGAACCATATAACTAAATCGGATTAAATTGAATAATTTAATTGAATAAATCGTATAACTCAATTATATAAACTGGTATCTATAACAAAATTAAATCGGTCGAATTAGATAACCCGATCTCTAAAAAAATCACAACACTTTCCAAATTTCAAAATATCATAATTTTACAAGTTCATTCTTTAAATTTCAATTCTAAACATAATTATTACACACAACAAAATAGTACAAAATACAAATCAAAATAAATTTTGAATAAAGTATAATTGAAACATAAACTAAATAACAAAAATAAGTGCAATGTCTAATAAGATTCTGTTTGGTAAAACATAATTTTAAGCTTATGTCTTATAGTTTATAGTTTATAAGCTCGTATGACAATTTAGACCTGTTAGGTAAGGGTTTTCTCTAGACGCTATTTCAAATGGTATTTTAGTTTATAGCTTATAATTTTTTCTTCCTTTTTTATCCTTACTATTTAAGCATAAACTCATTTTTATCCTTTATAATTTATTTTAATTTCAAATTAAATAATTATGTATTAAATTTCTTTTATGTCATTTTACATTTATAAATTACTTGAACCGTTAATTTTACCAAACACTTCAATTAGCTTATCAGTTATGAGTCTCAACCATCAGCCATAAACTATAAGCTATCAGTCATCAACCATCAGCTATAAGTTATAAGCTATCAGCTAACTTATCAGTCAACCGCTATTTTTACCAAACAGACCCTAAATTTAATTCTAAAGAGAGAAAGTTGTTCTAAATAAGTTTTGAACAAAATCTACTTTTATTTTAGGGTTAAATAAGTTTTTCGTCCCTCTAAATATTTGAGATTTCATTTTTAGTCCCTCAAAAAATTTCCTTCAACTTTTCATCCCTTAAAAATTTTCCGTCTCAATTATTAGTCCCTGACGTCAGATTCCACTAACGGTTGCTTATGTGGCAGCCTACGTGTAATTAATTTTTGTTTTTCTTTTAAATTCTGCAATGACACCGTGGCATTAGTAGCTTAGTTTATAATGGGATTCCTAATTTCACCAGTTGCCCTAATTTCACAAATTTGTATGTTCTTCTTCACGTTATTCTTCTACCTCTCCTTCCTCATCTCCTATATACTAAAATCGTGTCCCCCATCTTCTCATTGCTTGTTTTTTTCATCCTTTTGATCTCCTTCTCTTTCTGCTCTCCATCATGTCAAGTGCTTCGGTCAAATCTGGTGTTGGGAAGTTATGTGGTTGTCATGTTCGTATGGTGTCGTATCTCTGCAAGAATGGACCAAACAAGGGTAGGTTGTTTTGGAGATGCCCTAATTGGAGGAGTGCAGAAACGTGTGATCTCTTCATATGGGATGATGATTTTGTAGACCATGTTGGAACTGAAGGTGCAGATTCGATGAACAGTGAATCATCAGCCATGGCAATGAATCATATGAAGTTCTTGTATGAAGAATCAAGGAAGAAGAGCAAGAACTTGAAGATGAAGTTGAAAACAGAGAAATTTCGTGGGAGATTGAAGATGTTTTGTCTTGTTGTGTCCTTTATCCTAAATGTGTATCTTGTTATGAACTCTAGTTGCTGAATTATTTCTTATCTCATTAACTTTGTAATGTCATTTGTGATGGTGGTAGTGTTGTAATGTTAAGTTGATTTTCAATGAAATGAGATTGTTATGTTCTGCATAATTTACTCTTAAAAATCATTAGTGATCAAAAAGTAGAGCTCATAATTAGCAAGATTTAATTATAATTGGTAAATTGGCAGAATACAAGGATAACATGAATGTAACATAAGTAGGACTGTTCAAAAAATCCACGAACTGAACCGAACTGCTAAACTGAACCGAACTGAAGTTAAAATAACCAAACCATTATATTTGGTTAGTGAACTGAACCGCTATTTTATTAACGGTTCTAGAACCGAACCAAATTAAAACTAACCAAACATAAACCAAAACTGAACCATTAATTTTAAAAGATCAATATTGAACTATAGTTGAAACCAAAAGTCCAAAACACTGAAACCATCGTTGAAAACCAAAATACCAAAAACTGAACTCAAATTGTTGAAGCCACGTAGAACCCTAAATTCCCAAATTGTTGAAGCTCCAAAGAAGAACAACCCTAAATTCCCAAATCGTTGAAGTTGTGTTTTCCTCTCTCAGTCGCATTTGCATCTTCATTACCAAATCACAAGCTCCTCACCGCGCCGTCGTTCCGCTCCAGTTCAGCTTTCAGCCATCTCCTCTGTACTGCGTTGATTTTCATCCTTCAAAGGTTCATAACCCAAACTTGAAGGTAATAAAAGGGTTTCTTTCTTTTATGTTTGGATTCTCTTTTATTGGGTTAAGAGTGTATATTTTGTATCATATTTGAGTTTGGGTACTGTGATTTTGAAGGTGTTTTTCAACATCCAAACTTGGTTTATTTGTTTGGAGCTGTGAGTGTTGCCTTGGTTTGTTCCATTATGATGAATGATTTGAGTTATATTGTTTTCTCATGGATTGATGCAGAGTTTTTGCAGTTTTGTTGAAATAATTCTGTCATGAATCTCGTTAGTGAATTGTATAGAGTATTACGGTTAAATTTGATCTATGTTGCTGATTTTGCTAAGTGGAATAAATTTTGGTTATGTATATTTTTTCAGTTTTGAAGAATCAATAGATATTTTGACAGCATCCTGTATATCTGTAGACTAAATTTGTGTGAGTCTTAAGCTTCATGTAATATATCCTGAAGTGACATATTAGATAGACCATTGTCTTAGATTTTGGTGAGTACCTGTCAAGAGCCAAAACTGAGTAGTGATGTGATAACGTAACTGTAGCGGCAAAAATTTTGAGTTTAAGTCATTGGTTAACTTAAATCGTTAAAAAGCAAGAGTCGCCACCGAACTTTTTTAATTCCAAAAGAGGAAAGGGAAAAAACTCGAAAAAACCACAAAAGAAATCTGGATACGGGGGTTGGTTATGTAAGGGGAAGGTGTTAGCACCCCTCACATCTGTGGTACTCCACAGGAACCTTTTGAAAATCTGTGTTTGTGTTAAAACTATTTTTTTTTGTTTGCTAAAAGAAATGAGAAAAGAAATATATACAAAAGAAAAAGGTTATTTACAAAAGAAGAAGGGTATTTACAAAAGTTTGCTCGGCAAGACGTTGTGTCTTGTGCCTACATACCTCCTCAGTGCAATGGAGAAGTCAGAGCATTTGTAGTTCTGCTCAAAAGTTTTGAAAAAAGGTTTTATTGAAAACAAGTTTTAAAGGGAAAAGAGTGCAAGCGCACAAAAGAGTTTAAAGATCACATGACAAAAGTCAAGGTTTTATTATGAAAAGAGTTTTGAAAAACAGGTCGATGGCGGTGCTCAAGGCACTCGACTTACAAAGAGTTGGTTGGGAGCTTGGTATATGGACCCAGTAATGCGGGGGTGAACAGTTTGTTTAAAAAGAAGATGGAAGAAGTAAATGGAAACATACAAGCTAATACAGGTAAAATCCATACAAGCAAGCATACAAGTTCAAGCATAAAGGGATGAACATGAAAGAGGTATAATAAGGGTGTACGTGCGAGTGTGCATGTGTAAGTACAGTTGATGGCGATGCGTGAAGTGCAATCGACTTATGGTAGAAAACGGCTAAGAACCTAATTTTAGTTTGAAAAACGGTTAAAGCATGCAAGCAATAATAAAGCGGTAAAGGAAAGCGGTAAAATTATTACAAGGCCTCGGGGATGGGGATTACACACTTAACGAATGGGGATGAAAATAAACTACGAATTATTACAACCCAATCGAAAAATAAAGCGGAAGATAACAGATAATATATACAAAAATTAAAATTAAAATGAATTATAAATGTCCAAAAGCAATATCCAAGAGCTCAATGATAGTAATACCTCACAAAAGTCAAGAAAACATTAGCAACGGATATATATAATGATGCATGAGTAAATGACAAAGATATACTAACAAATATTAATCAAAATTAACTAAAGAGAAAATAACAATAAGCATATTAAATCCAAAAAGAAATTAAAATAAGCAACATATTTTTGGTATTTTAAATATGAAAAATAAAATCTAATTCTAAGCATGTTTTTGGTATTTTTAAATATGAGAAATTAAACTAATCAATTATCATGAGAAATTAAACTAATCAATTAACATGAGAAATTAAACTAATCAATTAACATGAGAAAATAAACTAACAAAATTAACTTAACAAAATATTTTTTATATTTTTTAATATGCAAATAAAATGAAAATCTAAGTATTAAAATATTTTTGTATTTTTTTTTATATTGAAGACTAAAACAATTATCAAAATAAAACTAAAGAAGACAATAGAATAAAATTAAAATGGACTTAGAACAAGCAGTAGAATGGGGTGCAAGTAAATAAGATTCGCTGGCCCAAAATCTATAGGCTCAAGAAAATCAGAAAAAACTCAGACTAAAGGGGGTGCGCTGGACTATACAGCGGTGTAGCCAGTAAAACGAGTTGGGCCGGATCAACACAAGCCCAAAAGCAAATCAAATCAGTCCCAAGGGGGGTCTATGCGTGACAACAGGGTGTTAAAGATCAGCAAAACAAAATGGGCTTAATCAAATCATGCCCAACATTAACATTGGGACAAAACCCTAATGAATACATGAGGGACCGTCCGTCCTCTTTCTCACGTTCCTCTCTCACTCTGTTCCGATTCTCACTCACACTCTGTTCTCTCAATCCTCTCAAACTCATGTCGAAACAAAAACAACAAAAACCTTCATCTCTCATGATCTCTCTCTCTCTCTCTCGACTGTGTTTTTATATCAAACTCACCAACCAAAATCCCTCAATAATCTTTCTCGCCTCTCTCGTCAGCTCTCTCTCAACATCAATAACAAATAACTCATGAAGAGATTCAAAACAACAACAAAAATTCAACAATCATACTCAATCAATACCACAACTATGCAACGGAAATTAAAAGCTAGAATAGAAACAATCAGCAAGCAAAAACGGAAGCGAAGGAAAGCGATATTTACCGTAGAAGATGTAGACGTCACGTCGGTGTTGAATTGATTCTGTCGAAGAGATCCGCCTCGTCTCCCTCTCGTTCTTGCGCGTGCTTCTGCTATGTTGCGTGTTGTTATGTGCTCGTCGGTTCTTGCGCTCCCGATCTGATGCTGAATCGGTGTGAGTTGAAGCTTGGTTTAATGTTGTTGCGGTTTTCGTTGGTAAATGAAGGAAGCTTGTGGTGATTGATCTGTTATGAGTTGTAGTGTTCGGTATCGCGTCAGTGCTCGATCGGTGGTTGATGATATGGTTTTGTGAGTGAGTTTTTGGTTTTGTGAGGTGTGGTTTGATGATACTGATGTACGTGGAGTTTGTAAAGAGTGTAAATGGAAATTAGTGCAGGTTAAGTATTACACAGAGATTTACATGGAAGGTTTGTATGGTGGGTTTGCGAAGGTTTTTAGCGTGATTTGCAGGTTGAAGGTTTGAGTGATTTGGTATTTGGAGGAAGTCTCAAACAAATTTGGCAGAGTAACATTACTTTTTCTTCCTCCTCCTCTTATGATCTGAACATATGTATATATAGCACTAGGAGATTGAGGGCAAAAAAGAGATTTGAGAGGAGATAGGGAATCAAATTCTGTTATGGTGGAGGAGAAATGCTGATTTTGTGGGAAATGGAAAGGAAACGCGTGAGAAGGATCATGAAAGAGCTGGCCAAGTTTGTTATTCAGTTTTGTCTGTAGTGAGCTTCTAGAATGGATGATGAGGTGTAATGTCATGATATTTTGGCTTGCTGAGAGGATAACCGTGTGATGCATTTGGTGAAATGGTCTCACTTAATTTGATTTGAATCTTTACAATAAAGCTTGGACCAACTAATTGATAATGGGCCTTAAAACTTGATTCAACTTGGATCCAAAAATGAGTTTTTTTATTTGCACCTATAAAAAGAAAATAAAACAAAAATAACAAAATAAAAGTAATAACAAATATGATAAAATTGATTTATTAATTTTAATTATAAACTCAACTTAAATCTAAATTGAATTTAAAATTAAAATTATAAATCCTAAAAGGATTAGAAAAAATAAACAAAAATACTATTAATTCTACCATGATGTTATGAAATGAATGTATATATATTTTTTTCAATTTTTTGAATGAGAATGATGCAAATGAGTACTACATATAATTTTTTTGGATTTTTGAGATAAAATAAGAATACTAAATGTAAATGATGTAGATAAAAAGTCGGGGCAAAATTTAGGGTACAACAGATGCCCCTATTTAATTATCTTTAGCCAAGTAACTTGAATGACTTAGTCATCAAGATATCAGGCAGAAGGTAATTAAATACTTAAAAAACCTGAATTTTGCCCCCTTGATGCAATGCTATGTTATGCCATGAATGCAGGGACTTTTTTTGTTTTTTTGTATGATATGATATGAGACAGACTCGAATCTCTGTGGGGAATATAGCGCCACAAAAGACAAACTGTTGATGGAGAAACTTGGAAAAGGAAGCAAGAACTCCGTAGGGGAATACACAAAAAGAATGAGTAATAGACTTGAATGAAAGAAACAGATGGGGAAAAGGTATGCGTCAACTAGGAATAAAACTGGACTTCAAAGGATCACGATATTCAGGAATAGCTTTGAATAAAGTGAAGATCACAACATCCGAGAATAGCATTGAATGAAGTGAGAAAATGATATCCAGGAATGGCACTGGATAAAGCGAGAAACATCTTTCAGGAATGGCACTGAAAGAAATAAGAATCACAACACTCAGGAATGGCACTGAATGAGATAAAGAATCACAATATCCAGGAACGGCACTGAATAAAGTGAGAAACATCTTTCAGGAATGGCACTGAAAGGAATAAGAATCACAACACTCAGGAATGGCACTGAATGGGGTAAGGAATCACAATATCCAGGAACGGCACTGAATAAAGTGAGAAACATCTTTCAGGAATGGCACTGAAAGAAAGAAGAATCACAACACTCAGGAATGGCACTGAAGGTTGAGGTAAGAAATCACAATATCCAGGAACGGCACTGAATAAAGTGAGAAATATCTTTCAGGAATGGCACTGAAAGAAAGAAGGAAAAGACATCTAGGAATAGCACTGGACGGAGAAGACAAACAAGTATTTGTTTTGGATAGGTGCCAAGTAGGTTGGACTTTGATCTCAAGGTAGGATGTTGATAACAACAGGACCTCGGAGAATGTAAATGAGCATGAATTTTGTTTCAATGCATGATGTTGAATCTTTCTATGCATGTCGAATGATAAATGCAATGCAATTGTTTGTGACAACTGGGGTAGACTCTTATGTGAGGCAAGATTGGAGCTCTGATTCCTCAACACGAGAACTCCGCCAACTCTGCTTGGGAAGAAGATGCTTAAACAAACTTTTGTCCCATTGAATTGAGAAGGACTGATAAAACTGCTTGGGGATTGCTGAAACAGATTGCCCCTGATTCACCAATTGTTGCAAGTTAACCGATCATGGCTTCAGTTGAACTGTATTGGGGATGAACTGATCATGGCTTCAATTCTTCAAATTCATGTTGGGATGGCTTGCCCCAGTATAAGTCTTGAAAGGATATTCTGATAAACAAATCTTGACTGAACATCTGAACAACAGGATCTTGAAGTAACGCGCCCCTGATAGGATCACTGATCAAGTTTCTTGACTGTTTGAACTTCCTAAAAGATGAGTGCTTACTTGCAAATAAAATGTTCATTCAAGAATGGTAATTTTAATGCAATGCTCAAAACATATTTTTGAAATCAAAATCATTGGAATGATGTTATTGATGTAAAGCAAATGGAATCACTGGTCAAAACATAGAGGTTAAGACATTCAAAGCGAAAGATAAAGCAAAGGCATGATATCAAAACAAATGATTGGAAAATCTCTTGGGAGTCAGCTTACGCAACCTTGTTGTAGTATGCTTTCAAAATAAACCTTACTTCAATTAGGTCTTTTAAAGGTTGTAACGTGGTCAGGTTCACGGTTTTAGAAACAAAGGATATAAGGCTCAAAATTTGATTGTACCCATCCCATCTTCGTGATGATCTCCAGTCCTAACACTCAGTTAATTCAACTTATGCATTCAAGCTCCAAGAGACTTCTGGATTTGCACCTTTGATAATGATAGTTTCACAAGCAAATAGAACTTTTGAGATGGCAGTCACTTCTTCCTTTTGGTAGTCACAACATTGTGTTGTTTAGGAATTTATTGACTTCTCTTTTTTCATCTTTTTCTTTTGATATCCCTAACTTTTGCCTGAACTGTTTATTTTTGAACTTACAGTCAGCGGGATGACCTTGTTTTTGCCTAAGTCATTTTTGGTCTTGACTTAGCAGGCTTTTCTTTGGTTCTCTTTTTCTACACACAATGTTTTTTTTTTAAAGAGAGTGACTGCCTTGCTTAATGATTGATGAACCATCATTGGCTTTTGATTGACATCTCCAACATTTCTTTGATGTGTGCGGAGGAACGCTTGTGATTGAAACCTTTGTTGAAAGGTGTACTGAATGATTCTCTTAAAATAGAATGCACAGTCAAATTAACTGAGAACTACCCTGCCCCAGGTTTAAAATGCGGGTTTTTCGTACAGAAAGAAACTCCTACTTCGAAGGCTCAAAGGGGTTAACAAGGGATTAACTTCCTTATTTCTCCAGTGTTTGGGAATTGAAGCAATGCCTGTACATCATCAACAAAGTTTTATTTGAAAGCATACAATTCAACAACTTGGGTATTTCGTTGTCATCATCCTCCCTCCAATCTTTGCATAAAACACAAGTTTGATAGAGAAAGCAAATGGGAGATTTTTTTTTTTTTATTATTATTATTTTTTTTTTGTAAAAGAAAGCATAAACATAAACATAGTGGATGTGAATGAATTCAAAATATGCAATGCTCATTTCATTAAACTTAACATTCAGGAACAAACAAAGTTTAAAAGTAACACACAATACGAACAAGGAAATGTAAACAGTAAAGAAACAAGGCCTAGTGACTAATCAGCAACAAAGATGAGCTATCCCGTCGGAAACACTTGGCTTTAGGAGACCATCTGGCTTTGACTTGTCTTCAGCCACTTTGATCTGGCAAAGGATTAGTGACAACGTTAGGACCCATATCCCTGAAAGATAGCATCTTTGATCTAACCAACTCTTGCACCAAGGTCTTCAAAGCATAACAATGTTCTAAATCATGGCCAGCACCACCCTGATGAAACTCACAATGAAGATCAGGCCGAAATCCTATTGAGGGAGGGTTTCGAGGAGGAGGCATGGGTCTTGTTGTGACCAAACCTTTTCGGACCAGCGCGGGATATAGTTCAGTGTAAGTCATAGGAATAGGATCGAAGTGAGTCCTATCGCGATTCTGATTCTGGTTGGCAACCTGAGGTTGAGGAGCTTGAACTCGCACAGGAGTGACAGCAGATACATAAGGTTGATCACCATTTTGAGGTCTACGGTGAAATCTTCTTCTGTCATCTGACACAGCATTAGTCTCATTCTCTTTCTTCTTCTGGAAGCCCCCAAAAGGTTTCTTTGAAGAATCAACAGCAACAAACACTTTTCCTTTCCTGATTCCTTCTTCTAGCCTTTGACCAATTGTTACCAAATCAGTGAAGTTTGAAGACACACTTCCAATCATCTTCTCCCAAAAGAAAGGAGAAAGGGTATCCATGAACAAGCTAGTTAATTCCTTCTCAGACAAAGGTGGTTCAACTTGGGAAGCTAATTCTCTCCAACGTTGAGCATATTCCTTGAAAGATTCCTTTTCCTTCTGAGCCATGTTCTGAAGTTGACGACGATCAGGTGCCATATCCAGATTATACTTGTACTGTTTCATGAACGCATCAGCTAAATCTTGGAAATTCTGAACACAACCCTTTTCCAAACTCATGTACCACTTCAACGAAGCTCCACTTAAACTGTCTTGAAAGCAATGAACGAGCAAATTCTGGTTGTTGGTGTAAGCAGTCATCTTTCTGTAGTACATGGTCAAATGACTCCTTGGACAAGTATGCCCCTTGTACTTCTCAAACTCGGGAACTTTGAACTTGGAAGGCATGACAAGATTTGAAACAAGACCCATGTTATCAGCATTCACACTAAAGAAATTGCTTCCTTCCATAGCTCTTAGCCTCTTTTCCAATGCCTGATATTGCTCACGGACTTCTTCAACTTCACCACAATCTCCTTGACTAACACTTCGAGAACCAACAGAACGGTAATCATAGAGAGGATTTTCATAACGAGCTGGAACAGCTTGAGCAGTAGTATGAACAACAGGTGGAGGTTCAGAAAAGACCGGAGGTTGGAATATCTGCCTCGAAGTTTGACCCACCATAGAAGCATTAACATATGTTGGAGAGAAATTCTCAGGTAACCCAAACTCTGGCCAAGTAGAAGGTGGCTTCTGAACCTGTAAAGGATCAACAACAACAGTGGAGACTTCAGAAATAACAGTCCTCTGAGGTGGATCAGTCCTAGCCATCAACACTTGCATCATCTCGGTAAGCTTAATCATGCCTGATTTCAACTCATCAATTTCCATTCTAACTTCCATGTTATGTTTCTCTTGGTCTGCCATTCTTTGTCTAACAGCAGCTCTAGTTCCGTACTTGTGCGGAGGAATCAGCTTGACGGTAGACAGACAACTCTGAAGATGGAGACAGACAAGGATAAGTGTTCTGGACAACCTGGATAAATGCATGAAGTATGCAAATGATGCAATGCAAATGCAATGTTGTTTGATTTTCAAAGAATTCAAGTTATTAATTTGTAAACATCAAAGCATGAAGGAAGTAAATCCTAAATTGGATCAAAGCATTGATCAAGTTATCATCAAGATCAATCATCCATTTTGGTGGATTAGGGCTTTCACCCCATCAACACCCAAGATCCATTGAGTTTGATGAAACTTATGATGTTTACAAAGAAAGACCTATGAGTTCCTTGGAAATCAAACGAATGCATGGTTTATATATCCATCGTAATCAAGGTCACACAAGGTCACACAAACAAGGTTCAAAGTCACGAGCATGGGGTCAAGGTTAAAAACCACCCACAAAGGTATGTGCTAAGGATTTTTGTACCTGTACAACGGGTTCTACAAAGTTCCCGAGGTCTGCATTCCATCTCGAGAATATTATCGGCTTAAGCAATTAACTCACCCACCAATAATATTCTAAAGAGAAACTCGCTCGAGTGTAGTATCGCGTGACAACCAATTAGGACTTCACCCAAATAGTCTCCGCACTACGTCCTAAAAGGCTAAGATGGGTTAAGGTATTCTAAGGTCCTCAGCTTTACAGACCCAACCAAAAGTAACAATGCTTTCACGACTGACTCGTTCAACACTATCACCTTTAGCCAAGCCATTCTCCACTGAGTTGTGGGTCTCAAGTCAGCTCACGAAGGAATAACTCCACATAAGCCAAAATGACTATACCACATCCTATCTTAATGTACACTCAAGTCCGGGTATAGGACTTATCTCACACAAGTATCACCCAAGCACCCATAAAAAAAAAAAAATATACAAATAAAGATATATACAAAAGAAATAGCAAACAAGAAGCAATAACATAAACACACAGATAAACAAAATAGGCTAAACCCACTTAGAGAAGTCCCCAGCAGAGTCGCCACTTTTCTGTAGCGGCAAAAATTTTGAGTTTAAGTCATTGGTTAACTTAAATCGTTAAAAAGCAAGAGTCGCCACCGAACTTTTTTAATTCCAAAAGAGGAAAGGGAAAAAACTCGAAAAAACCACAAAAGAAATCTGGATACGGGGGTTGGTTATGTAAGGGGAAGGTGTTAGCACCCCTCACATCTGTGGTACTCCACAGGAACCTTTTGAAAATCTGTGTTTGTGTTAAAACTATTTTTTTTGTTTGCTAAAAGAAATGAGAAAAGAAATATATACAAAAGAAAAAGGTTATTTACAAAAGAAGAAGGGTATTTACAAAAGTTTGCTCGGCAAGACGTTGTGTCTTGTGCCTACATACCTCCTCAGTGCAATGGAGAAGTCAGAGCATTTGTAGTTCTGCTCAAAAGTTTTGAAAAAAGGTTTTATTGAAAACAAGTTTTAAAGGGAAAAGAGTGCAAGCGCACAAAAGAGTTTAAAGATCACATGACAAAAGTCAAGGTTTTATTATGAAAAGAGTTTTGAAAAACAGGTCGATGGCGGTGCTCAAGGCACTCGACTTACAAAGAGTTGGTTGGGAGCTTGGTATATGGACCCAGTAATGCGGGGGTGAACAGTTTGTTTAAAAAGAAGATGGAAGAAGTAAATGGAAACATACAAGCTAATACAGGTAAAATCCATACAAGCAAGCATACAAGTTCAAGCATAAAGGGATGAACATGAAAGAGGTATAATAAGGGTGTACGTGCGAGTGTGCATGTGTAAGTACAGTTGATGGCGATGCGTGAAGTGCAATCGACTTATGGTAGAAAACGGCTAAGAACCTAATTTTAGTTTGAAAAACAGTTAAAGCATGCAAGCAATAATAAAGCGGTAAAGGAAAGCGGTAAAATTATTACAAGGCCTCGGGGATGGGGATTACACACTTAACGAATGGGGATGAAAATAAACTACGAATTATTACAACCCAATCGAAAAATAAAGCGGAAGATAACAGATAATATATACAAAAATTAAAATTAAAATGAATTATAAATGTCCAAAAGCAATATCCAAGAGCTCAATGATAGTAATACCTCACAAAAGTCAAGAAAACATTAGCAACGGATATATATAATGATGCATGAGTAAATGACAAAGATATACTAACAAATATTAATCAAAATTAACTAAAGAGAAAATAACAATAAGCATATTAAATCCAAAAAGAAATTAAAATAAGCAACATATTTTTGGTATTTTAAATATGAAAAATAAAATCTAATTCTAAGCATGTTTTTGGTATTTTTAAATATGAGAAATTAAACTAATCAATTATCATGAGAAATTAAACTAATCAATTAACATGAGAAATTAAACTAATCAATTAACATGAGAAAATAAACTAACAAAATTAACTTAACAAAATATTTTTTATATTTTTTAATATGCAAATAAAATGAAAATCTAAGTATTAAAATATTTTTGTATTTTTTTTTATATTGAAGACTAAAACAATTATCAAAATAAAACTAAAGAAGACAATAGAATAAAATTAAAATGGACTTAGAACAAGCAGTAGAATGGGGTGCAAGTAAATAAGATTCGCTGGCCCAAAATCTATAGGCTCAAGAAAATCAGAAAAAACTCAGACTAAAGGGGGTGCGCTGGACTATACAGCGGTGTAGCCAGTAAAACGAGTTGGGCCGGATCAACACAAGCCCAAAAGCAAATCAAATCAGTCCCAAGGGGGGTCTATGCGTGACAACAGGGTGTTAAAGATCAGCAAAACAAAATGGGCTTAATCAAATCATGCCCAACATTAACATTGGGACAAAACCCTAATGAATACATGAGGGACCGTCCGTCCTCTTTCTCACGTTCCTCTCTCACTCTGTTCCGATTCTCACTCACACTCTGTTCTCTCAATCCTCTCAAACTCATGTCGAAACAAAAACAACAAAAACCTTCATCTCTCATGATCTCTCTCTCTCTCTCGACTGTGTTTTTATATCAAACTCACCAACCAAAATCCCTCAATAATCTTTCTCGCCTCTCTCGTCAGCTCTCTCTCAACATCAATAACAAATAACTCATGAAGAGATTCAAAACAACAACAAAAATTCAACAATCATACTCAATCAATACCACAACTATGCAACGGAAATTAAAAGCTAGAATAGAAACAATCAGCAAGCAAAAACGGAAGCGAAGGAAAGCGATATTTACCGTAGAAGATGTAGACGTCACGTCGGTGTTGAATTGATTCTGTCGAAGAGATCCGCCTCGTCTCCCTCTCGTTCTTGCGCGTGCTTCTGCTATGTTGCGTGTTGTTATGTGCTCGTCGGTTCTTGCGCTCCCGATCTGATGCTGAATCGGTGTGAGTTGAAGCTTGGTTTAATGTTGTTGCGGTTTTCGTTGGTAAATGAAGGAAGCTTGTGGTGATTGATCTGTTATGAGTTGTAGTGTTCGGTATCGCGTCAGTGCTCGATCGGTGGTTGATGATATGGTTTTGTGAGTGAGTTTTTGGTTTTGTGAGGTGTGGTTTGATGATACTGATGTACGTGGAGTTTGTAAAGAGTGTAAATGGAAATTAGTGCAGGTTAAGTATTACACAGAGATTTACATGGAAGGTTTGTATGGTGGGTTTGCGAAGGTTTTTAGCGTGATTTGCAGGTTGAAGGTTTGAGTGATTTGGTATTTGGAGGAAGTCTCAAACAAATTTGGCAGAGTAACATTACTTTTTCTTCCTCCTCCTCTTATGATCTGAACATATGTATATATAGCACTAGGAGATTGAGGGCAAAAAAGAGATTTGAGAGGAGATAGGGAATCAAATTCTGTTATGGTGGAGGAGAAATGCTGATTTTGTGGGAAATGGAAAGGAAACGCGTGAGAAGGATCATGAAAGAGCTGGCCAAGTTTGTTATTCAGTTTTGTCTGTAGTGAGCTTCTAGAATGGATGATGAGGTGTAATGTCATGATATTTTGGCTTGCTGAGAGGATAACCGTGTGATGCATTTGGTGAAATGGTCTCACTTAATTTGATTTGAATCTTTACAATAAAGCTTGGACCAACTAATTGATAATGGGCCTTAAAACTTGATTCAACTTGGATCCAAAAATGAGTTTTTTTATTTGCACCTATAAAAAGAAAATAAAACAAAAATAACAAAATAAAAGTAATAACAAATATGATAAAATTGATTTATTAATTTTAATTATAAACTCAACTTAAATCTAAATTGAATTTAAAATTAAAATTATAAATCCTAAAAGGATTAGAAAAAATAAACAAAAATACTATTAATTCTACCATGATGTTATGAAATGAATGTATATATATTTTTTTCAATTTTTTGAATGAGAATGATGCAAATGAGTACTACATATAATTTTTTTGGATTTTTGAGATAAAATAAGAATACTAAATGTAAATGATGTAGATAAAAAGTCGGGGCAAAATTTAGGGTACAACAGTAACCATTACTTGTAATGTTGTCTTTAGTAACATTGGAATAGAGTTGTTGGATGGCTTTGCTATCTGTCATCTGCACCTTCCTTTGTTGTGTTGGAAACATTGTTGGATACATAATTGACTCCTCATCAGAAGTATGATCAAGTCCTAATATATGGCATATCTGATGCATCACTTAATTAATAATTGATTGATTGGTGGCAACTAGAGTATGTAGTACTAGATTCTACATACAAAATAATAGGATTTGATGGATTGAAATACATGAACTTTGTATCATTTTTCCCTTTATGTCATAGAAGTTTTCAAATATTTTGTCTTTCACTTAATTAATTCCTTGTACATTCAAGATTCTCTATCTTATGATTGTGTTCTATTTGAGTCAATTGTTTTTGGTTTTCTTACATTAGCCACATATAAACATGTTTTTCTTAGGTTCTGATTGTTATCTACCTATGTCAAACAAATTTTATTATAGCACCTTAGAACTTAAGGTACTGCATATGCATTCTGCCTATATCAAATCAGGATACAGTGATCGGAGAACTTTGCGGATTGATTGTACTTTTTCTTGTATATTCTGAGTTTTTTGTTGTGATTTACTTCAGTAGAACATCTTATTCTTTTCTGTTGAACTATATCTTTCTCTCATGTCATAATTTTTTTCTCTTATATTGAAAAAAATTAAAATCATTTAGTAATAGGTTAATCCCATCTTCATTTTAGAGTCTGCAATCTAATAATTATGATGTATTGAAATTATTAAGTAATTTATAGGTACCCATTCAATACAAAATAGATTTGAGACACTTTCTTATATTTACTGATACAAACAGATTTAATAACTCAGAATATATTTATTAGGAGCTTCTCCCCCTTCCCAAATGTTCAAGAGCTTGGTCTCTCCCACTAACCACCTAATAACTCCAAGACAACCCCTTCTGTCTGGCCCCTTTTCCTATTTATTCTTATTACAAGCTCTTATTTGGAATAGTTTATATTTTAGGAAAAGCAGTATGTTAGGTGAAGTATAGCATTAGCTTGGTTTCAAATTTTTGTGTATTTTTCTATTTTAGATTTCAAAATTTATGTTCTCTAATGATTGTAAAGGATAAAATAGTAGCCATGTCATAATATAGAGAAGATTAAAGACAATAGATATTGAAAGTGTCCATGTGGTATGAGGCAATTGAATAGATAATTGAAAATAAATAATCAATTGAATACTTGTAATTTATTCTTAAATTCAGATACATTTAAGTGCTAATTATTTAAGTGCTAATTTTGGAAGACATGTTGGTTATGGTTATGTTGATATCTTTCTTGTTTGTCATTGTAATTTTGGCTTACATTTTAGTTTATCTAAAATGGTTATGGTTATGTGATATCTAACTTCTTGTTGTAATTTTGATTTTGTTTTGTAGAGATAACATCGCCGACATTGGTTAATCTTGATGATGATGAAGACTTTGCAAGTTAAAAGTGTTTCAGAAGACCCTAGTTTAATTTTAGTTGCTTTGGTTTAAGAACTAGTTCGAATGAATTTTGGTTTAAGAAATGGTTCGAATGAATTTTGGTTTAAGAACTAGTTCGAATGAATTTTGGTTTAAGAAATGGTTCGATTGAATTTTGGTTTAAGAAAAGTTGTATTTAGATACTAGGATTTGATTTTTTCGAGCTTATCTACTGATATAAATTTTGTGACACTGTTTGGGAGACTTTATCAAAACAAATTATGACATTTTTTATAAGCTTTTTTTAGCTTATTTTTATAACTTCAAGTTAGCTTACGAGAACAGCTTATTTTTATTTTTTTGCTATAAAAATGACTTATACAAGCTTATTCATAAGTGCTTATTTTTATAAGCACTTGTGCTATAAGCCGTAAATAAGTTGTTTATCCAAACAGTCCTAAATATTGTTAAAATTGACTAATTTATGATTTTTTTAACGAGTTTTGACTTTTGCAATTTTAAATAAATTTGGATTTTGAATATGAATATAGATAAAAAAAATTAAGTTAAAAATTATGTATAATAGTATATTAAAAAAGTTTATAAGAAAATGCTAAAAATAAATTTAAATAGATTTTTTTATTAAAAAAATTTAAAACTAAGTATAACGGTTCGGTTCTTTAGTAAATGGTTCGGTTTGGAAAAATTGTCTTCTAATGGTTTGGTACGGTTCGGAATTCCGAACCGTTATGCCAAACCAAAACTTTTGGTTCAGTTCGGTTCTAAAAAAATTGAAACGGTTCGGTACGGTTCGGATACATTAATATAATGGTTCAGTTTGGTTCGGTTCAGTTTTCTGATAGAACCGAACCATGAACAGCCCTAAACATAAGGATCACATTACTTAAGTTGCAAATCACATAGAAAGTGGAGCTCCATTATAGTAGTTGCAAAGTACCAAAAAGTAAAGCTCCAAAACAAAGTACATAATAATACAGCATTACCAAAACAAAGTACATAATCAAAATAGCACTGCTTATAAGTTTCAATCAAAATACATAAAGATAATAGGTCTTCATTGAGTCATGTTCCTTTGGATGTCTTCCCACTTGCTTGACCCTATAGCACTGCCTACACTTTCTTCTTCATCATCTTCAGGAATTACAAGTGGTTCCTCTGCATCCCTTCCAGGCCCCATTATGTTTTTTGTCCTTAATGTATTAAGCCTGTCACTTTTTCTTGTAGGAGATGTAACAACAGCAGTCTTTTTCCTTGGTGATATCATTGCTTTCACCTGCCATTACAGAAGATAATTAGCATTAGCAATGAAAATACACTTGGCATTTATAAGAAGCATGATGAACAAACTTACAGGATCAGATTCCACAGTCTTGGCAGTAGGAGCTGGTGACTTAGTCCTTGGAACCTTAAAGCTTTTGACAGTAGGTTTTGGTGCCTTAGGACATTTGCCTATAAAAGTTTTGGGGCCTGATGTTTTGGGACCAGATGTTTTGGGGCCTGATGTTTTGGGACCAGATGTTTTGGGGCCTGATGTTTTGGGAGCAGATGTTTTGGGGCCAGACCTATTTGACTTCACGGGACTTGCATCAACACTCAATGGTTGAATATCCAAGATTTCATCATCATTCAATAATGCTTCAAGCTCATCAGGGTCTATACCACAATACATTCTCATGGCTTCAGCAGAAGATTGTGTACTTGCAGGCTGGGGCACATTGTTAGCATCAACATTGTTAGCATCAACATCAGGCTCAGGCACATCTGGATCAGGCACATCAGTACTTGCAGCAACATCTGGCTCAGGCACATCTGGATCAGGCACAGCTGGATCAGGCACATCAGTACTTGCAGCAACATCTGGCTGGGGCACAGTATTACTAGCAGCAATGTCAGGCACAGTATTTGCAGCAACATTAGACTTCTTACTTTTCTTATTCTGGACTCCTTTTTTAGTTGTTCCCTTTGGCACACCCTGCAACCATCCCAATAAAATCAGAAATATATGGTATAATGACATTCAAAAAGATATGGTATAATGACAATTTGAGATACAAACCCTTTTTTTTGATGTTGTCTCCATTGGTGCAGTTTGAGTTTGACTACCTTGGGTGGCTGCAACAGTTCTTGGCACTTCTCCTTGAACACATGCTAGTTGCTTATTTTTCTTACAAGTCCTTTTGTTGTGTCCATACTCAAAGCAAGTCTTACACCTGTGACTTGTATTTGTCCTTTGCCATTTGTTTTGAGAAGCTTCATCTGGCTCTCTTCTTCTGAGTTTCTTGGGTCTACCTGGACCTCTCTTAAAACTAGGTGGCAAAATGTTTGGGTCAGAAGTCCTTGGCCATTTATTTTGGCCATTAATAGGGGTGATAACTTCATTATAGCATGCTAAATATGTATCCCTATGATAACATTTGTGGACATACTTAATGGGATCATCAACTTTCCTATTTATGGCTGCAACTGCATGTCTACAAGGGATACCAACCAAATCCCAAAAGTTACAAGAACAGGTATTTTTTTATAAATCTACAACAAAGCTATCTGTGAACATAACATGTGTGACCTGAAAGGTTAATCTACCAGCATAGGTTGGTAACCAATTTGCACTTTTTTCTATCTCCCTATCTAACATCCTAAGGGGTTTTGACATGATATCTCCCTTGTAATTTTCTACTTTCTCCCTAAGAGTGGCAAATCTCCCCATGAGATAGTTCCTAATCCACTCAAACATGGTGATAATAGGTTTATCTCTTTGCATTAAAATTGTAGCATTAAAGGATTCACTTAGGTTGTTCATCAGAACATCACACTTAGAGTGAAATGGAAATGCATGCTTACACCACTTATGTTTGGGTATAGCATTTAACCAATCATAAGCATCTAAACTAACCTCCTTAATCTGGTTCATTTTCTCTTCATGTGCTTCAAAATAGGTGGCCTTTGCTGCAGCCATTATGAGATCTCTGTATAGTGTACCACCTCCATACTTCTTCTTAAAGTTGGCATATAAATGCCTCAAGCAAAATCTGTGTTCAAACTCAGGGTACTCTTCCTCAAATACACTTACAAGTCCCTACACAATTAACATTAGATCAGACATAGAGAAACAGTAATGAGGTACTAACAGAAATAAAGAAACATGAATAAGGTACAAATACCTTCTGCTGGTCAGACATAAAGCACCATCTGTTTTCATGGCCAATATCCTCAAGAAGTAACTTAACAAACCAACTCCAAGAGTCTCTAGTTTCAGTCTCCACAACTCCAAAGGCAAGAGGAAGGTATTGGTCATTTGCATCCCTACTAACAGCAATCAGCAAGATCCCACCATATTTGTTTTTGAGGTGACATCCATCTAACCCTATGAATGGTCTGCATCCAACCTTCAATGCTTTTTTAGTTCCATCAAAACACATGTAGCATCTTTCAAACCTTGGAGGTGTTCCAGAAATATTCAGCTTAAATGTATTTCCTACCGATGCCCTCCTCAATTCAGCTCCATAAGACCAAAGCATACTGTATTGCTTGGCTGAGTCTCCTTCAACAACCTTTCTAGCTAGCTGCCTGGCCTTAAAAGCCCTACACCCAGTAATTTCAGTAGAATACCTAAGTCTTACATCAGCCACAACTTCATTCAATTTCATACCTGAGTTGTTCTTTAATTTGTCAACAATTACCCTAGAGACCCAATCAGCATTAGCATTCTTGTTAAAGAACTTCCTACCACATTTGTGCTTTGCATATAGAGTTTTGATCCTAAATGTTGTTGTTCTCAAAACCCTACTGCATAAGACTGTGTAGTCACATTGTTTTTTGTCCTTACAAACAACCCTACACCTTGTTAAATCATTTTTGGCAAACCTCACCTCCCTACCATTCAACACATTGTGTTCAAGCACAGCCTTCTTAAATTGCTTTAGAGAAGCAAACTCCATTCCCACCTTGAATTGGAACTCTTTTCTTAGTTTTTCACCTTCATTAAATCTGATCACTGGTGGCCTCTCATCAGCACTATCATCATCTGCCCCACTGTCAATATCATCAGTCATGTAACCATCATCAATTACATGTTCCCTATCCATCTCATCAGAAATCAAACCCTTCTTAACACCTTGACTGATCCCAGCACCAACAGGATCATGCACATTACTTGTCCCAGCACCAACACCATTACCAGCATCATCATTCCCAGCTCTTCCCCCCTTCTCCACATGACTTGGACCTTCACCAATGAGATCATCAAAATCATGCATTCTCTCCTCTTCACTGTCTTCAAAGTGTATGCCATTCAATGAGTCCTCAGATGATTCACTATTAACCTCTTCAATTTCCTCATCAACAACATGGCCTTTTTCTTTCCCTATTAACCTCTCCATGAAAGTCTTCTCACTACCAGGTAATCTTGTCTCTGCGTATATCTCGACATCACACTTATTCTCCTCAGCACACACAGCTAACTTACTTGCATCAACATCATTATCAAATGGTTTAAGATCATTTCCAAGACTTTCCTTTTCTGTCTTCCACCACATCTTAACATCTTCGACTTTAAATGCAGAATCCATATCCTTAATCAAGTCAACTGCTTCAAAATATGACCAATAATCTGGGTCTTGACCACTAACAGCATAAACGTTCCCCCTTCATATGTTAACCCTTCATCCTTTACAAAAGAACCTTTCGTATAGAAAACCACTTTAAATAAACCCATTTCCTACACGTTTCAAGAAAAAACAAAGGTAGGTTCAGTTTTTAAGAAATTTCATAAACCCTAGCTTTCAGGTACGTAATACAGTTGGAAGCGTTTTCTATTACTATCATTACTAGGAGATACTATTAGTACTGCAAAGAATAAACATATTGAAGTGGGCCTTACCTTGTCGTTCTTGGAACCGCAACAAGCTGCGCAATCTTCGTCAATGGAGGGACCACAGGGGCGCGCTGAGGGATTGAAGGGAACACAAGGGACCACACCTTTCTATTAGGGATTCTGAAATGTTTTTTGGATTAGGGATTTTGAACGTAGAATTAGGGATTCTGAATGTAGAAGTAAATACCACCTAAGCTAATTTAATACAACATAATTTAAAAGAAAAACAAAAATTAATTACACGTAGGCTGCCACATAAGCAACCGTTAGTGGAATCTGACGTCAGGGACTAATAATTGAGACGGAAAATTTTTAAGGGATGAAAAGTTGAAGGAAATTTTTTGAGGGACTAAAAATGAAAACTCAAATATTTAGAGGGACGAAAAACTTATTTAACCCTTTATTTTAATTTAAATTTTCTAAAAAGTTATCAAAATAGCGTCGTTTTTTTAGAAAAAACAAACATTTAATCCGTCCGTTTTCAAAATCGTCACTTCTCCAATTTTTTTCAATATTGATCAGTTTTGGCCAGCTCTCAATAGTTTAATAACATATCTGATCCAACAATTAAATCACATTGATGACCCTTCCGATTCCCGGTTCGACTGACCGGTCCAATCTGATTTTCGAAACACAAGTTTCTCTTGCTTTTGTATTGTTGATCCCTCATATTTGATACACAAATATAAATGTATTTCTTATTTTTATATAATTTAGTTCATAATTTCTTTGATGTTTAGCCACACTAATATTGAATGTTTGAATCCGCCCCTGAATCAGAGTCGACATATCCTTCAATTGATGCTTTACAATCTTCACCCAAGGCTCCACCATAAATTAGGACTCTGTTCAGAGACCCATTTATGTACCTTAAAATCCACTTCAATGCTTGCCAGTGAGCCTTTCCAGGATTCGCCATGTACCTGCTTACAAGGCTTACTGCATATGTTATGTCGGGTCTAGTACAGACCATAGCATACATCAAAGAACCAACTATACTAGCATATGGGATGCTATTCATATAGGCTCTTTCGACATCAGTAATGGGGCACTGATCAATACTCAGCTTGAATTGAGGGTTTGTTGGAGTCACAACTGGCTTCGAATTCGACATACCAAACTTTTCGAGAATCTTCCGTAGATATGCTTCTTGAGATAAGCATAACTTCGACTTCTTTCTATCTCTTCGAATGTCAATTCCAAGAATCCTGTAAGCAGCTCCCAGATCCTTCATATCGAACTCCTTATTGAGTTCAGCCTTCACCCTCGTCACATCTTCAACATTGTTGCTTGCTATAAGAATATCATCCACATAAAGCAACAAGATAACAAATGAATTACCAGGTCGAAATCTGAAGTAAACGCAGTGGTCAAATTGACTTCTAATGAAACTTATGCGTGCCATGAACTTGTCGAATCTCCTATTCCATTGTCGAGGAGATTGTTTCAGCCCATACAAAGATCTCTTTAACTTGCACACATAATCTTCCTTCCCCTTTTCGACATACCCTTCAGGTTGCCTCATCAGGATCGTTTCATCTAGATCACCATACAAGAACGCAGTCTTCACATCCATCTGTTCCAGTTCAAGATCGAACTGTGCCACCATGGCAAGCAACATTCGAATGGACCTATGCTTCACAACAGGAGAAAACACATCATTGAAGTCGACACCTTCTTTCTGAGTGAAACCCCTTGCAACTAACCTTGCCTTGTATCTTTTTGACGTCACTCCTTCAATTCCTTCCTTAACTTTGAAAATCCATTTACAGCTGACTAACCTTGCCCCATCAGGCTTCTTGATCAGTTCCCAAGTATCATTATCATGAAGAGATTTCATCTCATCATCCATGGCCTTCATCCATTTAGTCTTATTTCGACTCCTCATAACTTCCTTGTAGTCTCTAGGTTCTTCGTCTAGAACCTTACTTGCAGAGATTAAGGCATAAGCTATAAGATCTGCATACCCAAGTCTCTGAGGTGCCTTGATGACTCTTCTCGACCTATCTCTCGACAATAGGTAGTCATCGTCAGTTTCCTCAACTTCCTCAGCATCTTCTGCTTCTTCTTCGACTTCATCAGGGATATGCAATTCAGCATCAACATGCTCCACCTCAACAGGAATCTCTACCTGTTCTAGCTCTTCTGCACTTCGACCATCATCATCAGTTTTCTTGAAAGCCATTTCAGCTTCATTGAAAACTACATCTCGACTGGTGATACACCTCCTGTGACCTGGCTCTAGGCACCATAGCCTATAAGCTTTGACTCCTTCAGGGTATCCCATGAACATGCATTTCAGAGCTCTAGGTTCGACCTTGTCTTGCCTAATGTGAGCATAGGCTACACAGCCAAATACTCTCAGTTTGTCGAGATCTGGTGGATGTCCCGACCAAACTTCTTCAGGTGTCTTCATATCTAACGCTGTCAAAGGACATCTGTTTATCAGATATGTTGCTGTCGAAACAACCTCAGCCCAGAACACCTTCTTTAACCCAGCACTAGTCAACATACATCTGGCTCTCTCCAAAATAGTTCGATTAAACCTTTATCCAAACCATTTTGCTGTGGAGTACCTGCAGTAGTTCTATGCCTTGCAATACCAGAGGCAGCATAAAAACTGTCGAATGCCTCATTGCAAAATTCAAGGCCATTGTCGGTTCTCAACCTCTTGACCTTTCTGCCAGTCTGATTTTCAACCAGAGTCTTCCAACTTTTGAAATTCTCAAAAGTTTCATCCTTAGTCTTCTGGATGAATACCCATAATTTTCTGGAATAATCATCTACTATGGATAGAAAATACCTTGCTCCTGAATGTGATGGACACCTTGCAGGCCCCCAAAGATCAGCATGGATGTAATCAAGGGATCCATGTGTTCTTTGTTTGCCTTTGTCGAACTTCACTCTGCAAGATTTTCCAAGTACACAAGGTTCACAAAACTTCAGCTTTTCGACTTTGTCTCCACCAAACAGATTTTGTTTCCCTAATTCGACCAGACCCCTTTCACTGACATGGCCCAATCTCATGTGCCATATTTGTGTCTTCGACAAAGGTTTCGTGGATGCAACATTTGTCGAACCACTTACAACTTCATCCTCAAGGGTATACAAGCCTTGTTTCTTTACGCCTCTCAAGACTTCCTTCGACCCCTTCATGACTCTTAGGATACTTTTCTCTCCTTGGAAAACATGTCCATTCTTGTCGAATTCACCAAGAGAAAGCAGATTTCTCTTTAAATCAGGAACATACCTGACTTCAGTCAACAACCTTATTGACTCATCATGGAGCTTGAATCTCACAGATCCAACACCTGCAATCTTGCAAGCCGTGTTGTTTTCCAGCAATACTGATCCACCATCTTGATCACATAATTCCTCGAACAAGTCTTTGTTCGGAGTCATGTGCCAAGTGCAACCTGAATCCATAATCCACTCTCTTCTCGAGTCACTGCTTGAAACCACAAGAACATCAGATGATTCGAAATCATCTTGAACAATGGCTGCATTGCCAGTATCCTTACCTCCATGATCTTTCAGGCGTTCAGGGCACACCTTTCTTGTGTGACCCTCCTTCTTACAATGATAGCATCGAATGCCAGATGCTTCGCCATTGTAAGACTTCGACTGGCTTTTTCCCTTCTTCTTGTCAAACTTTCCATCCTTTCGTAAGAGTTTTCCTTTAACGGCCAAACCTTCGCCAACAGTCGAATGTTTATGCTCCTTTCGTTCGTTCAAGTCTTTTGAATATAGGGCTGATTGAACTTCTTCAAACGTCAGAGACTCCCTTCCATACAAGAGAGTTTCTTTGAAGTGAGCATGTGATCGAGGCAAAGCGCACAATAGTAACAGCGCTTGATCTTCATCATCAATCTTTACATCGATATTTTCAAGATCAAGAATCAGCTTGTTGAACATATCCAACTGCTCAGCCAACACTTTGTCTTCAACCATCTTCAATGAATACAAAGCCTGCTTCAGGTAAAGTCTATTTACCAGCGATTTGGTCATATACAAACTTTCAAGTTTCGCCCATAACCCTGATGCCGTCGTCTCCTTTGATACCTGTCATAGAACCTTATCACCAAGGCTCAATAGAATTGCGCTGTGTGCTTTCTCAATCATAGTTGTCTTCTCCGCTGTCGTTAATGCAGCATTCATGGCTGCCTCTCCCTTCAACGCTTCCAAACAACCCTGCTGAACCAGTAGAGCTTTCATCTTCAAGCGCCACAGACCAAAATCATTCACTCCGGTGAACTTTTCAATCTCATACTTTGTTGAAGGCATCTTCTCCACGCTCACCGCACCAATTTGTTATGAAAAACGATACCAATAACAAAGTATAATAGGGAATTAGGGAAGAGAAGAAGAACACAAGAATTGGTTATAACTGCTATTCTTTCACTTTCTCTTAAAACAAGATTACAAGTTTACAAGAATAACAAATAATCTCTCTCACCCTAAATCAGGATTTGCAGCTTAGCAATGATGAGAGACTAGTATGCTATTTATAATAAAACCTAACATACTAACTAATGGGCTTTTTCAGCAAGGCCCATTACACAAGCCAACTTAATAAATAAGCTAACTTAACAAATTAGGGTTTAAACACTAAAACCTAATTTAACATGCTAACAACCCTAGCATCTTCGACATCTGCATGCTAGACCCATCTTCGACTACAACATGCACACTTCGACACCAGCATGTAAACAATCCTTCGACTTCATGCTTAACTTTGTCGAACTGTCGAACCAAGAAGCTACCCTTCGACCATACTAGAGTTTGATCCAATATCTCACAGATTTTAAGATAAATAGTATGATATTTAAATTTTTTGTGTATTGTTTGTGTTGTACTGTTCCTTGTTCTTTTTTCTTATAACTTCATATTAGTCATCTCAATGTGATAAATTCGAACAAAAAACTATTGATAGAAGAAAATATTGAACTCATAAATTTTTTGTAATGAGGTTACTTACTTTACCAACTTGACCATTTTTCCAGAGATATTGGGCTATCCTAAATACTTCTAGATAAGGTAATTTCTCATCCCACTCTTGCTACATGGGGCATACCTCTAAAAAATTCAAAAATGTGTTAAGAGCCAATTTGTATATATAATCAATAGTATTTTGTGGTCCTTTTCACTTGGTTTCAAAGGAATTTCATGTCAAAACCTTAACTTTAGTGTAAATAATTAGTCTTTAGCTTTATTATATAAATACCTTATAGTTTTATCAATTTCACTCTATTTTGTAGGTTTCCATTGGGCACATTAAAGGAAAAAAATCAAAACTTTAAGATGCATTTTGGATGGAAATCAAGTATTGGAAGTTGGGATTAGTGCGCTCAAAGCGCGCTTAGAGATGGATGGATAGTAGGTACCAGCGGATTTCGGACCAAGCGCGGCACTAAGCACTGTTTGTGACGGTTTGATAATTTGTCTCGTGGTCACGCTAAGTGTGCCCTGATGAGACTTAGCGTGGTCTGCGTTTTCAGCCCACTATATATACTTTTGTACTTCAATTTTCTAGGTGACAATTAGGGATGGCAACGGGTCGGGTGCGGGTTTCACACTACCCAAACCCACATCTGAAATTGACACCCGAACTCGAACCCAAACCTAAATATTGTTCGGGTGGCAAAATAACACCCACACCCACACCCGTTAGGTTCGAGTTTTTTCACCCAAACTCAAACCCGCAACAAATATATATATTTATTTGTGTGTGTCTATATATATATATATATATATATATATATATATATATATATATATATATATATATATGGGACGTATCAAATGAGAACTTTGGCTATAATGAGAATGAGAACTTTTAATAATAACTGTATGATTTAAAATCAATATATATATATATATATATATATATATATATATATATATATATATATATATATTATACATATATAAGCGAGTGTGATTTCGGGTTTTGGGTACGGGTTTTACACTACCGAAACCCGCACCCGAAATATCGGGTGGCACCTGAACACAAATTCGGGTTCGGGTGGGCCCCGCGGGTTTGGGTCTGCTTGCCATCCCTAGTGACAATCTTCATTTCTATAGCGAAACACACCTAAAAATTCAGAGAACTCAAAATTATGTCTTTGGAGCGTCATTCTTCAACTTTTAAATGTTGGTGTTTGGGAATCATTTCTCATTACTTGTGGAGCAAGCTACCATGATGCGTAGCTAAACTCTCTTGTGTCAAGATTAGAGGTAGTTAATCAACATAGTATGTATTTCTTTTGATCCTTTGTATGTGAACAAGTTGATGATCAAAATAGATGACTCTCTTTGCTTTTATGTAATATTTATGATTTGAATCATTATTGAGAAATATCTTTCAAGTCTTGACCTAAGATATTCATCTATCAAAGAACAAATGCTAGACATAGGTTTGGAATTGATATTCACTAGTATCAAAACTTAATGTTATTGTATTGTTTAATAGATTGATAGATTATCGATTAAACAATACGATAAAACCTGCAACACCGGTGAGACATAAGCGGTGTTGGTGAGTGATACGTGATAATATTGATTATTAACAAGTTCATATGCTCGACTAATATAATACATATGAAATAGTTTAATGAAATCTAATCTTGACATGTTTTTTTAACCGTTAAATTCTCAATCTTTTTCCGTTTTTACATGTTTTCATTGGCATCATTCTTCAATCCATTGAAGCATCAACAGGGATGAAAAGTAGCGAGGAAGAAGATGACTTCCCTTTCATTGAGAGCATCATTCATCAATCCAAGGTTGACTCTCTCTACCAGTGTCAAACCGAAAAAGGTTCGATTTTTCCTCAATCACTTCACCATAAATTACAATGTCTTTTATCATTATTCTCTTGAATTTTTAAAATGTTTTCAATGTTTTGTAACCTAAATTTAATATTAATCAATTTAAAAGAATAATGATCAATGTCCATAAATGTGTCTTGACTAAAAGAAAATCATTCTATGCAAAAGATCAATGACCAAATCGTGAAGTTTGACAATATAATATTAATTTCTAATTTTTGCAAAATCAGTATAAATTGAGCTTCATCTCTCATCACATTCATTCATCTAAAAAATTTACAATGAACTCTCTTCTATTTGTCTTAACATGTGCCACCAAAGGGAACCTCCTTGAATTAGGAGACACGCCACATAAATCATTGGCAAGACTTGCTGAGATTCATGGCCCAATAATGAGTCTCAAATTTGGCCAAATAACCACTATTGTCATCTCCTTAGTAGACATGGCAAAAGATGTGCTTCTTACTGTTGGTGATTTTAGTATCATCAATGTATTTTGGTAGTAATGTGATTTACTGTAGGGCGATGCAATTATGCGTTAAGCTTGGAACGAGTTAGGGTAGTGCAGAGTGCACGCTCGTAGAGCCAAACGTGCAATTGAATACGAATAATAGAAACGGGGTTCCAAGGGGCAGCGCCCCTGACTGGGGTCCCGCGGGCGGGGTGCGGGGCAGCGCCCCGTTCGAAAAATTCGTTTGAATAGTTGCACCCTTTCCCAACCGACATAACCGTTTTACCGAACAGGTGTGTCGTTTCCCAACAGACATAACTGTTTTTACCGAACAGGTGTGTCATTTCGGTTTCTATTGTTGATCTCCTATATAAGGAGTCATTTGGCCTCGGCTTCGAATACGAAAAACATACTTCCTTTACATTCTGATCTGTTCTCTATTGTCAGAAACAGATTGTTCTTCGAGAATTATCCCCGCAAAGATTTCGTGAACCCAGACAAAAATAGGGTCGATATAATTTGTTCGGAAAGTGAACGAACACGATTCTTGAAGATATCCAGGATTATCATACCTATATCTAACACTTACCAATGACCAGTTCTTGTCAAACAGAAGAATTCCACAATCTGCGTCGGTTCTCGACCACGAGTACTACAGTCTTGCCTTCTTACCAGTTTCACCTCTTTGGAAGGAATTAAGAAAACTATGCAACACAGAATTATTTTCTCACAGGACTCTTGATGCTAGCTAAGACGTGAGGCGCAAGAAAATACAAGAGGTAATCAACGATATCGGGCAAAGCAGTCAAATTGGCGAAGCGATAGATATTAGAACAGCAGTGTTCAAGACAACCATAAATCTGTTATCATACACTATTTTCTCTGTGGATTTGATCTGGTCTAATGGGGAAGCGGGAGAGTTTAAGGACTTGGTGACTGATATTACAAAACTCGTTGGCACGCCAAATGTGGCAGATTTTTTTCCTGTATTGAAGATGATCGATCCACAAGGCGTAAACAAAACAAGAAAAGAATGTTAGGAAAGTGTTGGAGATTTTTGAAGACTTGGTTGCTAAACATTTCCGAGGCAAACGAGTTTATGGACAATAATATGATCCAACATCTATCACATGTATGTATATATTCTCTATTTCTTTTTTAGGAATAGCGGCGCAGCTGTTGTTGCCCGTTTGTCTTTTCTGTATAAACTTTATTATATTGAAATAGATAAGCAGACCGTTTAAATTTCAAATTAAATGTCATCTAGCTAAATATAATCACATGTATGCATAGGATCTATTCGTGGCTGGAACAGATACAACAGCATCTATCCTCGAATGGGCGATGAAACTTATCCGCCACCCAGAAGCTATGCTGAAGGCCAAAAAAGAGTTATAGAAAATGGTTGGTTGTACTGTGCCACTTGAGGAATCAAATATTTTTAACCTCCCAAACTTACAGGCAATAATAAAGAAGACAGGCAATAATAAAGAAGACGCTTCGGTTGCACCCACCCGTACCACTCTTACTGCCACGAAAAGCTGAGAGGAATGTTGACATAGGTGGCTACACTATCCCGAAGGATGCACAGGTGCTAGTTAATGTGTGAAATATTGGAAGAGATCCAACTATATGGGTGAATCCAACTTTGTTCTCTCCAGAAAGGTTCTTGGGGTCGGAGATTGATGTCAAAGGCCGGAATTTCGAGCTGGTACCATTTGGTGCCGGACGATGAATATGCCCTGCCTTACTTCTGGCTAATTGGATGCTGCTGTTAATGTTGGGGTTATTAGCCAACTCATTCGATTGGAAGCTTGAAGGTAACATGAAACCAGAAAATATGAACATGGATGATAAATTCGGCATTACCTTGCAAAAGGGCCAACCGCTTCGAGTTGTTCCTGTCAAAATAAGCAAATAAAGTGTCATGAATCTGTATGTATAATACATTAGGTAGTCCTTTTGCATTTTCCTCTCAAGATTTAAAACTGATTATCACTTCCATTCCTTGTTTTCAATAAGGTCTAGTAATTGAGTTAAAATAATTGTATTCATGTGACAAATGTTACTACTGCATACTGCTTCATACAATACAACATTTTCGCTAATTATAAATAAAAATGATATACTTTTTCAGTAGAATGCGTTATTGTAATCTTGAGAGAGCTGTTTTTATTTTATGGAATCCAACAACAGAATTAAATTTTGTATCCAATTAATCTGAAACTCGAGTTTAATAGAAAACTAGTTCTTGTAGAAGTTGATTACAGATTAAATACAGGAGTCTTCGGCAAAAGTTACAATTATTCTTCTCTTTTGCAGTAATTCTAATTTAGAAACACAACCCAGCTTCGCCAATGAATATCCATCACATGAAATCATTACAGACTTAGATTACATCCTTCAACTGAAATTCATGGTTCAAAGGTGAGGCTTTCAGCTTCCTGTCTCACCGAGTCGAACAGCACAGAGGATAGGTACCTCTCACCAAAGCTAGGGAAAACAACCTGCACCATATCAAAATGAAAAAGTCATTGATGTAAGCCATAATAATACTTTTACCAAAATGAATATGAAACCTTTTTTTTCCTTGTAACATATTGAGAGAACCCGATATTCAAAATAATTTTATCAAAATTTGTATGAATTCAATAAACTTACAACAATAAGTTTTCCAGCATTTTCTGGCCTTTTTGCTATCTTAAGGGCAGCTGCAGCCGCGGCTCCAGATGATATTCCAACCTAAAACAATATTGAGCATAGAGAATCAACAAATTAATCCAATTAGAACGAGAATATAATACTATCATTTTCTTAATTGTATTACAAATTCACTAATGAATTGCGAAAGAGGATTAAGAATAGCCTCAAATCTAGGTGCTTCTATAGAGGTCTATAACTTACAAATAGGCCTTCTTTATGAGCAAGAGCCTTTGCAGTTTCTATTGCTTCATCACTTGATATCTGCCAAATCATTAAGTCAATCCAAGTGTCACATAAGTCGAAAAGAAAACTAAAAGTCAAGTCATTAAGATATCTTTAAATCTTTTAACATGATACGTGAGAGGGTGTTATAATTTTTCAAAACACATTGAAACTTACTTGTACAACTTCGTCAAGAAGACTGACATCCAATACCCCGGGAACAAAACCAGCACCAATCCCTTGAATCTTGTGTGGACCTGGACGTTTATAATCGCAATTCGCACATCAGCAACGGCTTCAAAAGTAGGTTCTTATGTTAACTCTGAGGAGCAAAACAGTATTACAACTTACCAGGCTTTCCTCCAGACAGTACAGGACTTTCTGCTGGTTCCACACCATACAGCTGCATAAAAAAATATCATAACTACAAATCAGAACCTAATCTTTATTATCAGGAAAAGAAACACGGGTTTAATTTGTATACATTTCCAGAGTCAGAAGTTCAATTTTATCGGTAAATCACAACCAATCAAATGAATGACTTAAAATCCAACCTTGATGTTGGGATTCTGCTCTTTAAGATATTTCCCAGTTCCTGTTATGGTACCACCAGTACCTATACCACTAACAAGTGCATCAACTTTCCCTCCTGTGCCTTTCCATATCTCTGGGCCAGTGGTTTCATAATGCACCTATAGATACAATGATAAAACAAGTGTGTCACCCAACGTTGTCCAGCATTAACTAGGAGTGTTGTAGAACTAATGAGTAGATAGACAGATACCTTTGGATTAGCAGGGTTTTCAAATTGTTGAAGTAAATACGCATTTGGAGTCTTGGTGAATATCTCTTCTGCTTTCAGAACTGCCCCTTTCGTTCCCTTTGCAGGATCTGTGAGAACCAACTCAGCCCCAAAAGATAGAAGAATGGTTCTTCTTTCAAGACTCATTGTAGTAGGCATTGTAACGATAAGCTTGTAGCCTTTTGCTGCTGCTAGGAAAGCCAATCCAATGCCTGTGTTACCACTCGTTGCCTCAATGAGGACACTCTTCAATAACACAATACAGTCAACATGAATCAAAATAAGTACCACCGATAATAAACTCAGAGATGCATCAAACTAGTACTAGTAAATGAATTTAAACAACTGCTAATTTGTTCGAAAGTCAAAACATCTCTTTCAATGACCAATCCAATGAATTTTCATCTGAATCAAGTACCAACCTTGCCAGGCGTAATGAGCCCCTTCTCCTCTGCGTCAGTAATCATACTATAGGCAATCCTACATTTATAATCACAAGTCAATTCAAAAGCATTTTGCTCACAAAAGCAAGAACCAAAACTCAAAAAATAGATAGTAGCAGCACTATTGGAAGAAACCTAAATTGTTACCTGTCTTTCACACTGGAGCATGGCTCCATCAATTCAAGTTTCGCGGCAACTCGAGCAACAGAACCATCCGCGATTTTGTTCAGATATACTAATGGGGTTTTTCCAATCAACTTTACAAATTACCAATACAAAATCAATAACAGAAATTAGTATAAATCACACATTATGAAACATTAAAATATGATCAAAATACAGAAACTCACTTCTGTAACATCTTTGGCAATTCCAGACTTTTCAACCGCCATGCTATAAACTCACTATAACACTGGAAAACAAAAACAAATTAACAACATCCAAATTTCCCTTAATCCAATTGGATGCTAGAAAAACCTTAAAATTGAAGCAAAAAAGTGAAAAATTATCAAAATTGAGATCCTAATTCCAGTGAAAATTAAAAATCAATCCAAGTGTATGATGCATGCATTTGTACAAACAGAAAGAGGACATGATGAAGATAAACCTAGTTTAGATGTTTGCTTAGAAATTAAGCATGATTAGTTAATTGTAAGAATATTAGAGAGAATAGTGTCACCTTTTGAAAAATGACAACAGCTTAGGACTGAGATTAGTTTTGATAAATCTGTAGATTAGGTTATGAAGTTGGGTGGCTGTGATGCGCAATGGGATTATGGTTTGGAAAATATTGAAATGTGATCTTGATTTTTCAACGATGATGATTTTTATGCTATATAAAACAAAAGGGAGTGTATATTTTATTTATTAATAATGGACTACGCAACACAACAACAGTACAAAGTAGAAAAAGTTAAGAACAACCGGGCTAGACTAAGCAAGGACGGCAAACATAAGGGATTGTTTGGACAACTGTTATGCCCAGTAGGAATGCAGCTTTGATTTTGTGAAATGAAGATGTATTTTGGTGACCCCCTATGTTACACAAGAGTTACTGTGAATTTGATTGATTAAATTAATTTGTCTTGAAAGTTACGTTAAAAAACCTTAAAAATTAAAATAGCGCTAATGGAGACCGTCTAGATTAGGGATGACAACGGGTCGGGTCGGCTCATACTACCCAAACTCGAATCCGAACCCAAACTTAAATATTGTTCGGGTGGTAAAACAAGACCCACGCCCACATCCGCTGGGTTTCGGATTTTTTCACCCAAACCCGAACCCGTAACAAAATACACAAAATACATTTTTCCTACAACTTTCCACAATATATTTCATATATATATATATATATATATATATATATATATATATATATATATATATATATATATATATATATATATATATATATATATATATATATATATATATATATAAAAGCGGATGTGATTTCGAGTTTCGGATGCGCGTTTCACACTACCCAAACCCGAACCAAAATATCGGGTGGCACCCAAACTCAAACCCAGTCAATTTGGGTTTTCACCCGTTGACTCGGGTTCGGGTGCGGGTGGGCCCTGCGGGTTCGGGTCTACTTGCCATCCCTAGCCTAGCTTAATAGATTTTAGTTTTATTTATTTTGTTTCATATGATAAGGATAAAATCGGTTTGGTTCCTGACGTCTTTTAAAAAGTTGTGTCACGCCTGTGCCTGATCATGAGAAAAGGAAGTGTTTAACTGCATTAAAAAGGAAAGAATAGAAAAAGGAGTCGGGTATGGGTTGGATATTTTTGAGTCTCAACACCATTACCTTCATTTCTTTGATTCTTGGATGATTCTACAACACATTTGGAGCTTACATCTTGAGGATTCGGAGTTGGATTAAGCTTCAATCGTGTTTGACATCGTGGGAGTCGGTTGATTTCTCTTCTCTATTATCTATGTATCTTCCTCTTGTGTGGTTTTGTATGTATATTTACTTTGATTCTATGTATATTTACTGGTTATGGTGTTGTATAAAATTTATTTCTCAAATTTGTATAGGTGATTATCCTTGATTTTTGTTGTATGCTTGGGGTTTGGGTTGATATAAACATATACTTTTCGAATCTCTATCTAGGATGAATATATATTAGATTCTAGACTCTAGACCTAGATAATTTAGGTCTGATATTTACTTGGGTATCGAAGTTTAATGCTTCTGTGTTGTTGACAATACAAGTGTCGTTCAAATTGTAGCAAATCTTATTTGTCATGAACGTACCAAACATATAGAACTTGATTGTCATTCAATCTGTGATGCCTATGATAACCGACTAATATCACTTCCTCATGTTAGTACTCAGTTGCAGGTCGCAGGTATTCTTACCAAGGTTGTTCCATGCTCACGACATCAGTTACTTGTTAGAAAATTGATGCTCTTTGACCGGCCGCATCAATTTGAAGGGGGTGTTACTTAGGAATTAATCTTTGCCTTTATTGTGAATAATTTACTTTTGTAGATTATAAGGATAGTCATAATGATTTATAATTAGTTATTATGAATTATAATTACCTGTAACTACTGACACTACTATATATAGTGTGAAATACAATAGAGAAAGACATCAAGCCAATTTTTATGAAAGAAGCTATTGGACTTTATGCATTGCATAAAATTTAAAATAACAAACGATTGTCATTATGGAACAATCGATTGAGGTCGCTAATTTGTAACCCCACAATCGATTGGTATGTTACCACAATCGATTGTCCCTTTGTTTTTCTTCAAAAGATTTAATGTTGAAATAGCAATTATAGATTGTCATCATAGACCAATCGACTGCCTCCTGTTGCGTCTTGAAAAATCTGAAACAATGTCATACCTCTTCATTGCATATGATCATGATACATTTTACAAAGAATTGCAAATTCTCATGATCATTTTTCCAAACATTGTCACTCTTTCTAAAGGCATGTTGTAATGTATTTATAGCAAGATTTTTTATATTTCAAATTACTTCTTTCATCAAATATTTTCAAACAATTCATCTATCCATTTTGCAAAAACTCTTAGAAACTTTACTGCATAATATTCATTCATTAGAGAAAAGTTTCTTGAGCATTTAGAGTTTATAATTTTGAATTATTAAATTGAAAGAGAAGACTAAGTTAGAATTTTGTGAATAATTAAAATTCATTTTTACTCAAATTCACCTGTAATCGATTATTCGTATCAATGTAATGTAACTTGTTAGCCAAATTTGTGGAAACAAGCAAAATTAGGTGAAAGTATTGTTCTTTTTCTAAGTGTTGCAAAATCAGAAATTAGTTTGCTTTCTTGGTTGTGTTAGAGATTTAAGAGAAATTTGGTGAGGCTATAACAATTTCTAACATAGTGAAATCCTTCACGGGGTGTGGAGAGATTGGACTATCCTTGTTTGAAAAGGGAAACAAGGATATATCTTGTCTCATTTTCTTTACTACATTTTATTTTTCCTGCATTTTCGTTCATTTGTTCATCATAACTTTCTGGAAAAATAAAAGAACCATAACATCTGCAAAATAACTAGAAAAAGTCTTGAAACCCAATTCTCCTCCCCCTTAGGTTGCACTCTAAACTTACACCTACTGGTTTTCTATTGAATAAAACCATAAGATGAGTTATGAGGAGGAAAATGGCAAAGTTGACAAAGGTCGATATCAGAGGTTAGTGAGAAATTTGATTTACTTGGCAGTTGGCACACACAAGGCCGAATTTAGCATATGCAATCAGTATGGTGAGCCAATTCATGCATGATTTGAGGGTGAGACACCTGCAAACGAATGATCATGTTCTATAATATCTTAAAGCCACTCCACGAAAATGACTCTTATTTAAAAGAGGTGGAAGTCTAACTGTGGAGACTTACAATGATGTTGATTATGAATGTTCATTGATTGATAGAAGATCTACTGCAGAATATTGTACCTTCTTGTGTGAAAACTTTGTTACTTAAAGGAGTAAGAAACAGAGTGCAGCTGCTCGATCAAGCACTGGAGCACAATTCACAATTATGACAATAGGAATTGATGAACTATTATGGATGAAACAAGTGTTAAAAGATTTGAAGATACCATATGAAGGCCCAAAACAACTGACAATAAATCGGCCACCATTATTGCACATAATCCGATTCAACATGACAAGACAAAACACAATGAGGATTGACCGATATTTCGTCAAAGAAAAATGGGATATTGGATTTGATAATTACCGCTTACATACCTTTTGAACAACAGTGTTAACAGATTGTGTTAACAAAGAATCTAGCGACAGAAAGATTCAACCAACATACATGCAAGTTGCAAGCTTAGAAAGATTGATATTAATTAATCAAGTTTAGAAAGATTAATATCAATTCACCAACTTGAGAGAGAGAGAGACTGAAGATTGATATTAATTCATCAAGTTTAGAAAGATTAATATCAATTCACCAACTTGAGAACTTGAGAGAGAGTGCTGAAAATAATAACTTTATTTTATTCTATTAGTATGAGTCTTATTAACCACACTAAACTATATCTATTTAAAATAGTTTATTGAAATACTTCTTCTACATATGAGTCACTATAATTATAAACATAAAAAGTTCATTTTGTCACACAAGTTAGTAGTAATGTCTTGAGGTATTTTTATTTTATAGAATCCAACAACAGAAAATTAATTTGAAACTTGAGTTTAATAGAAAACTAGTTCTTGTAGATGTTGAATACAGATTAAATACAAGAGTCTTTTGTAAAAGTAACAATTATTCTTCTCTTTAAAGTAATTCTAAATCAGAAACTCAACCCGGCTTTGCCAGTGAAAATCCATCACTTGAAATCATAACAGATTTAGATTACATCCTTCAACTAAAATTCATGGTTCAAATGTGAGGCTTTCAGCTTTCCTTCTCACCGACTCGAACAGCACAGAGGATAGATACCTCTCACCAAAGCTAGGGAAAACAACCTGCACCATATTAAAATGAAAATACCATTGTGTAAACCATAATGACTTTATCAAAATAAAAAATAAAACCTCTTTTTTCCTATACAATATTGACCGAGTACGAAAGTCAAAATTATTTTATCAAAGTTTGTATGAATTCAATAAACTTACAACAATAAGCTTTCCAGCATTTTCTGGTCTTTTTGCAATCTTAATGGCAGCTGCAGCCGCAGCTCCAGATGATATTCCAACCTAAAAGAATATTCACCGTAGAGAATCGACAAATTAATCCAATCAGAACGAGAAAATAGTACTATTGTTTTCTTAATTGTTTTACAAATTCAGATATGAATCGCGAAAGAGGATTAAGAATAGCCTCAATTTTCGGTGCTTCTAGAGGTTTATAACTTACAAATAGGCCTTCTTTAAGAGCAAGAGCCTTTGCAGTTTCTATAGCTTCATCGCTTGATATCTGCCAAATCACACATATCAGGTTTTGGTAGGAAGTGCTTTAGGAGTCCAACGGTAAGAGATAAAGGAAAGGTCGAACAAAAAAAACTATAACTCAAGTCATTAAGAGATATTTAGATATAAAATGCTATTTCTTTAAATCTTTTAAATAGATACATGACAAGGCATTATAATTTTTCAAAAAACATTGAAACTTACTTGAACTACTTCATCAAGAAGACTAACATCCAATACCCCGGGAACAAAACCAGCGCCAATCCCTTGAATCTTGTGTGGACCTGGACATTTATAATCACAATTTGTACATCAGCAACAGCTTCAAAAGTAAGTTCTTATATCAACTCTGAGGAGCAAAACAATATTACAACTTACCAGGCTTTCCTCCAGACAGTACAGGACTTTCAACTGGTTCCACGCCATACAGCTGCATTAAACAAATCATAACTATAAATCAGAACCTAATCTTTATTATCAGGAACAGAAACATGAGTTTAATTCAAAAGTTCAATTTTATCGGAAAATCACAACCAATCAAATGAATGACTTAAAATCCAACCTTGATGTTGGGGTTCTGCTCTTTAAGGTATTTCCCAGCACCTGTTATGGTACCACCAGTACCTATACCACTAACAAGTGCATCAACTTTCTCTCCTGTGCCTTTCCATATCTCTGGGCCAGTGGTTTCATAATGCACCTATAGATACAATGATAAAACAAGTGTGTCACCCAACGTTGTCAAGCATTAACTAGCAGAGTTGAAGAACAAATGAGTAGATACCTTTGGATTCGCAGGGTTGTCAAATTGTTGAAGGATATATGCATTTGGAGTCTTGGCCAATATCTCTTCCGCTTTCTGAACTGCCCCTTTCATTCCCTTTGCAGGATCTGTTAAAACCAACTCAGCCCCAAAAGATAGAAGAATGGTTCTTCTTTCAAGACTCATTGTAGTAGGCATTGTAATAATAAGCTTGTAGCCTTTTGCTGCTGCTAGGAAGGCCAATCCAATGCCTGTGTTACCGCTCGTTGCCTCAATGAGGACACTCTTCAATAACACAATACAGTCAACATGAATCAAAATAAGTACCACTGATAATATACATCAAATTAGTACTAGTAAGTGAATTTAAACAACTACTAATTTGTCAGAAACGTCATTTTCAATGGCCTATTCGATGAATGAATTCATCTGTATCGAGTACCAACCTGGCCAGGCGTAATGAGCCCCTTCTCCTCTGCATCAGTAATCATACTATAGCCAATCCTACATTTATAACGTATATCAAAGGAAAGAAAGAATCAGACGCCAACTCAAAAGCATTATGCTCGCAAAAGCAAGAACCAAAACTCAAAAAACAGATACTAGCAGCACTATTGGAAGAAACCTAAATTGTTACCTGTCTTTCACACTGGAGCATGGCTCCATCAATTCAAGTTTCGCGGCAACTCGAGCAACAGAACCATCCGCGATTCTGTTCAGATATACCAAAGGGGTTTTTCCAATCAACTATACAAATTACAAATACAAAACAAATAACAGAAATTAGTATAAATTACACAGTATGAAACATTAAAAATAAGATCAAAATACAGAAACTCACTTCTGTAACATCTTTTGCAATTCCAGACCTTTCAACCGCCATGCTACAAGCTCACTATAACACTCGAAAAAAAACAAATTATCAACATCCAAATTTGCCTTGATCCAATTGGATGCTAGAAAACCCTTAAAATTTAAGCAAAAAATAAAACATAGGGTAACAATGATCGAAATTGAGATCCTAATTTTGCTCTGAAAATTTAAAATAAATATAATTGTAAGATGCATGCATTTATACAAACAAAATGTGGACATGACAAGTGTTAACATTGATCAATTAGAATTATTCAGCGATGTATAAATTATAAAACCTGGTATAGATGTTTGATTAGAATAATGTCACCTTTTGAAAAATGACAAGAGCTTAGGACTCTGAAAAATATCAACAATTTGGGTGTATATATATAATGTGAAATTAGTTTTGAAAGTTTTGATAAACGAGTGATTAGTTTATGAACATAGACGGGTTTTTGGCTTAATAAGTTTGAGAGAAAACAAGGGTGGGTGGCTGAGATGCATGCAGTTGGATTATAGAGTTGGAAAATATTGAAATGTGATCTGAACTTTTCAAGGATGCTGATTTTGATGCCATAAATGACAAATTTTAAAACTAAAAAACTAAACTTTTATTTTTATTTAGAATTAGTAATAATTAATGTACCATGCATTGCAGACATACGGTGGGGGCATACATGAGGATTTGTTTGGATCACCTGTAATGCCTAGCATGCAGTTTTGATTTTATGACATGAACTTGTTATTACATACGATTTTTACTGTAAAAAATTATTTTGTATATTTATTAAATAATTAATGTTTCTGTCACGTTAATGTTTCTTAAAAGTAAAAAATTATTATGTAGACCAAAGTGGGTATAATATAAAAAAAATTGTGTTATATATAGTAGTTTAGATTAAAAAATTGAAAAGAATAATAAAAAGAATAGCATAATTTAAGTGAAAAAATTGTTAAAATTCGTTTTTATTTTTAAAAGAATTAAATTAAAAATTTAGATTGAGCATAATAACTATTTTTATGTTCTATTATATCGTCGCTTTTTGAAAAGCAGTCTCATTTTTTTTACTTTCATCACATTCAGTCATAAAAAAAATGATGTGACATATATATTTTTTATTTTTATATTGAGTTGGATGGTCAAGTGATTTTTTATTTTAATTTATTATTTTTAATAGGGTTGAATTGACAACCTTCCCTTTGCAACTCCAGCGCCTATCCATTAGGCTGGATGTTTTGCTTTGTGTTATCAACGAATTGAATGGTATATAATATCAAACTTGGCTATTGTTACACATAGGGGTGGAAAAACGGACCCAGGCGATTGGGCATGCCCGTTTTGCCTGCACTTTTGTGCGGGGCGGACCAAAATTTTAGATCCTCACCCTCTAATGTGACCGCTCCGCCTCGTTTTTTATGCGGGTATGTGAATTGACATAAATTTTACATTTTTAGACCTAAAAAGTATAGTGCCCGCGGACTAGTCCGTCCCGCCTTCACTTTTTTGCGGGGCAGACCAAGATTTTAGGCCCGCACCCTAAACTATGATTACCCCGCCCTATTTTTTGGCGGACTTCTGCAGGGCAGGCCTAAACGGGGACGCGCATGCCCGTTTGTCACATCTAGTTACACATATTGAAACTATTAAACCAAAACACTATTGTGACATATATATTAATTCAAACATATATACATATTATAAAAAAAACAAAAACATTCGATATATATATATATATATATATATATATATATATATATATATATATATATATATATATATATATATATATTCTTTTTTTTATAGAGTGGTTTTCTTTCTTCCGTACCAACTAATCCACCCGAGAGCATTGCTGCCCCACGTAGCCTCCGAAAGTTGGTCCTAGGCTCCTTCGAACTCAGGACCTCAAGGGAAGCAAACCCTTGAGACCCAAGCATCTTCCCACTAGGTCAACGTAGACCCACTTAATTTTATGAAGGTCTATTTTAGCATGCATTAACTACAAAATAGTTAAATGCACCTTAAGGCGCATGTTGCTAAAACACACGTTTAAAAAAATAAGTGGGTGTATTTTAGCAAATCCCTCAGGGGTTTGCTGAAATGCACCCACTAATTTTTATGAACGTGTGTTTTAGAAAGCATTAACTACAAAATGATTAAATGCACCTTAAGGTACATGTTGCTAAAATAGACCTTCATAAAATCAAGTGGGTCTATGTTAGCAAACTCATATATATATATATATATATATATATATATATATATATATATATATATATATATATATATATATATATATATATATATATATATATATATATATATATATATATATATATATATATATATATATATATATATATATAATAATTAAAATAAATATTATTTAAAAACAAAAAGGAAAAAAAAGCATAGAATTATTAATAAATACAAAATCGGTAAAAATTAAATTAAATTTTTCTTAAAAGTAATAATATATTAGAATTGTAAATACAAAGGAAGTTTGATATTATATATCATTCAATGTGTTGATAACACAAAGTTTGTGGGTTCAACTCCTACTACAAAGGTAAAAAATGAGAGAATCTTCTAATGTTAGGGGAATTCTTATAATTTTTTTTTGTAAGAGGTTTTTCAAAAAGCGTCCATATGGCAGGGGAGAATAGGTATTAACCTTTTTTTTATTCTATTTGATGCTGAAATTAATGCAAAACCAAAGCTAGGAACCCTAGAGTTCTGATGATGATTACCAATAAAATAAAAGAAACGCAAAATGCTCAATGACTTCAAATGACAAAAGAGTAGAGAAACTTTTATGGGTATTGCTAACACGAGAGTAGCGCAATCTCCTATACCTATGAGAGAAGCAAACACTACCAATGGTCCCTATCTCCTGGAGAGTTGTCCTGGGTAATCAAGTATCCTAGGATCAGAAGGTCTGCATTATTGGCATGCGATGGGACACACGTCAAGAGTTCCTCAATAGAAAGACATGTAGCACATAAAATGCATTTAATGCATAAGTTCTCAACGCTATTGGTGACCCGTCACTACCCTTCACTTGGCCTAAAGTGACAATTGATCCTAGGACATGCACGACAAAATCATTTCCCTGCACGACATGGGCAAAGGGCTTGGATGGCAACAATTTTGAGACTTCCAAAAGGCCCAGTAAGAGAGACTCAAGGTCGAACACTATTGAATATAACGTTCAAGAAATGAGGACCTTCGTACTCTTGAGCTCACAAAATTCCAACCCCTAGCACATCATGCACCATCCAGATCAATTAGACGATCTCTAATATGATATGTTACATTCCATGAGAAGCAGTTATATAAAGAGAGAAGACGTCATTTTACAGGTAATTCAAATTCATTCTCATTATTATCATTTTCCATTTTTCACAGACTTTAGCATTTTACTGCTAAGCTTGCAGACACACCTCGTGTCTCCGTTCCGAAAAGCTTGGTGAACAACTTCCTAAGTCTAATCATTGATCCATCTCATATTTCTGGTTCTCTTGCGAAACATGTATTAATGTAAACAAATTATCGATATTTATAAATCAACAACTACTCAAAAAAAATATGTTGAATTTTAAAGTGAAGATTCATTTTGGTCCTTTAAAAAATTATATAATCCAAATTAGTCACCGAAAAAAAAAACTTATTTAATCCCTCACAAAATTAAACTATACAATACCAATCCCCGAGTCATTTGACTTCACCAAAAATGTATGTGTGTCGCGTTGGCAGAATTTTTTTTTAATATCATTTATGGAGACATGGCTTTGCGTATTTTAATTTTGAGTTATTTTAAATTCTAGGTAATATTCATTTTATTTTTCAATTATTTTGATCTTAATAACAATTATCAAATTTTTAAAAATATTATAAATTTTGCCCCAACTGGAAGTTTGAACCAAGTGCGCAAAGTAGGGCGAAAGAGATAACCACAATGCTATTGCGCCTTCTAGTTTTATAGTTTACATAAATATATGTTTAAATACTAACTTATGTTTTTAAGATATTAGTAATGAATTAATATTAAAATGTATTTAGAATTAGTTTTTAAATTCATACACATAATGCAGACCTTGTGATCTTTTGATCTTCTTTTATATATCCTAGGATTAGAAGGTCAGCATTAATAGCATCCAAATATATTTTAGTAAATTAAATTAATGTGATGTAATATTATTTAGTGTATTTTTAATGAGATGTATAAGAGAATAAGATAGTGTAAGAAAGAATAAATAGTGTATTTTCTAATGGTATTTAAGAAAGAATAAATATTTAAAAGTGTTTAAATATTATTAAAATAAATAAATAATTTTATTTTTTAATAAATATTTTGTTTTAAATACATTTGTGATTAAAATATTTTGGCGAATTTGAATTAAAAATGTGAATTATTTGTGATTTTTTATTTAAATATATATATTTGAATAATATATATGTGATTTTAGTAGGTGCGATTATATTTAAAAATTTATTATCAACATATTTTAAGTAAAAATAGTAAAACAATGTATTATTATTAATAATAAGTATTCAATTTGTGCAATTTTCAAGTAAAACTAGTCAAATACTCTAGTGGCAAAGCATCACTTTCAATAGTTAACTAGTCAAATACTCGTGCGATCTCACGGATAAATTTATTTGATACGATATAAAATATAATTATGTAAGTATCTAAATTTAAATTAGTTATTAATTTTAAAATAAATAATGATTATATAAACTCAATTATATCAAAATACAAAAAGAAAAAAGAACTCGTGAGATGAAAAATAAAAGGAATATTTAATATTTGAAAATAAAAAAGTTTATTTGATACAATATAAAATCTATTTATATACCGATGTGAATTTGAAATTAGTTATTTAATTGTAAAACAAAATATAATTATATAAACTCAATTGTATTAAATAATCGTGCGAAAAAGGCCTAGTGCCCTCTCTCTTATAAAAAATGATAATAATCATGCAAAAAGAAAAAAAATTACTCGTGAGATGAAGAATGACAAAACAGAAAATTTTGAATAAGAAATTTATCTTTCAAATCAAGGCAAATTGTTGATTAAAATAAAATAGGTTAAAAAGAAATCAATGTTAATTGAAATAAATAATACACACGGTAATAAATAGTACATATGGCAATTTAATCAAGGTTCAAAAATAAGAAGAAAATAAACGGTTTGAGAAAAACATGTAATTTTTGTCACGGATCAAATATGATTTTTTTCTTGGAAATTAATTTTAGTTCTGTAGTTTTTGTGGGGGACCAAAATGAGTCTTTACTCTAAATTTTATTTAATTATGTGGGCTTATGCATGCTGCATGTGGTTCATTTAGACTAGTCCAAATTTTAGATGCACTTTAGAGTGTGGCCCACACCGCTGAAATTCTAAAATTATCCTTAGTTGTTTTCAGAAATGCATCTCCGAATGTATCTTAAATCACATTATTCTTCATAAATCAAGCACACATCCTATTTTGCCAAAAACTGGTTAGGTGATGCATCTGCAAAAAATTTATGGGGTATATTCGGATATGCATCTTCGAAAACACCCCTGAGTGCATTTTAGCTATTTAAGCAACATTATTTTGGATATGCATCTCCGAAAAGTTTTGTGCATACATCTCTTAGGCAGAAACATTCTCCAAAGTTCGTATTTTTTGAAGTCAAAGTCATTTTAATCTGTAACAGTGTCATAATTTGATTCAAACATTAATAAAGATGCGCATTAAAGAACAAAGTAATGCATTAATTAAAAAAATCCCATAATATTACAAACATTGTTCTCAAAGTATGAAAAATAATACTAAAACATCCTTAAATACAAAAAAAATACATAACCTACTATGTATGTCTAATCCTAACCCCCTGACTCCTCCTCTTCCATCGGTAATATAAGGCATTTTGTGACTCGATAAGAATGACATATGCAAGGGAAACCGCATCATCGCCACCTCTCTCAAACCTTCAGACTTTATGCCCTCATACGTAAGCCGCATAATATTTTAACAGATCGGCAACTCATTAATGACATGTTCATCCTTTTCCTGCTCATTCTCTAGGATCTTCTCATGAGTTGGCCTAGGTGGACGTTCAGGAGCGTCTTGTGTCATGACAGAGTGTGACACGCTATAGAACCAAGTCATAAAATTATCCACAAAATACCACTGACCTACTATACTCCTCTGGTATCAGATGACTCTCGTAATTTTCTAGTATGTCATCAAGATGTCTGTAAATGATGTTGTTAGGAGTAGACTCGAAGGGGGATCTCAGAATGATCTGCACATATCCAAATTGATGCATGTGTCACAGTCACAAATATCTGCACATCATATTTCTCCCACATGCCAGTCATCCCGGGTATAATGAAATGGAGTCAAATACAACAGTGTCCCAGTGAGTGGCGTATAGTGTCCAATCGATGTCATCATGTGCATTCCGGTCAATATACACACAATGAATGCACAACATCATTCTCTCTGCATGGGCAATAGATGCAAGCACGTGGTAAATCCTCAATATACCTTAGCATACGATCAAACCAGTGAATACGGTGAAAGTGGGATAAGATCCATCCCTGAAAATGAATAAGAAAAAATATTAGTAACAAGTGTAAAAAGTGCTTTTAAAATTATTAGTAGCTATGGAAATTACCTTCAGCAGGGTGCAGGAGCCTGTCATTTTCCTTATCTTCAAAAGACAACCTTCGCTCAGCTTGGAGTACAAGTATACTAAACAGGTGGCCCCCAGTTCCACTCGTGAATGGTCGACAAGTAGATGATGGAGTACAGGTATACTAAACAGGTGGCCCCCAGTTCCACTCGTGCTTTAAGGTAACACCTCAAAGCACACTCCCAGTGGTATGTATCCTGCAGATCATCGTTGTCGACATCATCGACAAACTCCAAGTTTTCTTTATGTAGTTTCTTCAAGTACAAAAACCTGACATGAACACCTCTGGTGCCCTCACACTCCACCAAGGCATCGACTGAGTCAGCTCCCAAATAAATGACCATCATCTCTAGGGCTTCATCACATTTGATCTTAGAATGATCAAGTAACTTTCCCTTGATGGGAAGGTGTAGAAGGCAAGCGGCGTCATTTAGTGTAATCATCATCTCACCAATGGGGAAGTGGAAAGATGATGTTTCTTTGCGCCATCTCTCAGCAAAATCCCCCTACATGCCATGTCTAAAGGTTTTTATACCTAAAGCAACACATGCCAACAAGACCGGAGTATTGGATGACACTTTGGAACCAATCATCCTCAAGTTGATAAAGAACCAAAATATTTCTATTGTGATTAAAAGACTTCAAACAATCGCGCTCATGCTAAAAAAATATAACAATATCAGTGGCAGGGAATTTGTATAAAACATATAAACACTACTACAAAATAGATCTTTCGTAACACAATATTACAACGATCTTGCTGTTAACTGTGGTAATAACTCATTTTTTGGCGCTATTTTTTGTATTTACTAAAATACGTTTTACAGCGGTCATAGTTAACAACCATAGTGAAATGTGTAACACCCGTATAGTTTTAATTTTAATTTAATTGGAATATTGAATTAATAATTAGAATTATTAAGGATTTTGTGGAAATAATGGAAAAATAATGGTTTATGGCATTTGGGCCATGTGAGAGATAGTAAGAGAGAGGGGGTGTAGTGTAGTAAGGCTCTTTACTAAAATTTTATTATTATTTTCATAAAATAATTGGGATTTGGAAAAGAAAAAAAGAACGTGAAAGGATGAAGGTTTTGGGAACACGAAGAACGTGAAGGAGAACTGTAGAGGGAGAGACCAAGGATCAAGAACTCTTGTCTAAGGTAAGGGGGGACTCTCCACTTAATCTCTATTATCGTATTATGGGTGATGATGTTGATTAGGAGTATTGTTTAGATCAATGGGTTCTCTATTCTGATTTTACTGTTTCTGTTCATCAATTGGATTGAAGATTTTGATTGTTCAATCCTTAATAACTGGGTAGATTTAGGTTATGATGGATAAAATTGATTGTAGAATCATAAACAGTTGCTGTTGGGTGATTTCTATATTGTTTAGAATGTGAATTTCTGGTTTTGAGACCCAAATCGCAGGCTGTGCAGGTGAAATCGCGAGGAAGACGAATGGGTAAGTCGCAGATTTTGAGAATTGCTGCCCATTTGCGTATGGTACGCGTATGATACGCGTATGGGGGAGGTGGTACGCGTATGGTACGCTCCCCATTGTGCACCAAAATGGGCCTTTCTGCTGGTACGCGTATGGCAGGGTGCTGGTACGCGTATGGATGTGTGTGTGTAGAATATTGGATCTGCTCATACGCATATGATACGCGTATGATGCGTGTGTTGTGAATTTTTTGGGCCTGTTGGTACGCGTATGGCCAGCGTGACCTACAGATTTTGCTGTTTTGTGATTTTGAGAGTTTGACGACGAGTGACCTTTGAACTGATGAATCTGTATGAATTATTGTTATGTGATTTTATTGAATGATGCTAATATATATATATATATATATATATATATATATATATATATATATATATATATATATATATATATATATATATATATATATATATATATGTGTGTGTGTGTGAACATACTTGTTATTGATGATGATGATGATGAATGATGATGAATGAGTATAAGATCATGCTACTCATAGTATGATGATGATGATGATGATGGTATGTTGTATATATGTTTGCATACATTCATAGTCATTGACGAGGGTTGTATCCTAATGATGAGAGGATACAGTGAAGAGCAAGATTCCCATTGTGTGGAATCTATGCTGGCAGGGCCGTATCTGGATGATGATAGATCGTTCGGTGGGTTTTTCCATTGATGATGTTGGTACCACATGCATAGTGTCAGTTTCATACATATGCATGATTTTTGTAATATGATTAATATATGATATGTGATGACTTGATGTTTGTGAATGTGTGACGATGATATGTCTGAATATGAAACGATTGGGTGAATGATATCACTATGATATATAGTTATTTATGATGCAATAACATTGGTTAACTGTGATGAGACTCATCCTTACTTGTTGTCATTTTTAGATTGAGGATAGCGGCGCGACTTGGTGAGGATTAACTCATAAGTCGGTTTTAGTTATTGTGTCGGTGTCATGCTCTGATAGATGTAACACTGGGAATGCGATGTTTTGAGTTTCGATTATAAATCTATTTATTTGTTTGGTTTGAAGTCTGATACATTAATGATGTAATGTTGACTTGATGATTTAATTCCGCTGTGTAAACATGATTTTGTTTAGTGAGTTATAATTAGATATTTTCAGTGAATGCATGACATATGCCGAACATGTGTTTCTTTTATTTATGAATTGTGGCACCTCTTGGCATGTTACTCTGATTTATATTTGTTTAATTGTCGCGGGCTATTAGAGGGGTGTTACAATAGTGGTATCAGAGCATAGTCGGTCGTTATGACCAGAGTCTTAGTGTTAGTCTTTCCTGTGTATGCGACTAATATGAGTTATTCGTCGATACTTTTGTTCTGACTAGATTGTTTGTGATGTAAGCAGAACAATGGCTGGAAGAGGAGGAAGAAACGATGATGCTATCGTTGAGGCTCTGGGCATGATTGCTGGTGTGCTTGGAGGAAATGCTGTAGGAGCAGGGATTGGTGCTGAAAGGCAATTGGGGAATTTTCAGAGGAACAATCCTCCATTGTTCAAAGGCACGCATGATCCTGAAGGTGCTCAGAAATGGCTGAAGGAGATCGAAAGGATTTTCAGAGTCATCGATTGTGCTGAGAATCTCAAGGTGAGGTATAGCACACATATGCTGTATGAAGAAGCTGATGACTAGTGGTTGGCAACCAGAGCTGAACTGGATGCTGATGGTATAGAAATTACTTGGGCTATATTCAAAAGGGAATTTCTGAGAAGGTATTTTCCTGAGGATGTCAGGGGCAGAAAAGAGATTGAATTTCTGGAACTGGTTCAAGGTAATATGACGGTACCAGAGTATGCTGCAAAGTTTGTGGAGATGGCAAAGTACTATGCGCACTACAACAATGATGAAGCTAGTGAGTTCTCAAAATGTGTCAAATTTGAGAATGGCCTTCGAGATGAGATCAAGCAGGGCATTAGATATCATAGGATTCAGAGGTTTGTTGACTTAGTGGACTGTAGCAGGATTTTTGAGGAAGATAACATCAAGCTGAAGTAATCTCACTCTCGCGAGTTGGTTGACAGAAAGGGAAAAAAACCTATGGATAGAGGCAAGCCATATGGTAGAGGCAAGTCTGCTGATTGGAAGAAACCCAGTGGGGGAGATACCAGTGCTCGTATCAAATGTTATAATTGTGGTGAGATGGGACATCGTAGGAACGAGTGTAAGCTTGATCAAAAGAAGTGTTACAAGTGTGACCAAGTGGGTCATATTGTTGCTGATTGCAAGAAGAAGGTTGTGACTTGTTACAACTGTGGTGAAGAGGGTCACATTAGTCCGAATTGTACCAAGCCAAAGGAGAACCAAGCGGGAGGAAAGGTTTTTGCTTTGACCGGGTCAGAGACTACTCCAAAAGACAGATTGATTAAAGGTACGTGTTTCATTCATGGCACACCTTTAGTTGCGATTATTGATACTGGAGCAACTCATTCTTTTATTTCTTTGGATTGTGCTGAGAGGTTGAATCTAGAGATATCTGACATAAATGGAAGTATGGTTATTGACACTCCTGCGTCGGGTTCAGTAACTACTTTGTCTGCATGCTTGAATTGTCCGATTGACATTTTGGTAGAGAATTCGGGATGGACTTAGTGTGCCTTCCGTTGAAACAACTCGATGTAATCCTGGGAATGAACTGGTTGGAATTCAACCGTGTTCATATTAACTGTTTTGCAAAGACGGTAATTTTTCCTGAAGAGGTTAGTTCTGATGATCTGGAAATGACAGCTAGGCAGGTGAATGAAGCTATCAGAGATGGTGCAACAGTGTTTATGTTGTTTGCATTGATGGATTTGAAAGAAAAAGTGTCGAGTAGTGAACTACCAGTGGTATGTGATTTTCCAGAAGTTTTTCCGGAAGATGTGAATGAATTGCCACCGGAAAGAGAAGTAAAGTTTTCTATTGATTTGGTTCCGGGAACTAGTCCAGTATCGATGGCACCATATCGTATGTCAGCGTCCGAGTTGGCTGAAATGAAGAAGCAGTTAGAAGAATTGCTTGAGAAGAAATTCATTCATCCTAATGTTTCTCCGTGGGGTGCGCCTGTATTGTTAGTAAAGAAGAAAGAAGGTTCGATGAGGCTGTGCGTGGATTACCGACAATTGAACAAAGTTACTATCAAGAATCGGTACCCATTGTCGAGGATTGTTGATTTGATGGATCAGTTGGTTGGAGCGCGTGTGTTTAGTAAGATTGATATGAGGTCTGGGTATCATCAAATTCGTGTGAAAGATGACGATATTCAGAAAACTGCTTTTAGAACAAGGTATGGACATTATGAGTATTCAGTAATGCCGTTTGGAGTTACTAACACACCTGGTGTCTTTATGGAATATATGAATAGGATCTTTCATCCTTATCTCGTAAGTTCGTGGTGGTGTTTATAGATGATATTCTGATATATTCTAAGAATGAGGAAGAACATGCGGAACATCTCAGAACTGTGTTAGAGCTATTGAAAGAGAAGTAACTTTTTTCCAAACTGTCGAAGTGTGAATTCTGGTTAGAGGAAGTCAGTTTTCTTGGACATGTGATTTCTAAGAATGGTATTGCTGTCGATCCTACAAAGATATAAGCGGTATCTCAGTGGGAAGATCCGAAGTCAGTGTCAGAGATTCGTAGTTTTCTTGGTCTTGCAGGTTACTACAGAAAGTTCATTGAAAAATTTTCAAAGTTAGCATTGCCGTTAACTAAATTAACCAGGAAGGGACAGGCTTTTATTTGGGATGCAAAGTGTGAAGAAGGATTCCAAGAGCTGAAAAAGAGGTTGACTAGTGCTCCTATCTTTATTTTGCCGAATCCGACAGAATTGTTTGTGGTTTATTGTGATGCATCGCTGATGGGTTTAGGTGGTGTATTGATGCAGAATCAACAAGTGGTCGCCTATGCGTCGAGACAACTCAAAGTACATGAAAGGAATTATCCGACTCATGATTTAGAGTTAGCAGCTGTGGTTTTTGTTTTGAAGTTGTGGCGACACTATCTGTATGGTTCGAGGTTTGAGGTGTTCAGTGATCATAAGAGTCTCAAGTATCTCTTCGATTAGAAAGAGATGAATATGAGGCAAAGAAGATGGTTAGAATTCCTTAAAGATTATGATTTTGGTTTGAATTACCATCTGGGTAAGGCAAACGTAGTTGCTGATGCATTGAGTAGGAAGACTTTGCATATGTCTATGCTAATGGTGAAGGAATTGGATTTGATTGAATAATTCAAAGACTTGAGTTTGGTGTGTGAAGGTACTCCTACTAGTGTTAAACTGGGTATGCTAAAGCTGACCAGCGGTATTCTTGAAAAGATCAAAGAGGGTCAGAAAGTTGATGTTGAATTGATTGATAAGTTGACTTTGATTAATCAAGGCAAGAATGGTGAATTCAGAGTTAACGAGAACGATATACTGAGGTTTGGTGACCGAGTTTGTGTTCCTGATATTGCTGAACTCCGAAAACATATTTTGGAAGAAGGACACCGTAGTGGGTTAAGCATTCATCCTGGTGCTACCAAGATGTATCACGATTTGAAAAAGTTGTTTTGGTGGCCAGGAATGAAAAAAGAAATTAGTGAGTTTGTGTATTCTTGTTTGACGTGTCAGAAGTTAAAAATTGAGCATCAGAAACCATCTGGGTTGATGCAACCGATGTTTATTCCTGAGTGGAAATGGGATAGCATATCGATGGATTTTGTTTCGGGTTTGCCGAGAACTGTCAAGAATTGTGAAGCTATCTGGGTCATGGTGGACAGGTTGACGAAGTCTGCACATTTTATACCGGTAAGAATGGATTATCCGATGGAGAAACTGGCTAAGTTGTATATTAAGAAGATAGTTAGTCTACATGGTATTCCTTCAAGTATTGTGTCAGACAGAGATCCGAGATTTACTTCTAAGTTCTGGGAAGGTTTACAGAAAGCTTTGGGCACTAAGCTAAGATTGAGTTCTGGTTATCATCCGCAGACAGATGGACAGACTGAGAGGATGATTAAGTCGTTAGAGGATTTATTGCGTGCTTGTGTATTGGAAAAAGGGGGTGCTTGGGATAGTTATCTGCCTTTGATTGAGTTTACCTACAACAACAGTTATCATTCGAGTATCGGTATGGCTCCATTTGAGGCTTTGTATGGTAGAAGATGTAGGACGCCGTTGTGTTGGTATGAATCCGGTGAAAGTGCTGTGATTGGACCAGAAATTGTACAACAGACAACGGAGAAGATTAAGATGATTCAAGAGAAGATGAAGGTTTCTCAGAGTCGTCAGAAGAGCTACCATGACAAGAGGAGGAAAACACTTGAGTTCCAAGAGGGAGATCACGTGTTTATGAGAGTTACTCTTATGACGGGTATTGGTCGAACATTAAAGTCAAAAAAGTTGACTCCATGTTTTATTGGACCATTCCAAATTTCTGAAAGAGTGGGGGAAGTGGCATATCATATTGCTTTACCGCCGATGCTTGCAAACTTGCATGATGTATTTCATGTGTCTCAGTTGAGGAAATACATTTCGAATCCATCCCATGTGATCCAAGTAGATGATGTACGGGTGAAAGATAACTTAACAGTTGAGACGTTGCCTGTAAGGATTGAAGACCGAAGGCTAAAGCAATTGCGTGGCAAGGAAATAGCTTTGATCAGAGTAGCTTGGGGAGGACCGGCTGAAGGGAATGTTACCTGGGAGTTAGACAGTCAGATGAAGGATTAGTATCCTGAACTCTTTACCTAAGGTATGTTTTCGAGGACGAAAACTCTTTTAGTGGGGGAGAGTTGTAACACCCGTATAATTTTAATTTTAATTTAATTGGAATATTGAATTAATAATTAGAATTATTAAGGATTTTGTGGAAATAATGGAAAAATAATGGTTTATGGCATTTGGGCCATGTGAGAGATAGTAAGAGAGGGGGTGTAGTGTAGTAAGACTCTTTACTAAATTTTTATTATTATTTTCATAAAATAATTGGGATTTGGAAAAGAAAGAAAGAACGTGAAAGGCTGAAGGTTTTGGGAACACGAAGAACGTGAAGGAGAACTGTAGAGGGAGAGACCAAGGATCAAGAACTCTTGTCTAAGGTAAGGGGGGACTCTCCACTTAATCTCTATTATCGTATTATGGGTGATGATCTTGATTAGGAGTATTGTTTAGATCAATGGGTTCTCTATTCTGATTTTACTGTTTCTGTTCATCAATTGGATTGAAGATTTTGATTGTTCAATCCCTAATAACTGGGTAGATTTTGGTTATGATGGATAAAATTGATTGTAGAATCATAAACTGTTGCTGTTGGGTGATTTCTATATTGTTTAGAATGTGAATTTCTGGTTTTGAGACCCAAATCGCAGGTTGTGCAGGTGAAATCGCGAGGAAGACAAGTGGGTAAGTCGCAGATTTTGAGAATTGCTGCCCATTTGCGTATGGTACGCGTATGATACGCGTATGGGGGAGGTGGTACGCGTATGGTACGCTCCCCATTGTGCACCAAAATGGGCCTTTCTGCTGGTACGCGTATGGTACGCGTATGGCAGGGTGCTGGTACGCGTATGGATGTGTGTGTGTGGAATATTGGATCTGCTCATACGCGTATGATACACGTATGGTGCGTGTGTTGTGAATTTTTTGGGCCTGTTGGTACGCGTATGGCCAGCGTGACCTGCAGATTTTGCTGTTTTGTGATTTTGAGAGTTTGACGACGAGTGACCTTTGAACTGATGAATCTGTATGAATTATTGTTATGTGATTTTATTGAATGATGCTAACATATATATATATATATATATATATATATATATATATATATATATATATATGAGTGAACATACTTGTTATTGATGATGAATGATGATGAATGATTATAAGATGATGTTACTCATAGTGTGATGATGATGATGACAGTATGTTGTATATATGTTTGCATGCATTCATAGTCATTGACGAGGGTTGTATCCTAATGATGAGAGGATATAGTGAAGGGAAAGATTCCCAATGTGTGGAATCTGTGCTGGCAGGGCCGTATCTAGATGATGATAGATCGGTCGGTGGGTTTTCCCATTGATGATGTTGGTACCACATGCATAGTGTCAGTTTCATACATATGCATGATTTTTGTAATATGATTAATATATGATATGTGATGACTTGATGTTTGTGAATGTGTGATGATGATGTGTCTGAATATGAAACGATTGGGTGAATGATATCACTATGATAAATTGTTATTTATGATGCAATAACATTGGTTAACTGTGATGAGACTCACCCTTACTTGTTGTCATTTTCAGATTGAGGATAGCGGCGCGACTTGGTGAGGATTAGCTCATAAGTCGGTTTTAGTTATTGTGTCGGTGTCATGCTCTGATAGATGTAACACTGGGAATGCGACGTTTTGAGTTTCGATTATAACTCTATTTATTTGTTTGGTTTGAAGTCTGATACATTAATGATGTAATGTTGACTTGATGATTTAATTCCGCTGTGTAAACATGATTTTGTTTAGTGAGTTATAATCAGATATTTTTAGTGAATGCATGACATACGCCGAACATGTGTTTCTTTTATTTATGAATTGTGGCACCTCTTGGCATGTTACTCTGATTTATATTTGTTTAATTGTCGCGGGATATTAGAGGGGTGTTACAAAATGTACATGGAGTGAAAGGGTTTGAATCTTAGCTCCAACAATTTTCTGTTTATCGAGATAAAATGGGCTTGACCTTGTATATCACCATGGTTCTTTTAGTCAGTCGTGGTGTAATGTTCAATCATTTCAACACGGTTCTTCTTACCAATTGAGGTGAAAGGTGTTACATATTTATATATAAGCAAAATTATCCCTCGCTCAGTACATAATCATCGTCTCTCTCAAAAGAAATCCCTAACATATATTTCACTCCTCTCTCTCAAAAGAAAATCTAAACATCTATTTCACTCTTCTATCTAAAAACAAAACCTTAACTCGTTCCAGTCATATTGAAACCCCAAACTTATGCAGCGATTTCGTCTTCTTCAAATCATAGGAAATGGTTACCAGGTTCGTCTTCACCCTAATTTATGTTTCAAAATATTTTTATCTATTATTTTTTAGCTTTTAATAGCTTGTTTCATAATGTTTGAACTTTCTGCTTGTTTTTTCTTGTAGGTATGGACTGGTGAATGAAAAAATTAACAAAGATGAAGCTAAAGTGAGCACTGCAAACATGTGTGAGCGTTGCAAACTTATGGAATAACACATGTTTGCTGGTTATGGAATATCACATGTTTGCTACTCTCACTTCACCTTCATCCTCATTTCCTTTCATTTTGAAAGCCATTATGGGATAGGTACGTTTCTGGAACATTTTATTAGTTGATGTTGTGTTTGTTACATATAAAAGTTGTATGTTGTTTAAGGTTTGTTGTTGATGAATGTTGTTGTAAATGTTTGTTTAATATGAGTTTATTATATCTTATGTGATTTGAGTGTTTTTCCAACACCTTATTGAATATATGACTTTTCAGATTGCATTAGAAAATTATAATATGATAGATAAAGTTATATTTGAAAACAAGTTACACGTTTAGTTCTAGACAAGAATTCTAAAGCCCGTTATCCGCATTTTTCTCTTTAATCATTAGATTTTGATTTAATGCTTCTAGATTTTCAACCTCTCCTTCCTTCACATCTAATTTAGTTTGCAAAGTAAATAATATGTTGCAAAATAAACTAGAGACGAAGGAACGGGGGTTGAAGAACTAGGATCATTAAAACAAGTTCTAACAGTTAAAGAGAAAAATACGAATAAGAAGCTGAAGAATTCTTATTTAGAATTGAACATGTAATTTATTCTTCTAATATAACTTAATTCATCTGTCATACCCCAAAATTTGCCCTCCTACATTCAATCAAAGGTTCCTCATTTCATCTCCAATAACTCAAGGCTCAAGGGTTCTTCTCAAGCAACAGTCTCCTAATCGAGAGTCTCAAGATTAGGGTTTTCATTTTATCAAAGGATTAGGAATATTCAAGGCCTCAAATGGATCTCAAGGTCTCTCAAATGTCCAAGAACACCTCCATATGAAGGAGTTATAGCTTGTACAAGTTGGGCGATTTTGAGAGATTACATCTAATACAAAGTGGAAATTTTTGATATTTTGAATTCTTAGGCCTATTTTTTGGATCTAAAACATATCCACAAATAATGTTAGTACCTAAAGATCTATTGTTTTAGTTTTAATACATTTATTTTATTTATTTGAATTTATTCATTTAAATATTAAATAAATTAAGTAAAACATAAAATAGTTAGATTAAGTCAAGGACTAATTTTCCAATCAAGTTTCAATCATCCAAATATCAAATAAATGGTACAAATTTCATGTAAAAAAGAGAGAGAATAGATTAAGTGTAAAAAATAGAAAGTTGGGTGATATATTTTCTCCAAAATTTTAAATGATCCAGAGCTCATGATCCAAGCCCATAGAAACCCTAAAATACACATATATATTCTAAAAAGAGTCAGCAGCAAAGGGGGGGACGAAAAAACAGGTGAGAAGACTAGGGTTTGAAATTCAAAGGTTCCAAAGAAACTTGCACCATCGAGTTCTGATTTGCAGCAATTCTCAAGCATGGTTGAGTGTCCACTCTTACTTCTGAGGTGTTAATAATCAATCCCAGGTCGAGAAGCAAGGCTAAGAGGCACCAGACCATGTGCATTCACCCCCACGGTTTATTCTTTTATTTGAAAATCGTTTTCGACAATTAAGGAGTTTTTTATGAATTCTAAACATGCATTACAGTTCATATGATCACTTAGAACGCATTTGAACCATTCTTCTTGAGTTTTGACGTCAGGATTAGAGGACACCATTGTTAGGGCAAAGACAAAGCTTGCTTCGGTCTTCATCGTTCACGCCGTTACAGATCCAAATAATAACACCAGCAGGTTCGTGACACCTTAATAAATACATCTGGGTGATTTTCCGGTTTGTTTCTTTCGTCCTCGCAGGTTTTTGGAGAACGCAGCGTTTGCTATGAAAGATGCAGCGAAGTTCCGCAGCTAATTGAAGGCAGAATCGTAGCTAATTATCTGGCCATGTGAGGAAGATGATGAACAGCCCTTTTGTTACCACGTGTGCGTCTGTGTTTGGTGGGTCAACAAGGCTGAAATCCTCTCTCCATTTGATTGGATGGTCAAAAAGTCTCTTTCTCTCTCTTTGTTCTGATTGGCCTATTACGCATTATGGGATCCACGTGAGCGTTGGTTTGACTGACTCATTAAAAGCCTTGTCTGCATATATAATGTTATTTGACTGGATTTATTATCAATTAACAATTGTGGTGCGTTTGGCAAGAGGAGGGTGTATTTGACGTCTAGAGCATGTGTTCGAATCCTGGCCACGGCCAATATTTTTACCACATTAACCAATTGCAAATCCAGCGCGCAGCACTCATGAGGCCTCACAATACACCCTCATCCATGCACCATTGGACCTCCTATGATCCAATCTAACGTACCAAGCACTGCAGGCATACCATACTCCTCCCAAGGCTCACCACATAGAATCAAAGCCAGGTTCTATTTATATTTTTTATTTTATTTATTGTTTAAATTAGGATTATTGATATAACTAGGGTTAGAATATAAAATAGGATTAGAAATATAATTATTTAGAATTATTCCCGACTATTTTCCCGATTAATTCGACTTAATTTGTTTAATTAATTAATATTATAAATTACAAAAAAAACCTAGGAACCCTTATTAATGCATTAGGGTTCGCTCAATCCCATTGGCCCTTGGCCAAATATTAGGATTTAAATTATTATTTGTTTCGACTAAATTTATTGGTCGCGATGATTAATAACCGATTAATTTAATTAATCAAATCCTATAAATTAAAATAATTTATTCTGCTAAATGGTTTTAACCAAAGCTATTGGTTACGATGATTAGTACTCCCCTTTATCAAAATTCGTTATTATTTATAATCGAATCTATCGGTTATGAGGAGTAACGATAATTAAAATACGCACATTTGCTATTCGCGATAATCAATCTATTGATTATAGTGGTTAGCAATCCTCCCTTCAATCTGTTAGCCATGGTAATCAAACCTATTGATTATCGCAGCTAATGGTAACAAATTAAAATCAGGGTTGTACGCCCAATCCTTAAAAAAAACACTTCCCAAATCTAAGACATTCAAAACCACAATATTCGACTAGGGATTTTCATCCTTATCAATTAGACAATTCAAAAACGCTTTTCAAAGCACAAACAATTTCAAACACCTTCAATTCTAATCCTAAGGCGTACAACCCTTCCCCGAGCTACGTTGACTCTGATTCTCCATAAGGAGATACGTAGGCACTTGGCAACAAGGCGAGTCTCCCTCTTCCAAACTCTCATCATGTTCAATAATTAGCCTTTAACTCTATTTACTGTCTGTCATCTTTCTTTATCTTTTGCCACAAACCCGGATCATTAAAATGCAAACCATAGGAAAGGGTTGAGGGTGCCTAACACCTTCCCTCGACCTGAATATAGTATCTTACCCCGATCTCTCAACTACGTAGGGTTTCCTATTCGCCCTTTAGAATAGGTGGCGACTCTAAAAGCTTATATTTTTAGGGCAGGTTGCTACAGCTGGCGACTCTGCTGGGGATAACTTAAGTGGTGAATACTATGCTCCTATAGGTTTTAGGTTTTGGCAGGGTTTAGGTTTGACAACTTTTTAGGGTTTGGCTAATTCGTCTTTTTTAGGGTTTGTAATTTTTTTTTTTTTAAAAATTTGTTTATTTGTTTTTTATCTAAAAAATATTTAATTGTTTATAATATGTTTATATTTAATTGTTTATGTTAATATATTTATATTTAATTGCCTAATTGTCATATTTTTATATGCACTGCTGACATATTATGTAATGTTAAAACCCTAAGTGTGGGAGTTAACTTTGAGATCAATAGGGGACATGAATCGCCTACGAGTCTCATTGATAACTCCACTCGGAGTGGGTTGAGTATTCGGAAATGTCCAAAACGAGGCTTGACTTTGTTGAGGGCAGAACTTGATACTTGGCTGATCTCTCCGAGAACCTACCCCAAAAATTCGAACCTCATGGATAAAATGAGTTGTTCTAAAAACCAAAGAGACAAAAAGTCTCGGAGGCTACGAACGACCCCATGAGACCTTCTAGAACCCCCCTATAAAAGGGTTGGCTCCCAAGAGCCGCTACGTCGAACCTATGAACCTGGATTTCTTGAAATATTATGATATGATTTGCATTTTTGCCTTATATGATGTGTTTTTTGTTTTGTTTGTTGCTATATCTTTGTGTTTGCATGCATCATTCCTCATTTGCATTCTTGCATCATGTCTTATCCAAAAAATAAAATAAAAAAAGAGATTTTTATTACATTTAATCCATAGATGTGGATAAAGACATCAATACAAACAAAGCATATCATGCATGGCATACACATCATTTTCATGGCATTAAGAGAAGATTTCTCTTCTATCTCCAGAGCAAGGGACCATTGGGAAGGATAACCTAACATCCCGACCGTCTTATCAAACAAGATTTCAGCAAAAGAAATCGATGGAGCAGCTAGAACAGAATCAAACCGCCCTTCGTGAGGACGTGGATCAACTAAAGGTTAGTATGGAAGAGGTTAAAGGAGGTATGGCTCAGATGCTAGAATTCATGAAGGCCCTCATGGACAACAAAGAAAAGGCAAAAGAGGTTCAGTCTAGGGATACCCTGGTTCAGGATGAGATCCCCAATGACGAAAACCCGCTGCTAGGATTTGTTCCAGGCTTTGGCCCTGCTAAGGAAAGACCTCAAGTCCGATCTGTTAGGAGAGCTATCCAATTCCAAGAGAAAGGAGAGACCTCTCAAGAAGGATTTCTCCCTCCTTCACAAACCAAAGGGGCAACCCGCACAGTTCGCATTCCTGCTAACAATATCCCTAAGGATGATGATTACTTGGAGCAACAATACGGAGTGCAAGAGGTGGACAACTCAGACCAAGCACCTCAGACACGACAGTCTATTCCTAACTCTGAGGAAGACTCCAAGGACAGTGAACAAATCAAGGTGCTGGAGGAGAGACTAAAAGTGGTGGAAGGATACGATGCCTTCGATGTGGATGCCTTCGAAATGAGTTTGGTCTCTGACTTGACTATCCCTCGCAAATTCAAGATTCCCGATTTCGAGAAATACAAAGGACTCACATGTCCGAGGAATCACTTGCGCATGTATGTGCGGAAAATGGCTGCCTACGCCCACGATCAAAAGCTAATGATACATTTCTTTCAAGAAAGCTTAAGCGGAGCGTCTATTGACTGGTCCATGCAAATAGAGAAGTCTTCTGTCCGAAGCTGGAATGATCTGGCCAACACCTTCTTAAAGCATTACAAGTACAACTTAGACATGGCACCCAACCGAATGCAATTACAGAATATGTCACAGAAGAAGGATGAATCATTCAAGGAGTATGCCCAAAGGTGGAGGGAAATGGCTTCTCGAGTCCAACCTCCCTTGATGGAAAAAGAACTGGTGGACATATTTATGAGTACTTTGCAAGGATCATACTACGACAAGATGGTCGGAAGCATATCTTCAGGGTTCTCAGACTGGGTAGTCATTGGTGAGAGAATTGAAAATGGAATCAAAAATGGGAAGATACAAGGGGCACCCTCAGGTTCCTATCACACAAAGAAGTCATATGACGGAAAAAAGGAACCCAACACTGTTGGAGCGATCCTGGTTAATCAGACACCAACACTGCAACAGAAGGATCAGCAAAAACAACAGGGTGGCCAACGCCCCTGGAGGTCCAAGCCAAAACGATCATTCACCCCATTGCACATGCCGCTGTCTCAAGCTCTGCAACATCTGCTCAGTCAGAACCTGCTAACTTTGCTACCTCCATACTCAGCTCCAGTCAACCCCGCTCCTGGGTACAAGCATCATGCCAGGTGCACTTATCATTCAGATAGTCTTGGTCATGATACAGAGGATTGTGGGCCATTGAAGCACAAGATCCAAGATTTGATTGAAGAAGGGCTCATTGAGTTCGAAGATCCTCGCAAGTCTAATACCATAGGTGGCTAGAAAGAGGATTTCTTAGACCATTAGTTTTGTTTTCATTCGCAATTTCTTTCCGTTTGTTTAAACATTAGTCTTACGACATATGCTATGTACTTTACCATAATCATTAATGCATTGCTTACGTTTGTCTTGATTTATTCCTAGTGTTCTCACTATATTTAAAACTGTGTTTCTACTCGGTTTTCTCATTTGTGATATTCAACTCTCGTTAAGAGTCGTACACCTTTAGAGGGAGAATGACGAAAACGATACCACAATTTCATGCACTACGATTTCGAACAGACCGTGTTGATGATGTACAGGCATTGTTTCAATTCCCAAATCATGGAGATATAAGGATTTTAATTCCTCGTCAACCCCTTTGAGCCTAAAGAAGTAGGAGTTTTCCTTCATATAAAATAAAACCCTTAATACATAACCCGGGGTAGGGTAGCCGCTCACTTAACTTAATTATTCCAAACTGTTCCTTTGAACATAATCACCGATGGTTCACCGTCATAATTAAGTCTGACAGTCAATAGCCACAAAGAAAAAGAAACCAATGCAAGGGCCTACTAAGTCAAAACCTATTAAGGAGACTTAGGCAAAATTGGGGCATCCCGCTGACTGTAGTTTTAAAATGAACAGTTCAGGCAAAAGTTAAGGATAACAAAGTCAAAAAGAGGTCACTATACACCTCACAAAAAGAAAATATTACAAGGAAAATGACTGCCTTTGCAAATAAACTTTTGTTTTTGAACCATCATATTACAATTCCCAAAGTCTTTTGGAACTTAAACGCATAGTTAACTGAGCATAGGACTGGAGAACATCACGAAGATGGGGATGGGTACAAATAAACTTCGAGCCTCTATCTTTTGTTTCTTTAAACCGTGAACCAGGCCACGTTACAATCCTTAAAAGTCCTAACTGAAGCACGGTTAGTTCGGAAGCACATCGTTACCAAAGGTATCCCGACTCCTTAAGGTCTACTATAATTCTTGAGTTGATATCACTTTCTTACAAAAAACTTTGTTTTACTCAAAAATGTTTTTAAACTTTCAAGACAGACATATGCATTCGCATTTCATTATAAAGTACACTTGTCTATATAGATTTAAATGTTAACATCAGGGAGAAGTTGCATGGAGCATGGCTAATGACTAAAAATCCTACCGACAGATGAAATACCTTCCAAAAAGAAGCTTATCAAAAGAAGAAACATCTCTTACACATGACTGAGATAGCTGAGGTGCACACGGGGCATAACCCGTCATTATCCCATTTACATGGGGCAATCTAATCAAGATCCATGGAGTCTCTCAAGGACGCTGAATAGCCCATGGGGCAAGTCCATTACCTGGGGCATGTTGCAAGGGTCACTCAGTATCAGATGGTGTCAATACCACTCTCGCATCCTTTCCAGGAACCTGTATAGGATACTTCTCAATTCGTCCATATAGTCTTCTTCAAGACATGTTCAAATACTTCTCACCCTTTCTAGGAACCCTTTTCAGATAGTCTTTTTAAGACCCGTCCTCTTATCCTTTCTATTTTCAAACCCTTTCAGATAGTCTTCTCTAAGACATATTCCTCACTAAGAACCTTTTCTAGGTAGTCTTCTGTAAGACATCTCTTAACTTTTTCAGTTAGTCTTTTTAAGACATATTCAAACTTCTCTTATACTTCCAAAAACCTTGTCCAACTTTGTTTAAAGTACAAAGTCTTCTCTAAGACAGTTCACCATCCTTTCTAGGGTGATCTTCTTCAAGATGTCTTTCCCTAAGTTTTGTTTAAAACGCCACAAAAAAACAGTCTTTATCCTCTATAGGAATATTTTTGACCCTCTGCACAAACATATCCCTTTGAGCTTTGTTTAAAGCGCGGTCTTGTTTAAGACAACTTCCCATTCTTTCCAAGGACCTTTTCAGGTAATCTTATAGAAGACATCATCTCATTCTGAGTACTCAGCAAATCACTGTCCGTTGGGCGCAACCGAAACACATGACTCACTCTGAAAAGCATCTGCTTCACATCCAACACTTACAATCAAGAATCCTATTGACTAGGGGCATTCTTTTTCAAGAATTCAAACGCTGGGGCAGTGCACATCAGGTTCATGGTGTGACTTGGTAAAATTCGAGTTCTCTCTAAAGATACTTCCTTCAGGTTAAGGGACACGTCTCTCAAGACTTCCGATTTCGGAGAGATCACTCTAGTATCATACAAGGAGCATGGTTGTGTAATTGGCCTTCTTACGCCTGTATCACTTACAACCTAAAATATGGAATCTCCATACATGCATAATTCTCATTTATTTTGAGAATCTCATTACGTGACACATGCATCATGATATTGCATAAAACTAATGCTGCCTTTTCAGGTCACTTCATAATCAGAAGGATGTTATCATCCAATCACAGCACAAATACGATCGTATCAACGATTCAATCTTAACGCGCACAGATACAATTCTAATACCTCATTCCGAGTCTTTCTTCAAAGGCAATCCAGAAGCAATCTAAGAATTTCTCACCTCTCCAGGTAGTCGTGTCCAAGACAATTATCCTAACCTTTCCAAGCAGTCTTGTGTAAGACGTATCCTAACCTTTCGAGGTAGTTTTGTTTAAAACGTATCATGCCCTTTTTAGGAATCTTTCTAGGTAGTTTTGTTTAAAACGTTTCATGTCCTTTATAGGAACCTTTCTAGGTAGTTTTGTTTAAAAAATATCGTTCCCTTTATAGGAACCTTTCTAGGTAGTTTTGTTTAAAATGTCTCACGACCTTTATAGGAACCTTTTGAGGTAGTTTTGTTTAAAACATATCGTGTCTTTTATAGGAACCTTTATAGGTAGTTTTGTTTAAAACATGACATATCCTTTATAGGAACCTTTATAGGTAGTTTTGTTTAAAACGTCTCACGACCTTTATAGGAACCTTTCTAGGTAGTTTTGTTTAAAACGTCTCACGACCTTTATAGGAACCTTTCGAGGTAGTTTTGTTTAAAACATATCGTGTATTTTATAGGAACCTTTCGAGGTAGTTTTGTTTAAAACATATCGTTCCCTTTATAGGAATCTTTCTAGGTAGTTTTGTTTAGAACGTATCGTATCATTCCCGAGAACCTTGCTAGGAGAGTCTTGTTTAAGACGTACCATAACCTGTCTAGGTAGTCCTGTTTAAGACATTTCACATCCTTTTAGTATCCTCTCTAGGTGAATCTTGTTTAAGACATATCATGCCTTTCTAGGTACCCTTTTAAAAAAATATTTATCCAACCTTTTCTAAGATATACCGAGTTCTTTCATAAAACTCCTTAGTTGGTCTTCTCCAAGACATTCTTCCTAAGCATTATTCAAAGCCTAAGCTTCTTCGCATCAACTTTCGATATACCCTATTCAGGAACCTCTTCAGGTAGTGTTATGTAAGACATTGCTTCCTCTCTCCTCAGATACAATCAAATGATCCAGGTCTGAAAAGCATATGCTTTAGACAAGTACCCTACCAGGCAAATGAGTGGCATCTATAAGCCCATCTCCCACAGAACTCCTTCCCTACGCAAGCAAATTTCAGGGCATTTCAGTGTCCAATCATCTTCTACCTCTTCAGGTTCAAGAAGATTGAACAGGGGCAGCTGTCATACCCCAAAATTTGCCCTCCTACATTCAATCAAAGGTTCCTCATTTCATCTCCAATAACTCAAGGCTCAAGGGTTCTTCTCAAGCAACAGTCTCCTAATCGAGAGTCTCAAGATTAGGGTTTTCATTTTATCAAAGGATTAGGAATATTCAAGGCCTCAAATGGATCTCAAGGTCTCTCAAATGTCCAAGAACACCTCCATATGAAGGAGTTATAGCTTGTACAAGTTGGGCGATTTTGAGAGATTACATCTAATACAAAGTGGAAATTTTTGATATTTTGAATTCTTAGGCCTATTTTTTGGATCTAAAACATATCCACAAATAATGTTAGTACCTAAAGATCTATTGTTTTAGTTTTAATACATTTATTTTATTTATTTGAATTTATTCATTTAAATATTAAATAAATTAAGTAAAACATAAAATAATTAGATTAAGTCAAGGACTAATTTTCCAATCAAGTTTCCATCATCCAAATATCCAATAAATGGTACAAATTTCATGTAAAAAAGAGAGAGAATAGATTAAGTGTAAAAAATAGAAAGTTGGGTGTCATACCCTAAAATTTGCCCTCCTTTATTTTGACATTTTGTTATTACTATTTTTTTGATTTCTATAGCTTTTAGTTTTAATCTAATTGTTATTAGTTTGTTTCTTTAGATTTACAATTTTAATCATTTTTATTTAGTTTTGAATTTTATTTCTTAGTATTTTTAGCTTTAATTAGTTTTTCTAAAAAATCTTTTAAATCTCATTATTATTATTATAGGTCTTTTTTCTTTTGGGTAGATTTTATTATTATTAATTGATACTACAAAGAAAATATTCAACAAAAAAAAAAGAAAAGGAGAGAGAAGCTGCAACAGCAGGTTTCCCGTGAAGGTAGCGGATTCGGAGCAAAACGAAATATCAAGATTCAATCAAATATCTTCTCCTCCAAATCAAATATTTTTTATCCAATCTCTTTGATTCTTTCCAATTATGTTAACCTAACACATCACTCTATATAAATCCAATTGACCCAGCATAAAGGGGAAGAATTTTGGCTGCAAGGAGACGGGAACCTGCCGCTTTAACCAAGTCACAAATTTCTGAAAAAAAATCATCATAGCAGACACGGTTGCAAGGAAAATCAAGGGCATTTGAGGATCAAGAAGGCTTCCTCGTCGTTCTCTGAAGCAAGTTGGAGCATCACCTGAGGCCAGCACATCCGGAACGCACCATATACGCTCACGGTTCTGCTTCGTTCGTTTCAAAAGTTCTACCCCTTATTTTACGCAATTTAAATGATTTTCAAGCATTCATACATGTTCATATAATCATCTGGATCTTGTTTGAATCGTTAATTTCAAGTTTTGGTACAGGAATCACGTTTTGCCATGGCTAGGGTTCTGGATCTTTGATTTAGGGACATTAGATTAGAGACTAAATTAGGAAAAACTATTGACATAATTGAATTCAGAAGATGATTTTAAGTCAATCCATGTCCCTGGGCGTGATTTCTATTGCCTATTTTTTGATTTGTAATATTGCAAGGCTAAGACCGCGCAACAAAACCGTTGCCTAAAGCTTTTGTATGTTGCAGATAAAGTCACGAAGAAGATGAAAGTTCTGGGCGCATTTTGATTTATTTAAAATTCAGTTTTTTTTATATGTTACTTCTGTTTCGTTTCAATATCAACTAGCACTAATAGCACAGCTGGTTGGCGCGCGTGGATGATGACCAACAGTGGGGAGGTTCGAGACCCACCAAAGACTTTTATTTTACAATGCCTTATTCACAAGATCCAGCGCGCGCAGTCCATGAGAGTCCATCGTACACCCTCAGATTTCATCCACTGGATTCAGCGATCAGAAAATCCAAAGGCCATGGAGCGAGCTTCCACCATGGACCCTCAAGATTAAACCATACTGGATCAGCTAAGTGATTTTTTTTTCAATTACTTTTTATTTTTATTTACATAAACTCTTTTTCTTATTTTTTTAGAATAAAACTATTTTATCACATAATAATTTTATAATCGTTTATATTACTTAATCAAAAACTTGTTTTTTTCGTAATATCAAATTTTCTTTACAATAATAATCTAATTAAAGTTTTTTAGTTGATAATTATTTCTTGGGCTAATTAAATTTATTTTATGCCTTAAACCCTGATTTCTTCATGATCATTAATCACTGTTAGGTCGTTGGGGACTTTAATACACTAACCTTTCTTTTTCATTCTAAACATTTTCAGGGTTAATCAAAGGTTTTTTCGACTACGCGCCATCAATAAAAAAAAGAGCTAAGTTTCTACTGCTTTTCTTCTTTAAATATCATTTTAATTATTTTGCCTTTGCCTAAAATAGGGTTGCCTCAAATAGTCAATGAATCCCTCTTACACTAACTTTTATTCATTCATTTTATGTCTAAATTCTCTTCTCAGATGATCAGAGTCAACCAAAGATTCAAGGAAGATCAAGGCACTCAAGGATGTTTATATTAATTATTGATCCGTCTTATTTTCTGCTTTTAAGTTTCCCCCATCCCTGCAGGTGTTTATTGTAATAGCGTAGGATTTTTATTTTCCTGCCTTTAATTTCTGCAATTTTAAAACTGCGTGGTTAATAACTCTAGGGAGTGCAAGATTATTAACTGAACTTAGATCACTAACTTATAAGATAAATGTCATTGAAGTTAACCACGTGATTGTGCCACACACACACCTTTAGGGTAATCCCTCTTGTTGCCTTTATCGCCCGTTGCCTTATAAACTTGTTGCCTCTAAGTATACTAAATAGTCAAAGTCCCTCGGTTCCGAGGATACCTAAAGCAAGGTTGCCTCCCTCGATGTTGCCTCGGAAAAATAAGATGATTGTCCTATTGCTAAGGTATCCTCGCATGATGCCTTAAATGACTATTATATTCTTCCCTTAGACTACCTGCCCTCTTTATGGCAAGGGACAGTCTTATGGAGAACGATACCTCGATGACCCTTTCAACATCCAATTGAAAGACTTCCTACCTTCTCATGGTAGGGATAGACCCTTTCGCCCGAAAGACTAAAAGAACAAAACTTTAAAACTTAGGGTAGTTGCTATTAATTGCTTGCTCTAAAATTCAAAACTCTTTTCCCACTATTTTCAAATCAAATTTAAAAAGACTACGCTTATTTACAAGCTAAAGTTCTTTTTTCAAAGTTTTACTTTTCACACCTCCTTTTCAAACATTTCAAAACAAACAAAATGAGCTAAGCAATTAAGAGCCCATGGATAACCATGGATGCAAAGGGTGCCTTACACCATCCCTTTGTATAACTTACCCCCCGAACTCAAAATCTTTTCAAGAGGTCTTTCCTGTTCTTTTAGCCTTTCCAATTGGATAAAATAAAAGTCGGTGGCGACTCTTGCTATCCGCAACATTTCAAATAAAGTCAGTTCACCGAGTTACAGAACTGGCGACTCTGCTGGGGATGCTTTCGAATTAAAAGAGGGGTTACCTTAAAGTTTAGGATCACTTTAATTGTTTGATTTGTTTGATTTATATTTTAAAAGCTGTTTTGGGTATTCTGCTGTGTGAAAGATCCTACACCCGGATCTAGTGTACCTTAGGTATGTGGCATGAGACCAGGGAGGTTGTACGACATGTATCGTTATGGTTGAACTGGTGGCCACCGTTAGTGCGACGCTTTGGTTTGTCCTGATGGCCCTTGAATATGATCGAGGAGACATTTGGCTACCGCGTGGTGTCATAAGCACTAATTCGCCCTTAGAACCCTAGTTGAACTTGACTTTGGCCTATAGGAAGTAGCGAGATAGCTGGCTTTGGATTCCTGACTGAAGCTGGTTGATACTCGATGCTACACTCATTAAGATTGGACTCTAGAGATGCTTTTGGCTGGCCGATCGAGTGCCATGTTGAGACAATGCCCGCGAGAAAGATCAGGGATATGAGCACCATAGAACTCGGTTACTATTCTAGGACAGGTTGAACCAACTTAACTTCAGTGGGGAGGGTACTTACCTACGAACTTCAAGCAAGCCTCTAAACCTAAGGACACTTGCGTGACTTGTATGTGCTTACTACTAACCCTTTGGTTTTCTTGCAGGTTTTTCTTGTGGGACTCACTCGTCCTTACTATCTTACGCTTTGCCTGATGCATGGCATAACATCATGACATCATGACATCATACGCATAACATGATTTAACTAACCCTTTCAAGGATCTTAGGGATTTAGGGCGCACAATTTCAGGTACTCTTATCAAGGACTGAATTCCTAATCAAGGGGCAAGAGGATTTATTTTCCTCTAGCCACATACCTTCCAATTCAAAGGCTCAACACCTATCAAGGGGCAAGAGGATTTATTTTCCTCTAGCCATATACTTTCAAATTCAGAGGTATCCCGAATCAGAGGCGATGACCCACTCGATATGGTGAGCTTGATTCCCAGGGAAGAACATCCAAGAATCAGAGTTCTTCCAACAAAGATGCGACCAATCATTTTCCAATGTTGCTAACTAAATTTCCTAAAGATCCTTGAAAATGTTGCATCTGCATTCATAACATCGCATAACAGGTTTCCTATGATGGATTTCCCGTCCTTCCTCGCTGTTTATTTCAGCATCATGAATCTCGAACAATCAGTTAAGGATCTCCAAGCTCAAAACACTGAGTTCCAAGCCTTGATTCTGAATTTGTCCAAGGGCAAGAAGAGCTGAAAACCATGCTGACAAAAAAGAAGAAGAAGAAGGGTAAGAAGACTCAAGTGAAAAGGCTTAGACCGATCTTGCAACTCAGGGATGCCGAAGCCTCTGAAGACAGTGATGAGGATGAGCAAGATGATGATGCTAGTATCAAAACGGAGGCAAAAAGTAACCATGATTCTGCCAAACCCTCTGAAGAAGAAGAGGACTATCACCATGAGGATGAACATCCTGATGAAAAATACAAGTTGTTGAAGGAACGTATGAAAGCCATGGAAATTCAGAAGGTACCTGGACTGGATTTTGAAGATCTAGGACTCATCTCTGGTGTTGTTATACCTCCGAAATTCAAAATTCCAATTTTTGCAAAATACTATGGAGTCTCTTGTCCTAAGCTGCACTTGAAATCATATGTGAGGAAGATTCAACCTCATACTACTGATAAGAAGCTATGGATCCACTTTTTCCAAGAGAGTTTATCTGGAACTCAACTCGAATGGTACTATCAACTGGAAAGTACCAACATCCATACCTGGGAAGATTTGGTTGTTGCTTTCTACCAGCAATACCAATACAATGCTGACCTCGCACCAACTCGCATACAACTATAAAGCATGTCTATGGGACCCGAGGAAAGTTTCAAGGAGTATGCTCAAAAATGGAGAGATCTAGCTTGAAGAGTCAAACCCTCCTTGACTGACAGAGAATTTGTCGATATATTCATGAATACACTGACTGGTCCTTTCTATAGCCATTTACTTGGAAGCTCCTCGTCTGGTTTCACCGACCTCATACTGACTGGAGAACGTGTTGAAAGTGGTATCCGAAGCGGAAAAATTTAGGTGACTACTTCTTTTGGTACTATAAAAAAGCCATACAATTGGAAGAATGAATCCAACACTGTTGGGGCAGTCCTGGTCTCTGGTCAGGCTCCAACACAACAACAACAGAAAGATCAACGTAAGCAACAAGGTGGCCAACGTACTTGGAAATCCAAACCCAAAAGGTCATTTACCCCACTACACATTCCATTGGCTCAAGCTTTGCAACACTTGCTCGATCGGAGTCTGATAACTCTACTACCTCCATACTCAGCTCCTGCTAATCCAGCCTCTGGGTACAAGCATCATGCGAGATGTGCTTACCATTCAAATAGTCCTGGTCACGATACAGAAGATTGTGGGCCATTGAAACATAAAATTCAAGACTTGATTGAAGAAGGGACCGTTGAATTTGGCCAACCAGAGGAGCCACACAAGGTCTAAAGGATGGCTATTTAGATCATTAATTTACTCGCATTCGCAATTTCTTTCCTGTTTGTTTAAACATTCGTCTTATGTCAGACTCTATTTATTTTATCATAATCATTAATGCATTGCATACGTTTGTCTTGATTTATTTCTCCTCCTATTGCTATATTAAACTTTGTTTTTACTTGGTTTTCTTTATGATATTTAACTCTCGTTAAAGCTGTAAGCCTTTTAAGGGAGGATGACGAAAACGATACCGCAACCTCTTACAGTATGCTTTTGAACAGACTATGCTGACGATGTACAGACATTGTTTCAATTCCCAAACAGTGGAGATATAAGGATGTTAATCCCTCGTCAACCCCTTTGAGCCTAAGGAGTAAAAGTTTTCTTTCTTGCACAATTTAAAACCTTTAATCATAACCTGGGGCAGGGTAGTTACTCAATTACCTCAATTATACAAGGTGCTTTACACAAGTGATGGATTCCCGTAATTCTCAAGTCAGGCAGTCAATATCCATAAAAGAAAAAGAAAACTGTTAAGTCAAAACCTATGAAGGAGACTTATAAAAAATCAAAACATCCTGCTGACTGTAATCTCAAAATAAACAGTTCAGGCAAAAGTTAGGGATAATAAAGTCAAAAAATAGGTTACTACAAATCCTCGACAAAAGAAAAATTACAAAAAAGGATGACTGCCTGTCCAAATAAACTTTCGGTGCTTCAACCATCATCAAATGTCAACATTACGACTTCATGAACTGCTAGAACTTAAATGCAAAGTTAACTGAGCATAAGATCGAAGAACATCATGAAGGTTGGGATGGGTACTGTAACACGGTGAACTGACTTTTTATTGATCGGAATGTCGCGGTAAGCAAGAGTCGCCACCGACTTTTATTTTATCCAAACTATATTCGGAAAGGCAAAAAGAAACAGAAAAAAAACCTTTTAAAAGAAATCTAAGTTCGGGGGTAATTTATGCAAAGGGAAGGTGTAAGGCACCCTTTGCATCCATGGTTTTCCATGGGCTCTTAATTGCTTTGCTTGCTCGTTTGTTTAGAAAAAAGTAGATGAAAGAGATAGGGACTTTAGCTCGTAAATGAGCGTTGCCCTTTTGAAAAATTATGAGAAAGAATATAATAAAAAGGTTTGAGCATTGCAAGGCAATTAGGGGCAATTACCTTAAACTCAGATGATAGGTCTCTTTTTAGCCTTTCAGAATGAAAGGGTCTATCCTTGCCATAAGAGGGCAGGAAGCCTTTCGTTTGGAGGTTGAAGGGTCATCGAAGTATCCTTTGCCATAGGACTGTCCCCTGCCATAAAGGGGCAGGTAGTCTAAGGCAAGGATCAGAATAAGCCATTTTTCGTAGGCAGCCAGAAGATACCTCAGCCTTTTTCCGTAGGCAACATCCGAGGGTCGAGGTCATTTGTGTATCGAAGGCAGCATCATTAGGGTCGTGACCTTTTTATCGAGGCAACATGGCTGAGGTATCCCCGAATTCGAGGGACGAGGCTTATTCTGCAAAAACACAAAGGCAACAGGCAACAGGCAACAAGGCAACAAAGAGGTTACCCCAAAAGGCGTGCGTGTGTGCACCAATCATGTGATTCAATTCAGATTATATTATCTTGTGTTTAGTTATTCTAATTGATTCAGAGTTGCACTCCCTAAATTACTAACCACGCAGTACATAATAATATAAAACAATAAAGGGGGCGGGAAATTGTAACCAGCGGAGGAGAGGGGAATTGTAACCAGCGGATATAAAAATAAAAGGCAAAAAGGTTTAACACAAGTAATAATTGAAAATAGAGTTTAGGGTTACCAATACTCGTAGCTTTGGCAGTCGACAACCCCTGAAAATTGGAAAAGAAAGAATAAACGGAGGGGTGAGTGCATTATCGGTTCGGAGGCAAACGAGGTTAACCCTAAAAAAAACAAAAGAATAAAGAATTTAAAATTAAATGAATGAAGAGTACTTAGCTTGGCATTTATTCTGGCAGGGTTGGTGGGCAAAGGTTTGCCTGAAGCATTGACTCTGACCATTAGAACAGACAAGGAACAAGGCGTGAGTGTATTATTAATTCGAAGATAATCAGGGTTAATGTAAATAAAATGAAAGAGAAATAAACTAATAATGAACAAATAGGGAATACTTAGCTTTGATTCGAATTTGATCTGATATGGTTGTTAGGCGCCTTTAGGATTGACCCTGAAACCAGGCAGAAAATAGGTGAAGGCAAAGCAAACCCTAAAAGTAAATTAATTTAAGTATAATTAAAGTTAAACAGAATAGAACACTTATCTTTGAGGTTTGTTGAAGGCGCGCGTTCGGGACGAATCATGTTGCTAACCCTGAAAAGGCACAGAAGAAGAAGATTTTTTAGTGTAGGGTAGACCCTAATTAGGATTCAAATTCTCTATAATGACAAATTGATTTAATTAATTATTGGTCTTGCGACCTAATTAATTAAATCGGAATAAAGAAATTAAATTGAGTGTAAAAAATAATTTTTATGAAATTTTTTGGAGTTAAAATAACGTAAATATGACTTTTAAAGTGATTAAACAATTAAATATAAATTAAAAAATAATTTAAATAAAATAACATTAAAATAAAATAATAATAATTATTATGATATATAAAAAAAAGTTATTAGAAAATTAAATAAAATTTTCTTTAGTAAAAGCAAATAAAACAAAACAAAATATGTATATATATGTGGATATATAAATAAAAGGATTTGTGTAATTAAAAATAAATAAAAAAAAAAATAGAAAACTTAGCTGGTCTGATTCGATGTGACGCGCGCGTGGATTCCATGGTGCACCTGCAGCTGGCTTGCGTTAGATCTGCATGCTTGATGAGATGAATGGCCCAGATGGTGAAGGCACACGCTAACGGGTACATCTTAATGCACTGGATCTTGACAGCACCCATGACTTTTGCGCGCGCGCGTTTTGAATGGGACCAATGACTGGCTGCCACGCAGTCATCCCTAACCTCCGTCCATTGCCAAAACCAGGCTTTTACCTACGGTTTGCAGTGGAATGTTCTTGAGGTATTGAGGCAAGAGAACAATCCGAACACCTTCAGTGATCTTTGAGGAACGTGAATGGATGATTAGAACACCTTGAATCAGTTTAAATTTCAGAATTGGATCTTGAGTTTTTCTTGATTTTTTCACTCGGGTTTGGGGGCTCTTGGAGGCAGAAATCCTTGTCCTTTGCATCTGGCCTTGTTTGATATTTATAAGTGTGTGATTAGGGTTGATAAAATTGAAGAAAATCTTGGTGAATCTTTGTTTTGCAATCTTGGGAAATTTGATTGGAAATTTTGTTAAAAAGCTTCTAACTTTGGTCCAAATATGAATCTTTTCCTTCCTCTTTGCATTTGCACGAAATTTTGAATCATAAATGTAATTTTGGATGATTATATTTGATTGGAGTGGAGTCCTTAAGTCAATATTTGATTTTTATGATTTATATAAATTAATTATCCTTTTTAAATGATAAAAAATTCACATAAAATCATATAAAAATCAAAAATTCGTGGGGATTGGATTTTGGGTCCTTGGATGACTTGTGGATCAAGTTTGAACCAAAATATCTTGGGCCTCTTTGTAAAAATATCAAAATTCTTTCACATTTTTCCTCAAAAGTAGCCCAACTTTGACAAGGTGTATCTCCCTCAATTTTTGAGGTATGGAAGTGTTCTAGGACATTTTGGAAACCTTGGAGAGTCCTCTAACCAATGTCTTTGATCCCATATAAAAATCTTTTTTCATTCTCATTTTATGAGCTTTTGAAAAACATGTCTTTTTGTTGACTTTTGAAAAGGACCTGTAATGTATGAGGCCATAATTCTTAAACCATTGACCTATGAGCTTTGACTCTTGTACCATTGGATAAAGGAGTGAATTCCCTTCAAAATGAGCTTTGGTGGGAATTTTTCTGATGAAGTATGAATTTTTGGTGAATTTTCAAAGTTTGGTTGACTTTTTCAGTTCATGCCAAAAATAGTAACTTTTGATTTTTGATTTTTCTGATCTTTCCTTGCATCATCATGATCAACCTTTGATCAAATGATGATTTTAGGGTTATGAGGATGTTGTTGACCAATTATCTTGAACTTTGACTGCATCTTGACTTGAAATGACTGTTTTGCCCTTGAGGATCGATTGTTGACCTAAACATGATTTGAGGGACCAAATTTGTTCTGTTTGACTTGAAACCTTATATAGAGATGCTTTGGGATATTAGGGACCTTGTTGAACCATCTTGAGCCATTGGTTCAATGATTCTCTCCTGAATTAGTCAAACCCTAGTTTGGTACTTCTGTGTGGGAGACTGTGTTTTGGAGCTTTGTCTTATGATTTGGTTTTGTGTATGAAAAATAGCACGGGCAAATTTTGGGGTATGACAGCTGCCCCTGTTCAATTATCTTAAACCTGAAGATGTAGAGTGGTCTGCATGCCAGTCGGTATCTGAAGGTAGAAGATGATTGAACATAAGAATACCAAGAAATTTGCCCTAGTTGAAGTAGGGACTTTTGTCGGAGATGGGCTTTAAAGATGCCATCCAGTAGTTGAAGTTTGAGAAGATGTTGTTGATCGTGTCATTACCGTTCGTAGTAAATGAATTAGATCTTTGGAGAGATAATCGTGTCTACATCGTTCGTGATGATAGAATTAGATTCTCTTGTCGTGTCAGCACCGTTCGTAGTGACTGAATTAGACTGGGAAGGCCAGTGACCGTGTCTACACCGTTCGTGATGATAGAATTAGATCTCTGAGAGTTGATCGTGTCAGTTCCGTTCGTAGTATCTGAGTTAGATCTTGGAAAGTCCTCGGTCGTGTCTTCACCGTTCGTGATGATAGAATTAGACCTCCGATAGCTTGATCGTGTCATTTACCGTTCGTAGTAAATGAATTAGATCTTGGAAATGATCGTGTCAGTACCGTTTGTGGTGACCGAATTAGATCTTGGAAATGATCGTGTCATTACCGTTCGTGGTAGATGATTTAGATCTTGGAAAGTTGGAGTTTTTTGTTCGCTTATATGTACCTGTATTCTGCAAAAAGTAGGGTTAAACCTGTGCAATGTCATGATGCATGGGTTACATAATGAGCTTCTCAAAATAAATGAGACGCTTTGCATGTTACGTATGAATTTTTATGTGGTAATGTATGCGATGTATGGATATGTTTATGGTATATGATATGTGAACATGATTTATGTTGCCTTGATTGAGAAAATAAATCTCTGCTTCATTGTAATTTGGATATCTGGTTTTGTCTTAAAGATACTCAGCTGGGGATTTATGATTTTGCTTGAGGATGATCAGTAACTTGATGTACCCTGACTGGGGATACAGAAAAAATAGGGATGAGCCTTGTTGGGGAGCCATGCTTTTATTATTGGAAGACATCTTCTTAGTGATTGCTCTGTGGGGATCTATGTTACTTGATATGCGGGAGGACTTTTGATTACCTCGGACATTGTCTCTTTGCTTTTCCTACTAATAGAGATTACTACCTATTTTTATTGGAAAAAGAAAATGGATGATAATCATGTTCATATGCATATGTTCGTTCAAAATTATCATTGGACGTTTGCGTATTCGAAAAGAAGAAGAAATTTGAAAGAGAGAAGTAAATTGTATTGAGAAAAGCCATAAATAGGCAAGATGAAGCATATTGTGTGTTTTTGAAAAGATAGAAAAACAAAAGAAACATAGCTATGTAAAAATAATCCTATTGAGTTTCCACTCTGCTATTGCTATTATGTCTTCGAGCATCTCATCCCATGCTTGTCGGAGAAAAGTGATTGAGTTGATCTGAACCCTTTGAACTTGTTGTTGTAGATGTATCTGATTGATGAATGATAAGAACGAGACATAGTCGTACGCTTAATCCTTAACTTTTGCCTAGACCGCCTTTTCAGGTTTTCAGCCTAACAGGATACCCTTTTTTGCCCAAGTCGCCCTTTCGGGTTTTCAACTTGACGGGTGTACATATTTTTTATATATATATCCCTAATTTTTGCCCAAACCCTTTTGGTTTGCCGGGATGCCCTTACTTTTGCCTAGGCGCGTCGACCTAGCGGGTCATATTTATGCGTAGTATTTTTTGACTATGTCTGCGTTCACAGGTTGCGGGAAGTCCTCTCCATCCATAGTAGTGAGTATCATTGCTCCTCCAGAGAAGATTTTCTTGATAACGAATGGTCCTTCATAGGTGGGAGTCCACTTGCCCCTAGGATCACCTTGTGGTAGGATTATTCTCTTTATGACCAAGTCACCAACTCGATAAACTTGTTGTTTGACTCTCTTGTTAAATGCCTTGATCATACGTTTCTGATACAGTTGTCCATGGCAAACAGCCGCGAGCCTCTTTTCGTCAATCAAGTTTATCTGATCTAGTCGAGTCTGGATCCATTCATCTTCATCTAGCTCTGCCTCTTTCATGATCCTTAATGACGGTATCTGAACTTCAATTGGTAATACAGCTTCCATACCATAGACTAATGAGAACGGGGTTGCCCCAGTTGATGTACGTGCGGAGGTACGGTAACCATGAAGAGCAAATGGTAACATTTCATGCCAATCCTTGTAAGTCACAGTCATTTTCTGCACAATCTTTTTAATGTTTTTGTTGGCGGCCTCCACAGCGCCATTCATCTTTGGTCTATAAGGCGAAGAATTGTGATGTTTGATAGTGAATTGTGTGCAGAGCTCAGTGATCATCTTATTGTTCAGATTGGTACCATTATCAGTAATAATTCTTTCGGGAATGCCATACCGACAGATGAGGTTGTGTTTAATGAATCGAGCCACCACATTCTTGGTTACAGAGGCAAATGAAGCAGCTTCTACCCATTTAGTGAAGTAGTCGATGGCTACCAGAATGAAACGATGTCCGTTAGAAGCGGTAGGCTTAATCTCTCCGATCATATCAATGCCCCACATTGCAAAGGGCCAGGGAGCAGTTAGTACATTTAGAGGAACGGGAGGCACGTGTACTTTGTCGGCGTATATCTGGCACTTGTGACAAGTTCTTGAATGGTGGTGACAGTCAGTCTCCATTGTAGACCAGTAGTAACCTGCTCTTAGAATCTTCTTGGCCATAGTATGTCCACTAGAGTGGGTCCCAAAAGTACCATCATGCATGTCTTCCATGATCTTTTCAGCTTCTTTCTTGTTCACACAACGAAGCAGAGTTGAATCATGGTTGCGCTTGTATAAAGTCCCATTGCTCAGAAAGAACTTGGATGCGAATCTTCTTAGGAATTTTTTATCATTAATGGATGCCCCTTCAGGGTATTCTCGAGTCTCGAGGTACCTTTTTACTTCGTAAAACCATGGTTTCTCTTCAGCCTCGTCGTCAACTATCTCATAACAATATGCGGGTTCGTCATGTCTTTCAATGATAACTATAGGAGCCTCATTATCCCAATTGACTTTGAACATAGATGACATAGTAGCTAGCGCATCGGCCAGCTGATTCTCTTCTCGGGGAATATGTTCGAAAGTAATCTCTTCAAAATGTGGAATTAAGGATAGTACGAACTCCTTGTAGGGTATGAGATTAGGATGTTTTGTATCCCATTCCCCTCTGATTTGGCTGATTACTAGTGCTGAATCCCCATACACTTCCAGGAATTTGATCTTTAAATCGATAGCAGCTCTGAGCCCCAAGATACACGCTTCATACTCAGCCATATTGTTGGTGCAGTCGAAACATAATCTTGCGGTGAATGGGGTGTGTCCACCAGCAGGAGAGACAATTATGGCGCCAATGCCATTACCAAGTGCATTCGAAGCTCCATCGAAAACCATAGTCCATCGGGATCCTGGTTCAGGTCCTTCCTCCGGGCCAGGTTGCTTATAGTCAGTAACCAGCATCACATCTTCATCTGGAAATTCAAAATTCATCGATTGGTAGTCATCTACCGCTTGTTGCGCCAAATGATCTGCTACCACACTACCTTTGATTGCTTTCTGTGTTGTATATTGGATGTCATATTCTGTTAGTATCATTTGCCATCTTGCTATTCGTCCAGAGAGAGCAGGTTTCTCGAATACATACTTGATGGGATCCATTCGGGAAATCAACAAGGTGGTATGGTTCAACATATACTGTCTCAGTCGGCGAGCAGCCCAAGCCAAAGCACAGCAAGTTTTCTCGAGCAGTGAGTATCTTGTTTCACAGTCGGTAAACTTTTTGCTAAGGTAGTATATTGCATGCTCTTTTCGACCAGACTCGTCATGTTGCCCCAGTACGCACCCCATTGAGTTCTCTAACACTGTTAAGTACATAATTAGAGGTCTTCCTTCTGCAGGTGGTATCATGATCGGAGGTTCTTGCAGGTACTTCTTTATTTTGTCAAAGGCCTCTTGACATTGGTCATTCCATTTTACTACTTGATCTTTCTTCAGTAATTTGAAGATTGGCTCGCAAGTAGCGGTCAAATGGGAGATAAATCTGGCAATGTAATTCAGTCGACCCAGGAATCCTCTAACTTCTTTCTCGTTTCGTGGAGCGGGCATTTCTTGTATGGCTTTCACTTTAGCAGGATCAACTTCGATACCTTTGCTACTAACAACAAAACCCAACAGCTTGCCAGACCTCACGCCAAAGGTGCACTTGTTCGGATTCAATCTCAACTTGTACTTCTTCAACCTATCAAACAACTTCTGTAAATGGACCAGATGTTCTTCTTCAGTGTTGGACTTTGCAATCATATCATCAACATAGACCTCTATCTCTTTGTGGATCATATCATGGAATAAGGCTACCATTGCACGTTGGTAGGTTGCCCCAGCGTTCTTCAACCCAAATGGCATGACTTTGTAACAGAAAGTGCCCCAAGGCGTAGTGAATGTTGTCTTCTCCATGTCTTCGGGTGCCATCTTAATCTGATTGTAACCTGAGAAACCATCCATAAAAGAGAAAACCTTGCATTGTGCAGTACTATCAACCAGAATGTCGATATGTGGTAATGGGAAATCATCTTTAGGACTTGCTCGATTCAAATCTCTATAGTCTACACACATTCTGACTTTTCCATCTTTCTTCGGTACGGGCACTATATTGGCGATCCATAGCGGATAACTCACTACTTTCAGGAACCCGGCATTGAATTGTTTCTCGACCTCTTCTTTGATTTTCTGAGCCATGTCTGGTCTGCTTCTTCGTAACTTCTGTTTAACTGGAGGACTATTCTCTTTGATAGGTAAACGATGAACCACAATATCAGTATCGAGCCCAGGCATGTCTTCGTATGACCAGGCGAAGATCTCAACATTGTCTCGTAACATCTGGATCAACCTTTGCTTGACAGCATCCTCTAATCCAGCCCCTATCTTGATTTCTTTCTTTTCTTCGTCGGTACCTATGTTCACAACTTCAATTGGCTCTTCGTGCGGTTGTATAGTCTTTTCTTCTTGCTCTAATAAACGGGCAAGTTCTCTAGGCACTTCACAACCTTCCTCACCTTCATCCTCAGCTTGATAGATCGGATTTTCAAAGTCATATTTAGCAATAGCAGAATCGTTATCAACAGGATCCAGAGTGAATGTGGATCTGCAGTGCATCATGTGGGTGTGTGTGAGAACGCATAGCTATAAAAGGTAAATAAAAGAAAAGATAAAAGCAAACACACAATTTGAATACGAAACGTCCAATGCTTTATTGAATGAAAATATGCTTATGAAATGACAAGCCCTAACAAATGGGCCATTGTGCCTCGGGCAGGACACATGGCTTTAGAGTTTATTGTCTTTATTGAAGTACAAGAATTAAAGTTGGAAATAAAAGCAGGAAATAAACTAAGAGTGGCAATTACTCCTGACTATAGGAGATAGAAACAATGTCCTCGGCCTTCCAGTTGTCCAGCCCTTTGTCTGACGTAGGAAAGATCCACTTGTCCAGGTTGTGATTATCTTCGTCTTCTTCAATGGCATTAACTCCCTTGCTGATGAAGTGATGTTTCAAGTCTTCTGAACGAGGAGGTGGTGTTCCCTTCTGATCCTTAGCAGTGCAGCCTAAACCCCATTTGTTGGATTTGTATGGGATGTCAGGTAATTGCCCCCAGATAGTGCAGCCACCTTCTTCTACCACGGCCCTAGCGTCTTTCAGGGAAGCCATTGTAGGAACATCTCCAGGAATTTTAGGAGGAGTGTAGACATATTTAGTTTCTGGAACTGGCTCGAGCTTCCATTCATGTGCTATGCGGGGTGATTCAAATGTCTCTCCAGTGAACTCAAGATACTTGGTCTCATCTACGAAACTTACCAAATATTCATCTTCACCATGCACAGTGACGATCTTGCCTTCCATTGGGTACCTCAACTTCTGATGGAGAGTTGAAGTCACAGCATTTGCTTTATGTATCCAGGGACGCCCAAGTAGACAGGAATAGGCGGGACGAATATCCATCACGTAGAACACAGTATTAAAAGTTTGGGCGCCTACTCTGATGGGGAGCTCAACTTCGCCATACACAGTACTCATAGTGCCATCATAAGCTTTGACTATCACATTACTAGATTTCAGCTCAATTCCATCGACCTTGAGTCTGTCCAACACCACCTTGGGTAGCACATTCAGAGACGAGCCATCATCAACTAGTACATGAGCCAGGGTAGTACCACCACATTCAATGGAGATATGCAGTGCCTTGTTATGATTCCTTCCACTAGGACTTAGATCAGCATCAGAAAACCCAAGGTAGTTATCAGTTGTCAAGTTTGCAATACAGTTCTCGAGTTGAGTGACAGAAATCTCTTGTGGCACATGGGCAGCCTCTAGAAATTTCATCATAGCCTTGGCATGGGTCTTTGAACAACTCAGGAGTGATAGCATAGAGATCTTGGAAGGAGTATGCCCCATTTGTTCAACAATATCATAATCACTCTTGCGGATGTATTTCAGGAACTCATTTGTTTCTTCAGATGGCGCATTTCTAGTGACAGTTTCAGGTTCAGGCAATGGTCCTTTATCATGAACATCAGCATTCGGGGTGATAGTAACAGCAGGTGAAGTAACATTTGGAGAGATCTCTGGAGAAAACACCCTTCCACTTCTTGTTACCTTGCTAGTCCCAGCAATGTTTCCTACATCAGGTTTGACATCTTCAGAAACCTTATCAAATTCAAGTTCTTGCTTAACTCCTTGCACATAGACCTCGGAACCATAATTCCAAGGGATAGCTTTGTCGGATGAGTATGGCATAGGACCAGGTTTAGTGATAATGATCGGAGCCCCACGGGGTTCAGCAGAAATCTTGAAAGGAGCCTTGGTAGGGATCTTTAGTGGTACTTTAGAGATCACAGATACATCTTCGAACTTCAAACCACGGGAGAAACCCTCACACAACTCTTCAATAGTGGGAGTCTTCTCAAATCTGATAGTGCCACGATCCATCCAGCCTTGGATGCCTCTTTTCAGGTTCTCACAACCCTCGGGTATGAGTGCACAGTAATAACAGTCAGGGTCGCAACCTGGAAATAAACCAGCTCGCAACAACTTTCTCTTGATATCAGGAAGAGGGGTTGACAGGTCCCTCACATCATAGACATGGATTGTGTCCATGATGGCATTAACAGTATGGTCATGCTTTGGCATTGGAGCAGTGATGACATTAGGGGTCTCAGGAGCGTCGATCTCAATTTCACCAGCTTCCAACATGTCTTGAACCTTATTTCTCAACGCCCAACAATTATCGGTAGTGTGCCCAGGACTATTAGAATGATACGCACATTTGGCCTTAGGGTCATAATTTGGAGATGTGGTAGTAACACTCTTGGGCGGGTCTCTCAGAGTGATTAGGTTGGCTTTCAGCAGATGTTGCAGAACTTGAGATAGAGGCATGTTGATCTTGGTGAATTGCCTCCTTGGTCTATCAGTCTTGCGTTGGTAGTCTTGTCTAGGAGCTTGTTGAGATATTGGTGCAGAGATGAGGACGGCACCAACAGACTGATTCTGGTCATCCTTACTACGACTCTTTTGACTATGAATAGCATTAGATTCGTTTCTTCCTTGATACGGCTTCCTTGTAGTACCAGAGGCAGAACCCACTTGAATCTTCCCACTTCGAATACCATTTTCCACACGTTCTCCAGTTAAAATGAGTTCAGTAAATCCAGATGAAGAACTTCCCAGCAAGTGACTATAAAACGGCCCAGTTAGTGTGCCCATGAACATGTCTACCAACTCTCTATCATTTAAAGAAGGTTGGACTCTTCCAGCTAAATCTCTCCATTTTTGGGCATACTCCTTGAAACTTTCTTTAGGACCCATGGACATGCTTTGAAGTTGCATGCGAGTCGGTGCAAGATCAGAGTTATATTGGTATTGCTTGTAGAAAGCCACAACCAAATCTTCCCATGTACGGACGCTAGCACTTTCCAGCTTATAATACCATTCGAGTTGAGTTCCAGATAAACTCTCTTGAAAGAAATGGATCCAGAGCCTCTTATCAGCAGTGTGAGGTTGAATCTTCCTTACGTAAGACCTCAAGTGCATCTTAGGACAGGAAATTCCATCATACTTAGCAAAAACTGGAGTCTTGAACTTCGGAGGAATAACGACCCCAGGAACGAGTCCTAATTCTTCAAAGTCCAACCCAGGTACCTTCTGAATTTCCACGCTTCTCAGACGCTCTTCCAGTAGCCTATACTTCTCATCAGCGTAATCCTCGTCTTGGGGATACTCGTCTTCTTCTTCTTCTTCTTCACCATCAGAACCTACATGGCTTCCCTGATTGTTCTTGACACTGAGATCATCTTTCTCTTCATCTTCCTCATTCTTAGGGATTTCAGCATCTTCGGCCTTCCTGGGACGACCTTTGAACCTTCTTCCCAGATTGATCACTCCTTTGGGCTTCTGAGTCTTCTTCTCCTTCTTAGTCAGAAGGGCTTTCAGTTCATTTTGCCCATTGGCCAGGTTCAGAATCAGAGCTTGAAATTCAGCATTTTGAGTTTGGAGAGCTTTGACAGATTGTTCGAGATCCATCTTTCTTACTGAAATAAACAGCGGAAAGATGAGGCATTTGTTTTTATGAAACCTGTGATGCGATGTTTATGAATGATATGATTATGCATATGCAATGTTTTCAAGGACCTTAAAATTTAAATTCACATTAAACAAGAAAGAAAGAAACAAGCTTTGTTAATAATAATAATAATAATAAAATTGTACTTTATTTTATAGTTCTTTGCCATTTTGGCTTACAAAAGTAAATATGTAAACAACTAGGAATAATAATAACAATAAGCTAGAATTTCTTCAAGCTTCCCATGGACGCTTCCTCTTTGATCCGATGAAGTTGTTGACGTTCTGTTCTGCTTGAAGTAGCCTTGTGAGTTCTAATACTTGTTTCTCTTTGGCGCGGAATTGAGCCTCAAAAGTATCCCTTTCTTCTTTCAATTGAACCCATGACTTTTGTAGTTCTTCTAGATCGGTGGGCATGTCTGGATGGAGAACAACCAAAGGAACCTTTTCTTCACATTCAGGTTCAACAATCACAGGTCTAACATAAGGGTATGGCATGACGAAACGTTGAGCGCGAGTGCGTACCCATCTAAGATAAGGTTCCGAGGGAAGGGAGTTCTTTTGCCCCCAACTTTTGCTATCCACCCTGTACACCTTGTTCCAAGCGCGTATGAACTCTTGGCGTTGATTACGAACATCTTCTTCATAGTTGAAAACAACCCCTTCAATGAGCAAGTGATGAGGACCATCCCTTCGAGCATAACCAAATTGTCGTAGGGCTAATGAAGGATTGTAGGTGATTCCTCCTCTAATGCCAAGGAGAGGCACATTAGGGAATTTCCCACAATGATCGATGATAGTGACATACTCTTGAGACATAACGTGCCAACGGATATCTGAGTGAGAAAGTGACATGATTCTTCGAGACCATTGCATCTTTTGATCGTTTCTGACTACTGAGCGTGGAAGGTGCGAAATAAACCACCTAGCCAGCAAGGGTGTGCAACACATAAGAGTCCCTCGCTTCTTCATGATACGAGAGTGAAGGGAATGTAGAATATCTCCAAGTAGTGTAGGCACGGGGTTGTGAGTCAGAAAAATCTTGATTGCGTGCACATCAATAAATTGATCAGGATTAGGAAACAAAACCAAACTATATATTAATAAAGCCAAAACATCTTCAAAAGCATGGTAGCTCATGGCCTTCAGAAATTGTCGAGCTTTTCCAAATAAGAATTTGGCTGAGAGACCTTCTACTCCATTCTTGGTGTCCCAGTTGGAGGCGATGTCTGATCTCTTTAGGTGAAGTGCAGCAGCAATAGTCTCGAGTTTCGGAGTGCTTTCCAATCCAGTAAAGGGCAGATGCTTAGATATAGGTACACCAAGTAAGTTTGAGAACTCCTCCAAAGTAGGTACCAACTGATAATCCGGAAAAGTGAAGCAATGATGTTCGGGATCAAAGAATTGGCATAAGACTCTCATCATATCTTCTTCAAATTGAGAGGTGACCAGTCGAAGAAGATAACCATGTCTTTCAGCAAACTTAGAGTCTCCAGGGACTTCCAAGGCGAGCTCCTTAAGTTCAGAAGGTATCCCTACAAAGTTGAGTCGTACATAATCTCTGGTAGAAAAAGCCATGTCCTACAAAACAGTGTAAATATAAATTTCTCGGTCCTTGAAATTTGTTAGTGGATATGATATGTCATGATGTTATGATGTTATGATGCCAAGTAATTAACAAACACAAACAAGTCACACAATTGCCTTAAGGGTAGGCTTGCATGAAGTTCATAGGTATATACCCTTCTTCCTTTCGTTTAGTTGGTTCAACCTGTCCTAAAAAGTAACCAGGTTCTATGGTGCTCATATCCCTGATCTTTCTCGTGGGCATTGTCTCAACATAGCACTCAATCGGCCAGCCAAAAGCATCCCTTGAGTCCAATCTCAATGAGTGTAGCATCGAGTATCAACCGGCTTCAGTCAGGAATCCGAAGCCAGCCATCTCGCTACTTCTTATAAGCCAAAGTCAAGTTCGACTAAGGTTCTAAGGGCGAATTAGTGCTCATGACACCACGCGGTAGCCAAATGTCTCCTCGATCAGATTCAAGGGCCATCAGGACAAACCAAAGCGTCGCACTAACGGTGGCCACCAGTTCAACCGTAACGATACATGTCGTACAGCCTCCCTGGTCTCATGCCACATACCTAAGGTACTCAGATCCGGGTTAGGATCTTTCACACAACAGAATACCCAAAACAGCCCTGCAAAAGTAAAGCAAGCAAAACAAGCAATAGAAAACATTTAATTGAATCCTAAACTTTTAAGGTAACCCCTCTTAATCGAAATATCCCCAGCAGAGTCGCCAGTTCTGTAACACGGTGAACTGACTTTTTATTGATCGGAATGTCGCGGTAAGCAAGAGTCGCCACCGACTTTTATTTTATCCAAACTATATTCGGAAAGGCAAAAAGAAACAGAAAAAAAACCTTTTAAAAGAAATCTAAGTTCGGGGGTAATTTATGCAAAGGGAAGGTGTAAGGCACCCTTTGCATCCATGGTTTTCCATGGGCTCTTAATTGCTTTGCTTGCTCGTTTGTTTAGAAAAAAGTAGATGAAAGAGATAGGGACTTTAGCTCGTAAATGAGCGTTGCCCTTTTGAAAAATTATGAGAAAGAATATAATAAAAAGGTTTGAGCATTGCAAGGCAATTAGGGGCAATTACCTTAAACTCAGATGATAGGTCTCTTTTTAGCCTTTCAGAATGAAAGGGTCTATCCTTGCCATAAGAGGGCAGGAAGCCTTTCGTTTGGAGGTTGAAGGGTCATCGAAGTATCCTTTGCCATAGGACTGTCCCCTGCCATAAAGGGGCAGGTAGTCTAAGGCAAGGATCAGAATAAGCCATTTTTCGTAGGCAGCCAGAAGATACCTCAGCCTTTTTCCGTAGGCAACATCCGAGGGTCGAGGTCATTTGTGTATCGAAGGCAGCATCATTAGGGTCGTGACCTTTTTATCGAGGCAACATGGCTGAGGTATCCCCGAATTCGAGGGACGAGGCTTATTCTGCAAAAACACAAAGGCAACAGGCAACAGGCAACAAGGCAACAAAGAGGTTACCCCAAAAGGCGTGCGTGTGTGCACCAATCATGTGATTCAATTCAGATTATATTATCTTGTGTTTAGTTATTCTAATTGATTCAGAGTTGCACTCCCTAAATTACTAACCACGCAGTACATAATAATATAAAACAATAAAGGGGGCGGGAAATTGTAACCAGCGGAGGAGAGGGGAATTGTAACCAGCGGATATAAAAATAAAAGGCAAAAAGGTTTAACACAAGTAATAATTGAAAATAGAGTTTAGGGTTACCAATACTCGTAGCTTTGGCAGTCGACAACCCCTGAAAATTGGAAAAGAAAGAATAAACGGAGGGGTGAGTGCATTATCGGTTCGGAGGCAAACGAGGTTAACCCTAAAAAAAACAAAAGAATAAAGAATTTAAAATTAAATGAATGAAGAGTACTTAGCTTGGCATTTATTCTGGCAGGGTTGGTGGGCAAAGGTTTGCCTGAAGCATTGACTCTGACCATTAGAACAGACAAGGAACAAGGCGTGAGTGTATTATTAATTCGAAGATAATCAGGGTTAATGTAAATAAATGAAAGAGAAATAAACTAATAATGAACAAATAGGGAATACTTAGCTTTGATTCGAATTTGATCTGATATGGTTGTTAGGCGCCTTTAGGATTGACCCTGAAACCAGGCAGAAAATAGGTGAAGGCAAAGCAAACCCTAAAAGTAAATTAATTTAAGTATAATTAAAGTTAAACAGAATAGAACACTTATCTTTGAGGTTTGTTGAAGGCGCGCGTTCGGGACGAATCATGTTGCTAACCCTGAAAAGGCACAGAAGAAGAAGATTTTTTAGTGTAGGGTAGACCCTAATTAGGATTCAAATTCTCTATAATGACAAATTGATTTAATTAATTATTGGTCTTGCGACCTAATTAATTAAATCGGAATAAAGAAATTAAATTGAGTGTAAAAAATAATTTTTATGAAATTTTTTGGAGTTAAAATAACGTAAATATGACTTTTAAAGTGATTAAACAATTAAATATAAATTAAAAAATAATTTAAATAAAATAACATTAAAATAAAATAATAATAATTATTATGATATATAAAAAAAAGTTATTAGAAAATTAAATAAAATTTTCTTTAGTAAAAGCAAATAAAACAAAACAAAATATGTATATATATGTGGATATATAAATAAAAGGATTTGTGTAATTAAAAATAAAAAAAAAAAAATAGAAAACTTAGCTGGTCTGATTCGATGTGACGCGCGCGTGGATTCCATGGTGCACCTGCAGCTGGCTTGCGTTAGATCTGCATGCTTGATGAGATGAATGGCCCAGATGGTGAAGGCACACGCTAACGGGTACATCTTAATGCACTGGATCTTGACAGCACCCATGACTTTTGCGCGCGCGCGTTTTGAATGGGACCAATGACTGGCTGCCACGCAGTCATCCCTAACCTCCGTCCATTGCCAAAACCAGGCTTTTACCTACGGTTTGCAGTGGAATGTTCTTGAGGTATTGAGGCAAGAGAACAATCCGAACACCTTCAGTGATCTTTGAGGAACGTGAATGGATGATTAGAACACCTTGAATCGGTTTAAATTTCAGAATTGGATCTTGAGTTTTTCTTGATTTTTTCACTCGGGTTTGGGGGCTCTTGGAGGCAGAAATCCTTGTCCTTTGCATCTGGCCTTGTTTGATATTTATAAGTGTGTGATTAGGGTTGATAAAATTGAAGAAAATCTTGGTGAATCTTTGTTTTGCAATCTTGGGAAATTTGATTGGAAATTTTGTTAAAAAGCTTCTAACTTTGGTCCAAATATGAATCTTTTCCTTCCTCTTTGCATTTGCACGAAATTTTGAATCATAAATGTAATTTTGGATGATTATATTTGATTGGAGTGGAGTCCTTAAGTCAATATTTGATTTTTATGATTTATATAAATTAATTATCCTTTTTAAATGATAAAAAATTCACATAAAATCATATAAAAATCAAAAATTCGTGGGGATTGGATTTTGGGTCCTTGGATGACTTGTGGATCAAGTTTGAACCAAAATATCTTGGGCCTCTTTGTAAAAATATCAAAATTCTTTCACATTTTTCCTCAAAAGTAGCCCAACTTTGACAAGGTGTATCTCCCTCAATTTTTGAGGTATGGAAGTGTTCTAGGACATTTTGGAAACCTTGGAGAGTCCTCTAACCAATGTCTTTGATCCCATATAAAAATCTTTTTTCATTCTCATTTTATGAGCTTTTGAAAAACATGTCTTTTTGTTGACTTTTGAAAAGGACCTGTAATGTATGAGGCCATAATTCTTAAACCATTGACCTATGAGCTTTGACTCTTGTACCATTGGATAAAGGAGTGAATTCCCTTCAAAATGAGCTTTGGTGGGAATTTTTCTGATGAAGTATGAATTTTTGGTGAATTTTCAAAGTTTGGTTGACTTTTTCAGTTCATGCCAAAAATAGTAACTTTTGATTTTTGATTTTTCTGATCTTTCCTTGCATCATCATGATCAACCTTTGATCAAATGATGATTTTAGGGTTATGAGGATGTTGTTGACCAATTATCTTGAACTTTGACTGCATCTTGACTTGAAATGACTGTTTTGCCCTTGAGGATCGATTGTTGACCTAAACATGATTTGAGGGACCAAATTTGTTCTGTTTGACTTGAAACCTTATATAGAGATGCTTTGGGATATTAGGGACCTTGTTGAACCATCTTGAGCCATTGGTTCAATGATTCTCTCCTGAATTAGTCAAACCCTAGTTTGGTACTTCTGTGTGGGAGACTGTGTTTTGGAGCTTTGTCTTATGATTTGGTTTTGTGTATGAAAAATAGCACGGGCAAATTTTGGGGTATGACAGGTACAAATAAACTTTGAGCCTTTATCCTTTGTTTCTTAAACCGTGAACCAAGCCACGTTACAACCCTTGAAAGTCCTAACTGAAGCATGGTTAGTTCGAAAGCGTACTGTCACAAAAAGGGTATCCTGACTCCTTAAAGTTTACCAAAAATCCTGAGTTGATATCGTGTTTTTACAAATATCACTTTCTTACATATTTTGTTTTAAAATTCCAAGACAGACATATGCATTGCATTTTAATGAGTGTCATTATAAAACAATTTTGTCTACGTAATTTCAAATGTTTGACATCAGGAAGAATCCGCATGGGGCATAATTACTGACTAAAAGTCCTCCAGACAAATAAATTTGCAGAGACGTCTCGTATGCATGACTCGATCAGCTAAAAGCTTGTTTACACAAGGGGCACGACATATTATTATCCCATCTACTAGGGGAGAACTAGTCATGATTCATAGAACCTCTCAGAGGTACTGAAAAACCAAAGAAGTTAGTCCATCACTGGGGCATGTCACATCAGTCACAAATCTCAACAAATGCTATTTAGCTACTAGCATCAGATGATGACAATATCTGTCTCTTCTTTGAAGTTCTAAATTCAGGTATCGAGCATGCCAAGCTATTGATTCAGGGGCAGATATACTCTCGCAAGTGTTTTTCAATAGTAAGTACTCAAAGACAAGGGGCAATGAAGAATTGAAAATCTCTGGACATTCCCCACAGAGCAGTTTTCATAATATATCCCCACATAGCAAACTCTTCCTAACAGAGACTTGGTTCCCCAACGGATTTCATATCTCCAACATAATCTTCTTCTCTAGCATGGTTTATTCAAACTCGCTATATCTATCAGAGTTGCCGCTCAGAAATCTGGTCGGATATTATGCTCATTTCTCTTGTCCCCAGGATACATCAGGATCAGATCACTCAAGACAATCTAGTCCCCAAGCGAAGATCAAAAATCCCCAGCTGGATATCATAAACGAAAGACAGGAATTCTCTTGTCATTATCTCCAACAGCATACAAGGATTTATTGTCTCAATCAGCAGTTGCTATACAAAAGTTATCAATGTGCTTCGACTATATAGTCCATCCCTGCATCATTCATAAATACATGCATAACATACAGCACTCTCGTTTATTTCGAGAATCTCAATACATGCATCATGACATTGCATAAAACTAATCTTTCCTTTTCAGGTCATCTCATAATCAAAAGAATATTATCATCCAAGTATGGTGCAAATACAATCGTATCAACGATTCGATCTCAACACTCATTCAAGACAAATACATTTCTGATACTCTATTCCGAGTCTTTCTTCAAAGATAATTCAGAAACAATCAAAGAACTTCTCATCCTTTCTAGGAACCTTTCTAGGTAATCTTTTCTAAGATATTTCATATCCTTTTTAGGAACCTTTTTAGGTAGTTTTTTCTAAGACATTTATCACCCTTTCCAGGAGCCTTTCTAGGTAGTCTTCTCTAAGACGTTTATCATCCTTTCTAGGAACCTTTCTAGGTAATCTTTTCTAAGATAACTCATATCCTTTCTAGGAGCCTTTCTAGGTAGTCTTCTCTAAGACGTTTATCATCCTTTCTAGGAACCTTTCTAGGTAATCTTTTCTAAGATAACTCATATCCTTTCTAGGAGCCTTTCTAGGTAGTCTTCTTTAAGACGTCTATCATCCTTTCTAGGAACCTTTCTAGGTAATCTTTTCTAAGATGACTCATATCCTTTACAGGAGCCTTTCTAGGTAATCTTTTCTAAGATGATTCGTATCCTTTGTAGGAGCCTTTCTAGGTAGTCTTGTTTAAGACATATCATATCCTTCCTAATAGCCTTTCTAGGTTAATCTTGTTTAAGACATATCTCAACCTCTTTAGGTAATCTTCCTTAAAATATTTATCCAACATTTTCTAAGACATCAACTGCCCTTTCAAGGAGTTTCTCAGTTAATCTTCTACAAGACGTTTCTTCCCGAGTTTTGTTAAAAGCCTAATCTCCTTTAAAACAGTAATCATAGTCTACTTTAGGCCAGTGATCTACCCTTTTCAGGAACCTCTCCAGGTAGTCTTCTGTATGACAGTACTTCATTTTTATGAATCTCCTTTCAATACTTCAAGCTCGGATATAGTCTAACGTATGACTTATCCTGATTTCGTAATTATCGACATCAAATGGCATCTTTAAGCCCATCTCCTACAAAAAGTCCCTATCTCAGCAAGGGCAAATTTTCTTAGGTATTCTAGTGTTCAATCCCCTTCTACCTTCAAACTCCGACAGGCACACAGGCCAATCTACATCTTCAGGTTGAAGAAAATTGAACAGGGGCAGCTGTCATACCCTAAAATTTGCCCTCCTTTATTTTGACATTTTGTTATTACTATTTTTTTGATTTCTATAGCTTTTAGTTTTAGTCTAATTATTATTAGTTTGTTTCTTTAGATTTACAATTTTAATCATTTTTATTTAGTTTTGAATTTTATTTCTTAGTATTTTTAGCTTTAATTAGTTTTTCTAAAAAATCTTATAAATCTCATTATTATTATTATTATTATAGGTCTTTTTTTCTTTTGGGTAGATTTTATTATTATTAATTGATACTACAAAGAAAATATTCAAAAAAAAAAAGAAAAGGAGAGAGAAGCTGCAACAGCAGGTTTCCCGTGAAGGTAGCGGATTCGGAGCAAAACGAAATATCAAGATTCAATCAAATATCTTCTCCTCCAAATCAAATATTTTTTATCCAATCTCTTTGATTCTTTCCAATTATGTTAACCTAACACATCACTCTATATAAATCCAATTGACCCAGCATAAAGGGGAAGAATTTTGGCTGCAAGGAGACGGGAACCTGCCGCTTTAACCAAGTCACAAATTTCTGAAAAAAAATCATCATAGCAGACACGGTTGCAAGGAAAATCAAGGGCATTTGAGGATCAAGAAGGCTTCCTCGTCGTTCTCTGAAGCAAGTTGGAGCATCACCTGAGGCCAGCACATCCGGAACGCACCATATACGCTCACGGTTCTGCTTCGTTCGTTTCAAAAGTTCTACCCCTTATTTTACGCAATTTAAATGATTTTAAAGCATTCATACATGTTCATATAATCATCAGGATCTTGTTTGAATCGTTAATTTCAAGTTTTGGTACAGGAATCACGTTTTGCCATGGCTAGGGTTCTGGATCTTTGATTTAGGGACATTAGATTAGAGACTAAATTAGGAAAAACTATTGACATAATTGAATTCAGAAGATGATTTTAAGTCAATCCATGTCCCTGGGCGTGATTTCTATTGCCTATTTTTTTATTTGTAGTATTGCAAGGCTAAGACCGCGCAACAAAACCGTTGCCTAAAGCTTTTGTATGTTGCAGATAAAGTCACGAAGAAGATGAAAGTGCTGGGCGCATTTTGATTTATTTAAAATTCAGTTTTTTTTATATGTTACTTCTGTTTCGTTTCAATATCATCTAGCACTAATAGCACAACTGGTTGGCGCGCGTGGATGATGACCAACAGTGGGGAGGTTCGAGACCCACCAAAGACTTTCATTTTACAATGCCTTATACTTTCATTTTACAATGCCTTATTCACAAGATCCAGCGCGTGCAGTCCATGAGAGTCCATCGTACACCCTCAGATTTCATCCACTGGATTCAGCGATCAGCAAATCCAAAGGCCATGGAGCGAGCTTCCACCATGGACCCTCAAGATTAAACCATACTAGATCAGCTAAGTGATTTTTTTTTCAATTACTTTTTATTTTTATTTACATAAACTCTTTTTCTTATTTTTTTAGAATAAAACTATTTTATCACATAATAATTTTATAATCGTTTATATTACTTAATCAAAAACTTGTTTTTTTTCGTAATATCAAATTTTCTTTACAATAATAATCTAATTAAAGTTTTTTAGTTGATAATTATTTCTTGGGCTAATTAAATTTATTTTATGCCTTAAACCCTGATTTCTTCATGATCATTAATCACTGTTAGGTAGATGTTGTCCATTAACTTAGTACCCTGGTAGTCGTTGGGGACTTTAATACACTAACCTTTCTTTTTCATTCTAAACATTTTCAGGGTTAATCAAAGGTTTTTTCGACTACGCGCCATCAATAAAAAAAAAGCTAAGTTTCTACTGCTTTTCTTTTTTAAATATCATTTTAATTATTTTGCCTTTGCCTAAAATAGGGTTGCCTCAAATAGTCAATGAATCCCTCTTACACTAACTTTTATTCATTCATTTTCTGTCTAAATTCTCTTCTCAGATGATCAGAGTCAACCAAAGATTCAAGGAAGATCAAGGCACTCAAGGATGTTTATATTAATTATTGATCCGTCTTATTTTCTGCTTTTAAGTTTCCCCCATCCCTGCAGGTGTTTATTGTAATAGCGTAGGATTTTTATTTTCCTGCCTTTAATTTCTGCGATTTTAAAACTGCGTGGTTAGTAACTCTAGGGAGTGCAAGATTATTAACTGAACTTAGATCACTAACTTATAAGATAAATGTCATTGAAGTTAACCACGTGGTTGTGCCACACACACACCTTTAGGGTAATCCCTCTTGTTGCCTTTGTTGCCTTTATCGCCTGTTGCCTTATAAACCTGTTGCCTCTAAGTATACTAAATAGTCAAAGTCCCTCGGCTCCGAGGATACCTAAAGCAAGGTTGCCTCCCTCGATGTTGCCTCGGAAAAATAAGATGATTGTCCTATTGCTAAGGTATCCTCGCATGATGCCTTAAATGACTATTATATTCTTCCCTTAGACTACCTGCCCTCTTTATGGCAAGGGACAGTCTTATGGAGAACGATACCTCGATGACCCTTTCAACATCCAATTGAAAGACTTCCTGCCTTCTCATGGTAGGGATAGACCCTTTCGCCCGAAAGACTAAAAGAACAAAACTTTAAAACTTAGGGCAGTTGCTATTAATTGCTTGCTCTAAAATTCAAAACTCTTTTCCCACTCTTTTCAAATCAAATTTAAAAAGACTACGCTTATTTACAAGCTAAAGTTCTTTTTTCAAAGTTTTACTTTTCACACCTCCTTTTCAAACATTTCAAAACAAACAAAGTGAGCTAAGCAATTAAGAGCCCATGGATAACCATGGATGCAAAGGGTGCCTTACACCTTCCCTTTGTATAACTTACCCCCCGAACTCAAAATCTTTTCAAGAGGTCTTTCCTATTCTTTTAGCCTTTCCAATTGGATAAAATAAAAGTCGGTGGCGACTCTTGCTATCCGCAACATTTCAAATAAAGTCAGTTCACCGAGTTACATTGGGTGATATATTTTCTCCAAAATTTTAAATGATCAAGAGCTCATGATCCAAGCCCATAGAAACCCTAAAATACACATATATATTCTAAAAAGAGTCAGCAGCAAAGGGGGGGACGAAAAAACAGGTGAGAAGACTAGGGTTTGAAATTCAAAGGTTCCAAAGAAACTTGCACCATCGAGTTCTGATTTGCAGCAATTCTCAAGCATGGTTGAGTGTCCACTCTTACTTCTGAGGTGTTAATAATCAATCCCAGGTCGAGAAGCAAGGCTAAGAGGCACCAGACCATGTGCATTCACCCCCACGGTTTATTCTTTTATTTGAAAATCGTTTTCGGCAATTAAGGTGTTTTTTATGAATTCTAAACATGCATTACAGTTCATATGATCACTTAGAACGCATTTGAACCATTCTTCTTGAGTTTTGACGTCAGGATTAGAGGACACCATTGTTAGGGCAAAGATAAAGCTTGCTTCGGTCTTCATCGTTCACGCCGTTACAGATCCAAATAATAACACCAGCAGGTTCGTGACACCTTAATAAATACATCTGGGTGATTTTCCGGTTTGTTTCTTTCGTCCTCGCAGGTTTTTTTGGAGAACGCAGCGTTTGCTATGAAAGCTGCAGCGAAGTTCCGCAGCTAATTGAAGGCAGAATCGTAGCTAATTATCTGGCCATGTGAGGAAGATGATGAACAGCCCTTCCGTTACCACGCGTGCGTCTGTGTTTGGTGGGTCAACAAGGCTGAAATCCTCTCTCCATTTGATTGGATGGTCAAAAAGTCTCTTTCTCTCTCTTTGTTCTGATTAGCCTATTACGCATTATGGGATCCACGTGAGCGTTGGTTTGACTGACTCATTAAAAGCCTTGTCTGCATATATAATGTTATTTGACTGGATTTATTATCAATTAACAATTGTGGTGCGTTTGGCAAGAGGAGGGTGTATTTGACGTCTAGAGCATGTGTTCGAATCCTGGCCACGGCCAATATTTTTACCACATTAACCAATTGCAAATCCAGCGCGCAGCACTCATGAGGCCTCACAATACACCCTCATCCATGCACCATTGGATCTCCTATGATCCAATCTAACGTACCAAGCACTGCAGGCATACCATACTCCTCCCAAGGCTCACCACATAAAATCAAAGCCAGGTTCTATTTATATTTTTTATTTTATTTATTGTTTAAATTAGGATTATTGATATAACTAGGGTTAGAATATAAAATAGGATTAGAAATATAATTATTTAGAATTATTCCCGACTATTTTCCCGATTAATTCGACTTAATTTGTTTAATTAATTAATATTATAAATTACAAAAAAACCTAGGAACCCTTATTAATGCATTAGGGTTCGCTCAATCCCATTGGCCCTTGGCCAAATATTAGGATTTAAATTATTATTAGTTTTGACTAAATTTATTGGTCGCGATGATTAATAATTGATTAATTTAATTAATCAAATCCTATAAATTAAAATAATTTATTCTGCTAAATGGTTTTAACCAAAGCTATTGGTTACGATGATTAGCACTCCCCTTTATCAAAATTCGTTATTATTTATAATCGAATCTATCGGTTATGAGGAGTAACGATAATTAAAATACGCACATTTTCTATTCGCGATAATCAATCTATCGATTATAGTGGTTAGCAATCCTCCCTTCAATCTGTTAGCCATGGTAATCAAACCTATTGATTATCGCAGCTAATGGTAACAAATTAAAATCAGGGTTGTTCGCCCAATCCTAAAAAAAAACACTTCCCAAATCTAAAACATTCAAAACCACAATATTCGACTAGGGATTTTCATCCTTATCAATTAGACAATTCAAAAACGCTTTTCAAAGCACAAACAATTTCAAACACCTTCAATTCTAATCCTAAGGCGTACAACCCTTCCCCGAACTACGTTGACTCTGATTCTCCATAAGGAGATACGTAGGCACTTGGCAACAAGGCGAGTCCCCCTCTTCCAAACTCTAATCATGTTCAATAATTAGCCTTTAACTCTATTTACTGTCTGTCATCTTTCTTTATCTTTTGCCACAAACCCTGATCATTAAAATGCAAACCATAGGAAAGGGTTGAGGGTGCCTAACACCTTCTCTCGACCTGAATATAGTATCTTACCCCAATCTCTCAACTACGTAGGGTTTCCTATTCGCCCTTTAGAATAGGTGGCGACTCTAAAAGCTTATATTTTTAGGGCAGGTTGCTACATCATCATATTGTAATACTCTAGATCAGACTAAAAGGTTAAATGTTTAGTGAGCATTGGCGAAATAAGCATTCTACATAATTTATAATAATCTTAGTGTATATTACAACGCTTATTTAGAACATTTGTTGTTAAATATTTTTCTTTAAAGCATATCACAACGATTGAAAAAGGAACACCATCATGTGAAACACGAGCTTCTTGTGCATAAGACTCGAGAGCTTCAAGTGCATCCCGGTCTTCATGAGCATGTGAGATGTGCCCCTGGGATGTGGAGCCTTGAAAAAGGCGGCTCCTAGAAGTCAATTGTTCCTCGTCATGAAGCTTAGGGACGGTTCCACGTCTAGTCCTGCCATGTTCATTTTGGCGGCAAACGGACGCGTGCTGGGTTTCACGGTAGAGTCTTAATCTATCAGGGTTATTTGCAGCCATTTTTCCTGAAATAAACAAGAAAATGACACCAGTCTGCATCCTGTACAAAATAAAAAAATGACATTAATCTACATCTAAGACACTTTTCCAATATGCATCTTCAAAAATCACTCAGGACACAATTCAAATATGCATATCCGAATAAGCTTGTGTTTCTCAATAATAGTAGAAACGCATACCAGTCTTGCCCTAACCTAACAAAAAACCAATTGAGGATGCATGTCTCTGATAGCTACCTATTTTGAATGTGACTACTACCTAATACATTTAACATAACTTATTTTACCTAATACAGTAATCAAAACTAAAAAAAAAAAAAAGAGAAACTTACTCAAAAAATAGTTATGGATGAAAAGTGTTGAATGTAGTTAGTGGAGTGAGTTGGAATTGAAAAGCTTGAAGTAGAGGTAGTGCTGATCCTTGAAAAAAGGACTGGAAGAAATTTGATCACGAGCTCCAATGGAGATTTGTAAAAATTTGAGAAAATGAAGAAGGAGAATAAGGTATGTTTGCATGTGTTATATAAATTAAACACGTTCGGAGATGCATCTCAAAAAAACCCATTGAATTTAAAAATAAGGGTTAATTCGGAAATACATTTACAGACACACCCTAAAACACATATTGTGATTCATCTTCAAATTAAATTTTGACAAAATGAGGGACGATCACTCAATTGTGCTTATTTTGCAGAAAAGGGTGGGTCCACAGATACATCTCTAAAAACTAGAGACATTTTTTACTTTTTGATAGGGGCAAAAATACTTGCATAGAAATAAACATAACAAATAATTTTACAAACAACTAATCATAATTTTTTTATTAATTAAAAAAAAAAAATCTTTCTCCTTCATTATCACCACCACCCCATAATTCTAATTAAAAAATAAATTTAAAATTTTGATTCAAAATAACAAGAATGTTTCTAAGAATATGGATATAGGTGGGTTCCTATGTAAGTATTTCTTTTGTCAGGGGTTATGGAGAATCTATAGAGGTGGAAAAAGAAATTCCCAGACTAAAAAGACAGGAAATTATTTTCACTTTATAAACCAGTGTAATATCGAATTGATCTATTTTTCTAGCTCTACCATTTAGTGTAATATCGAATTGATCCATTTTTCTAGCTCTACCCATTAGCATTAGCCTTAGGGTTGTTAAAAAAAATCCAAGAACTGAACCGAACTGTTGAACCTAACTGAAGTTAAAATAACCGAACTATTAAATTTGGTTAGTGAACCAAACCATAATGCACAAACAGTTCTAAAATCGAACTGAAATCTGAAAATGAAAAATACTTAACAAGTTTAAAAATTGAAAAATAGTTTAACGGTTTGGTTCTTTAATAAATGGTTCAATTTGAGAAAATTGTCTTCTAACGGTTCAGTATGGTTCGGAATTTCAAAACAGTATACAATATTTTTAAAATGTATAGAACTTATGTCATTATTTCTGACTTTTGTATGTACTCCGTACTAGCTATTAATATTTTACTTATATGATTCTAAACGAATATTGATAGGATATTACAGCTGGTATCAGAAACCAAAAAATTTGGTTAGGGTCGGTTCTTAGTAAATTGAAACGGTACGGTTCAATTCGAGTAAATTTTTATAATAGTTTGATTTGATTCAGTTCAATTTTTCACGAACTGTATCACAAACAACCCTAGCCTTGATGATAGACGATCTTGAACATTCGAGTTTGCTTCTACATTTTTGCTTGGTTGAGTTTGGTTGAGTATGCCTTGATGATAGACAATCTTGAACATTCGAGTTTGCTTCTATATTTTTGCTTGGTTGAGTTTGGTTGAGTATGCGGAGTAGTCCGACCGCGATATCAAGCCATCAAAGGTATTGGATTCTGATTTGGCTTCAATTTTGAAGGGTTTCAAGTAAGTGGTTCTGTTGATCAAAGTGAACTGAACAAATGTGTGAGGAAGGATTATCTCATATAATGATCTACTTGACTAATCATGATCAGCTATTTTTGTATACCAATGATGAGTTTGGAAAACAATCTGAGTTTTAAAGCTTCGCTCCCATCTTTCTCAATTCGCTGGATTGTAAATTACGATAGAAATATCATTGGCTAATGCACGCTGAAGTAGAAGCTACGTCAAACGTCATGTTCTTCCAAATGGAATGTGTCACTGCAACAAGCTAGCAATTTTCCCTCCACATAATAGAGACTTTTGATATCTACATTATTGTAAATGTCTAAAACTCAGTAGTGGGTCATCAAACTTTATTGTGATGTTAAGATAAAAATCGTAGAGTTGAGGAAGGGAATTATTTCATGTTTTATGAAGCTAGATTTTCACGTGAGAAAAAGATTTCCTGCCCCCATCGTGGTTTCACTTACAAACCTCCTTCCAATCTTCATGCTTTCTTGCGACCTTTAGTGGGCTCAGTGTGCTAAGTGGCGTACGTAAATAATACTTTTTTCTAGGGCCACGTTTGTGATCACATGCCATCATCATTATTATGAAAAGCCACAAACTGGATTTAGCTGGCAATATTCTTCCCCACTGGTGTCATTTCTCACTTCAAAGAATGCCACATAACATAAGGGAGCATGTATACAAAGATGACTAACCCTACTATGAGATTATAATTTTAAGACCAATTGTCAAAGTAAAATACATTCTTCACAGATAAAGATTATTTCCTTCATAGAGTTTATAACATAGTAAACAGCAGCAAAGAAACATATTACCTTTTTTTTCTTTTCTTTTCCCCTTCAACCGACCCCATGATAAGCATATATTATGTAAACATAGTAAAAAAGTAAGTCTTTCTACAACTAAACCGATCAGTGGTAGTAGAGTTTCTGATGTTTCTCGGCCGTCCTAGTTACTTTCCACAATCAGCTACTATGGGATCAACATTAGAAATACAACTTCTCCTCCCACCCATGCAGAGTAGGAAGTGAAACAGTAGTTATAATTAACACACAGAACTGCTACCGTTAAACGGTTAGTGATTACAAACAACATTGCGAAAGTAAATGGGATCAAGGTCATCATATCAGTAGTTACCATCTTCCAAGTGTAGTCATTTCTATCGGTAGTAAGCCTGCTGATAAGTGGGTGCCAAAACATTTCCATAGCCACCATAAGCAGGATAATTCATGGGTGGTGTTGGATAAGACGCTGCAATAGCTGGTGCTGGTTCTGGTGAATAAGCATAGGATGGACTTCTGCTGCCATACATGTGGGGTGGTGAAGGATAAGGTGGTAGAGCAGCTGGGTATTGCCCGTGTGAAGGAGATCTAACAAATGTAGGAGCAGCAGGGAAAGATGATACATATGCATTAGTCAAACGCCCAGCTTTGGCAGGTGGCATATGGCCTCCATTGCTGTTGCTTGCTCTTGTTCTTTTATTGGCAGGGACCACAACTTGTTTCCTTTTCTCAGGCTTGACCTTCTCCAACTGTTCAAGTCGCTTCTTCAGACTCTCGGCAGGAAATTCTGCCTCAAGTTTGTATTCTTCTATGCATTTAATCACGGCCTTGAGTGCAGACTGCTCCTTTCTTGCAGCTAGATACTGGGAAATTACATTCAGCATAAATAACATCAGTTCAATTAGTGTAAACCTGCTTGTAATAAGTCAAGAAAATGTAATAGAAAACTGTGTTACCATTGCAGACTTTTTTTCTCCCAACTAATCAAAAAAGCAGCACAAATAGATGAGATAAACCAGAAACAAAATCAGTATTTACAAACTATAAACACATTGCAATCTAAAGAATAATTACTTTCAACACTAAATTCCTTAATTTCATACACAATATGTGAAACCTTCCGGAGCTGCTTATTCTATACAAGTAAACCAAGGAGACAATTTCTGGACTCAATCAAACACACTTTCACAAGATAACAGAATCTGTGATACTATTTATGGCGATGTACCATTTATGGCAATACCATGCATACCTAATATGAAGTCGGCATTGAAATGAAAGACATGATACTCATTGACAAGCATAAAAGACATCTCAGTTTAGCCTCCATAACATTTAACATATTTAGAAATACTATAAGAGAAATTATTAAGAAAGATCTCGAAATTAACGATTTAGATAGAAGCATGGTCCTACATAGAACATTTATGGCAAAAGTTGATCCATTTAGCCGACCCCACTTAGTGAGATAAGGCTTGGTTGTTGTTGTGATAGATTATAGTAGTTTTTATAAGTTACTAAATTAAAATGATGAGAAGATTACCGAAGCACGCCCTGCATTATTAGGATCTTCCAAAATAGACGCAGCGACTTTCTTAGCATCTTTCAAGAAAGATTTGAGAAGTGGAACAGGTGGGAACTTGTCCACAAGACCCACTTCAAATGTGAAGTGAACAGCATCAAGCTGTTGTCCCTTGCTGATCAACTCTTCAATCATATCTGAAAAACACAAACACAAATATCAACATTGGAATTCAGTACACAACCACAACAAAGAAACAAAACAAAAACTAACAAAGACAAATATAGTTAGTAACATGAAGTTGTTAACAAATCATCACCATAATAAATAATGAGTAAAGATAATGGATTTAGATTTACCAGGCATTTGATTAGAGAGACCAAGGGAAAGTGCAAGCTTAGGCATGTGTTTCCTCCAAGCAGAAGCAATAACAAGCTTGCGATACAATTGCAAATCATCACTGTCAACAATCCCAAACGTAACAAGATGCTGCAAGAACGTGTGAACATCAGGTGTCTTCACATTCTCCACACCACCACGTTCTTCCAAGCTCACCTTCCATTTCTCCGCAACATCCTTCGCAAGCTCCTTCACGGACGGAGTCACCAACATCCTCGATTTCAACACCGGGTCCACCATCACCGGAACCAGCGACTCCAACACCAAAACACAAGCCCAACCGAGATCATTTCCGCCTTTATCACCTCTCTTATCAACCGGAAAAACCTCCGATATAGCTTCCAGCACAAACTTCGCCGGATCTATACACTCCTCCAACGCATCCGGCATCTCAGCTCTCAAACCTTCCAATTCCTTCTTCTTCCCTATCAAAAACTCCCAAAACCCTAAGGCGTCCATGTTCAAACAAAATGACTTCAACTTCATCATCAATCCTTCACCATTATCAACCTCACCATCACCCTCAGCAACGTCCTCTTTTACACGGGAGAGTGCAGCGAGAGCAGCTTCGGTACGCTTATCGATGTCACGAAGCGCGATCTGAAGCGCGTCGTCGAGAGTGGACTCACGGTGACGGAGAACATTAAGAGACTCGTTGGTTTGGTTATCGAGAGAACAGATTTTGCGATTAAGCGCTTCGGATTTGGTGAGAAGGTCTTGTTCGAGAGAGGAGAAGTGGTCGGAGAGTTCCTTCCAGAGGAGGGTGCAGCTGGTCATGAGGGAGGTTTGGCGTTGGAAGTCGTCGAAGCTGGGTTGAGCCAACTCGGTTAACTCGCCGGGATCGGGGATAGACCCCATGGTAGAAGAAGAAGAAGAAAACCCTAATTCAGTTCAAATCAGAGAGAGATAGAAGAGAAAGAGAAGAACGAAGAAAGAAGAAAGAAAAGAGTGTGAAAGAGTAAAGGTAATGGCGAAATGAGAGACAACGAAGGTGATGACGTGGATTCTTGATTAGGGGTACACGTGTAATTGTTTCTTAATAAAGTTAGTTGAGGGGCGGTACTAGAATGCGCTGGGAGTGCGTAGGATTGGAAGTGGAGGGAAAATAAGATGATAGTACAAGTAACAGTTAAAAATCGTTATTATGAAATATCTAGTGACATGGGATTAAACTATGATTATTATAATTTTTTTTTAAAATATAAAGGAAAAACTATAGTGTTTAGATTTTAGTGTGACATTGCAAATAGTAACGTTGGATATTTGGATTTTTCATACAAAACATACTTTATTATATCAATCAATCACTCCACTTAAAATGGCTGTTCTCTTGTGTCATTCTCTCTGATATTAACTTAAACCAATACTAGTAATAGTATATTCTAATTTCTAACTCTTGTTTAGGTTTGAATCATAATACTACATATATTCTACTTTTCCTATTAAAACATATTACTATATATGACGACCAAACTGATGCGACTCTTACCAACTCTAAGGATACACAGATTAAATTATTTTAATTTAAAATTTTCATATCCATATTAATTTAAAAGGTTAATACTTGCTAAAAATGTTATCTCTCATGGGTATCGAAGACGTGACTTAGAGCATTTCCAATGGTGCAATTTACATTTGAGTTTTTTATAGGACCCACTAAGCCACATCATATTAAAAGAATTTATTTAATTTTAACTTTATTAAAATCTGATATGGGTCCTACAACTTTACCTCATAACTTGATTTGATTGGGTACTACAATCTTTTACTTGTTGCATTGCAATGCAACTCTATTATGACATGGCAAATTTTTTAAATATTTAATTATTAAATTAATGGTACAGGTGGAGAACTCAATAGAAGAAACTACCATTGAAGATGGTCTTAGTAATTGCAAAAGAGCACCACCAACCACTTGACTATTTGTTTTTATTATCTTATTTCTTACCTTAAGTGTATATATTATAATAATTTCTGAAAACATGTTTACTAAATATTTATTTAGGTCCTTATGTTTTAATATATGTTTATTATTTTATTTTTTGAGAATAAGCATTACTCTATTACCAAAAACCAATAAGTACAACCGACCTAAAGGTCCGGGAACTTAAGTCTAATCAAGCATACATACTAACTTGTATGCTTAATTTTGTATACATACTACATCTAGTTGTAACATTATAGAGAATTTTGTCAACAATTCCTATATCTCTATTTTTACCATTGAATATCCTATTATTTCTTTCGTGCCAAATCTCGTACACGGTTTCCGCAAAGGCTAGCTTCAAGATCATTCTATGCGTCCCTTTTGGCTTTGTCTCTTTGATAATCCATTCCACCTCTTGGTCCCAAGTGAGTGGTTGGTGGTGCACCTTAAGTTAGCCAAGGATTTGCTGCCAGATATCTTTGGTGTAGTTGCAGCCAAAGAAAAGGTGTTGTATGTTTTTGTTGTAATCACAGTAGCAGCACTTCAAGTCCACATTGATGCCTAATCTAAGTAATCTCTCCTTTGTGGGAAATCGTTTCATAAGCGTCATCCACAATGTGAAACATGATCGTGGTCTAGCATGGTTATCAACCAATATCTTCTTCCATCCGACATGTTCCACTTCACCCTTCAAATCCTTGTACATGGCTCCAGTTTTGTAATGGCCGGTAGTTACCGCCTCCATCCAATGCTTACTCGTGCTCAAGGCTTCCTTATGCTTCACAATTTTCTTCAAAATCCATGAACTATTTGTTGTGGCTTGCCATTGTAAAATATCATCACCTTTGAAATAGAATGTGTCAAGCCATCGAATCCAAAGTCGGTCAGCTTTCATGTGTATGTTCTAGAGTAATTTCCCCATTGTTGCTTTGTTCTAGTTCAGCAAGTCTGTTAGGTGCAGGCCCCCTGCAGATTTGGGCTTGAAAATATTCTCCCATACCACTGGACTCTTTCTACTGATACCCTCCTTTCCACTCCACAAATAGCTTCGGCAAAGTGCTTCTACATGCTGAATAATCTTTTGGGGAAAGGGAAGTACCTGCATCCAAAAAGCAGAAATAGCAAAAAGCACACTTTTAATGAGTTGGCATCTCTCAGCATAACTTAAGAGTCGGGCTGAACGGTGGTTAATCCGCGCAGTAATCTTTTCAATTAGCGTGTAACATTGTTGGATGGTTAGCTTTTTACTAGATAATGGCACACCCAAGTATCTAAAAGGAATAGCACCTTCTCTGCAACCGGTTGCAATATCATCTTTAATCGTTTGGTGAACACCCCCAAAATAAATCCTACATTTTGCAGGATGAGCTCGCAGACCCGTAGCTTGAGTAAAATCTTTGAAAATTCTCATCATAGCATTAACGGACGATGTATCTCCACGTGTGAACACAATCAGGTCATCAGCAAAGCTGATGTTTGTAATATTCAGTTTCTTACAACGGGGGTGAAATTTGAAATTTGGTATCTGTTGAAGCTTGGCTAAACTCCTATGTAGATATTCCATCACTAACACAAAGAGCAAAGGGGAAATTGGATCTCCTTGTCTCAGTTCTCGTTTAGCCTTGAGCAGCTCCGAAACATTGCCATTGATAGAGTACCTGTATGACACAGTACAAACACATAACATAACCCAGTCAATGAATTTTCCAGGAAAGTTCAGTTCTCTTAGTATGGTGGTTAGTGCACCCCATTCCACCGTATCATACGCTTTTTGAATGTCCATTTGAATGGCACAGCGGGGGGAAATATGTTTACGGCTATAACCTCTCAATAATTCGTAAGCCATGAGGATGTTATCATGTATAATTCTCCCAAGTTAAAAAGCTGATTGGCTGACATCAATCACCTCATTTATCACCTTGCTCTGCCTAGTAGTCAATAGTTTGGATATGACTTTATATACTGTATTACAACATGCAATGGGTCGAAGATCTTTCATACATTTTGCATTTGTGGTTTTTGGAATCAAGGTCACCACTGCATAATTCACAGCAGGGTACATATTTTTGTTCTCAAAAAAAATCTTGTATTGCTGCCATAAAATCACCTCTCACAATAGACCAAGTTTGTTTGAAAAATTTGAAATTATAATCATCTAAACCCGAGGCTTTTGTATCACCAATGCCCTTAAGGGCTTTCCACACCTCCTGTTCAGTTATTGGGAGAACCAGCCCCCCTTACTCTCTTTCTTTAATTGAGCCCCTTGTCTAAGAACCTCAATATCCACATGAAGGAGGTTTGTTGCAGCTGTCCCCACCAAATCCTTATAAAATTTTAAAACTTCATCCTTTATTTCTTTAGGTTCAGTGAGATGTTTTATTATTGTTATTATTAACTAATAATGTTTTATTAGCTAATTTATTTTTGGATATATTAGTTAATTATTATTAACATTATTAATTAATAAATTAGTTAATTAAATTATAAAATATACTGTATTAGTTAAAATATATTAGTTAAAATATAATAGTTATATTATAGTTATTAGTTAATATTAGTTAACTAAAAATACTGAACCAAATTAATTACTATTAAACTTCATAAAATAACGTGATGAATGTAATTAATAAATATGGTAGCCAAATTCAGTCACGTTAATTTCATTTCTACATTATTGTTAAAACTTAATTAGATTATAAAATATAAATTAAATTAAAGTTAATTAAATTATAAAATATAAAATAAATTAAACTAAACTAAATTAAATTAAATTAAACTAAATTAATATAAATTAAACTAAATTAATATAAGTTAAATTATTATAAACTAAATTAATTTAGTTTTAATTTAAATTAGTTTAATTTAGTTTTAATTTAGTTTTAATTTGGTTTATTTTTAATTACGTAAACTAATTTAAAAATACTGAACCAAATTAATTTAGTCATGTTTTTTAGCTATGTTTTATAAACTAATTTAAAAAATACTGAACCAAATTAATTTAGTCTTGTTTTATAGGCTATGTTTAAAAAAATAATGTAGCTTTTAAACTAATGTAATAAACTAATTTAGTAAATTAATTTAAACTAATTTATTAAAGTTATTTTTAATTAGTAATTTAAATATTTAAAGTTATTTAAATATTAACATTTTTAAATATCAATGGTATTTAATATTTTTTAAATATTTATGTTACAATAGTTTAAATATTAATGTTAAATATGCAATTCATGTAATAAATATTTAGACCATCTCCAACGGCTGTTCCTTCTAATAGTTCGCCACCATGGAGAGTGAAAGTAGTATTGGAAAATGGAAAAAAATTGTCAGCTGGAAAACCATTGCTTCATAATGCAACGTTGCATTGGATTATTTCTCTTTAAAATATATGTATTGTGGGACCCAATATGAGATAAAATTGAATATGGGTGAAGTAAATATAATAAAATATTAATAAATAACATAAAGTTGTGGGACCCAATATAGATTATTTAGAGTTGTACTATTAGAGTGAAAAATTAAATAAGTTGCTTCAAGATAAGGTGGCTTGATGGATCCCACAAAAAACCAAAAGATGAGTAGCACCATTGGAGATGCTCTTAGCAAACATGTTTTCAAAAATTAGTACTCCCTCCGTTCCTTTTTAAGTGTCATTTTAGCAAAAAGCTCTTCCACCAAGATAGTGGATTATTAGAGCTATTTTTCCTATCATACCCTTATTTATTTTTCTCTTTCCAAATAAATTCATTCATACACTCTCTTTTTCCAATAACTAATTGAAAAATGTGAGGTGGAGTTATTGAGAAAATAAGGGTATAATTGACAAATTATAACATTAAATTATAAAACGACACTTAAATAGGAACAAAAAAATTCTTCTAAAACGACACTTAAAAAGGAACGGAGGGAGTATAATATATACACTTAATGCAAGAATTAAGACAACAAAAGCAAATAGTCTAATGATTGATGGTACACCCTTGCAATTAGTAGGTCATGTGTTCAATACCCATGAGAAATAAAACTTTTAGCTTTAATATTAGACATTTTAACAACCAAAAAATAAAATAATAATAAAATATGCTACATGGAATTAAAATAAATAAAAATTTAACTAAGTCTGCCACGTCATTAAAAATAATTAAAAAATAAAAAAAGTTCCAACTAAGTTTGCCACATCATTAAAAATAATTTAAAAAATATATTTCCAACATATTCGCCAATAAAATATTTTTATCTCATTCATTGTAAATAATTAATTTAATGGTGACCTTCTCCTTCATCAACCTATTCGCCAAAAACATATTTTTATCTTCCCAAAGATTTAAACAGAACATCAATCTGACATTCGAAACACAAGATACAAATTTCCAACGTTACCCGAAAATGCAAACATCGACGTCATGCAACGACACACCTTACGATAACACTAAAGCTTCTCAAATGGCACACTTGATCTTAAAATTTCTTTTCAACAAACCTTTTAATTACTCCTCAATTCACTCAACTCTGACGCTAACGTCTTATGCGGCACCAACGAACAAGTCCAGTTCTAAGGACAAACGTAACCACAAATTCCACCTCTTTCCAACATCATCCTGTTACAAATAAGTCAATTACAGATGCTGGAACCATTTTTAAAATAAAGTTCATCTCGTTAGCTTTCCAATGCTTCAAACAGGACTCGAATCGGATGTCCAGAACTCAAGTTATGAATTTTTGAAGTTTCAGCAATTTCCTGCGTTTTGCTTACGGGAATTCCACTCCAAAACTCATTTTTCTTCAACTTAAACATATTTCAAACAACTCTTAACATATCTCCTCACTCCTAAACTTCTTATAACTTGAGAGGCACATTCTTTTGTCAAAATTCAGTTTCCGAAACACCAAGACAACAATTACCTTCGCAAACTTGCAATTGAAACATATCCGAGAAGCAAAGTTTTTCCCCCACTTACCTTCAACCAACTCCTGTAAACAAAGCAAACAAGTACCGACAATGTTTCACACACTTGTCGCGCACTAAGGGACAAACAATATTAGACAACTTGGTCGGACGACTCGACCTGCTCTGATACCACTATTGTAACACCCTATTTCTACCCAACGTATATTTAATAAAATCAGAGTACAACATACAATGAGATGCTATAATTTTCAGCTTTAAAAACATCAACACATAATTAATCGCATGTTAAACAGATACATAACTCTTTAAAATTTGGATGAACAAATAGCAACAACTTTTAGTTTTTAAAATAAGACAACTTCATTAATACTACATAGCGGATTCATAAATTTCAACTTAATAGTCATAACATCTTTTTGTTCTTCTAAAACAACTTAGAAACAACAAGTACACAACAAAATAAACTTCATATTCAACAATTGAAGTAATAACAACAACAAAACAACAGACGTTCATCCCCCTGAGTGTTACGTATCAGAGCAACGACACCGACTTGAACTAATGAAGATAACTAGCCTTCATTCCTGATTACCTGCACGTTACCAACATAGGAGTAACATTCAAACAGAAGGGGTGAGATATCAAACAATATAAACGATTTTATGATAAATAATATATTGCACTCAGATTATATAAAAATCACGCCTCACAACATTTTAGAGCAATATTATTCACAACCTAATCATCAACATAACATAACAACAACACATCAACTCAAATACGCATCAACTCAAATACACACCAATTCAAATACACACCAATGAATGTGACTCAACAAATGCACATGCATGTGGTACCATTGGAGCAGAACTCCCAACTTAAAAATCCTCCAGGTTATCGAGGCGTCAACAAGGCATAAACCTTCATCTTATTTTGTCAATCCAGGCCAACGTGGTGAGCATTAGCTCCAACTTAAAAATTGTCAATCCAGGTGTTACCCTGAAATGTCTGAAAATATGGAGGGACATATATTCCTAGCTGATAGCCTTAAGGGTTAAGGGAAGGTTCGTACAAATAAAGGCGTTTTAGGAGATTAAGACTTGTGTGGAGAAATGTACATGAAAAGGTCGAAGTAAAGATACGTCGAAGGAGTATGTAGGTCGAATCAACCATGATGTGGATCAAAGGTAATGGTCGAAGGTAGTCTTGTCGACCATAGAGGCTTCCCATACTTAGCAAAAATTATCATGTTTATGTCCTTGACAAATGCAAGCGTCGAAGCCAGGAGCGGTTAATCCGTAAAGAGCCAAAGGCGGGAAGTTTCAAATTTCAAGATCACAGACAATTACTTCGAGAAGTCGTACGTTCTAGGCTCCAAATACATGGAAAGATCTCATGAAGCGGTTGTTTGTATTTTCAATTTCATCCGTAGATTGCTTTAGACAGTTATCTTTGTAAATTACTATAAATAAGTCATTTTGATGTAGAATTAGGGGTGTTCGCTGGTATACTCAAACTGCTTGCCAAAACTCTGCCTAATTTCCGACTTCAGGAAAAAAAGAGTGATTAAGCATTTGATGTACGTGAATCACCACTTTTATTTCAATGCAAAACCTTTACGTTGCAATTATTTACTTTGAAGTTTTTACGTGTATTCTATTCATTAATCAACATTCATTCTATGTTTTCGTGTACGTTGACACTCTTTTGATTACAAGTCTCGAGTTCACAAAAGAGTCAGTCGATCCTTAATTCGTGTAGAACAAACCTGAGTTCACCACCTTCTGTCGGTCACGAGTCACCATAATAGGTTAAGATCAGTGAACACCCAGATTTGTTAAGTTATTACGTTTAGGTTTGTTTCTGTCGGTCACAAGTCACCTATCGATCGAACCTAATCCATCGTGTGGAAAGCCGTTGTACTTGTTCCTCTTGTCTTAGAAAATTGTTTCTTGGGCTAGCGTCATCGACATAACTGGTGCAATATCAAAACCTTAGCACTTGTCTTAAGATCAACTGGTCGATCTTGCAAGTAACCCTTAGTTTAGGACTTTGGGAGGACCAGCGGTTGTTTATCAATTTCCACAGTAAACACCAGGCCAACTTAATAATGCTATGCATGAGACAACAACCACAGCATCAACTTAATCAACACAACACAACAAAGACAAAATGCAACAACGACAAACAACTTAATCAACATTGGTCACAAGACCGACAACTGCAAAACAACTTAACAACGTTGGTCATAGGACCTGCAACTTAATAATGTCCATAAGTCGGGACAATTCAACATATTAACAACAATAACTTAATAGCAACTCAACAACTTCGTCAACATTGTACCAATAAATAAAGGCACTCATTACATTTCAATTTTGGCCATAGACCTACAACTTTATATCAACATGTCAACAGCAACTTAATTCAACAACAACTTTAATCAACAACAAACAACATAAATAATTCACCGAAATATATTTAAGGTCTACTTAATTATCCAGACAAAATCAACTAGACTCGGCTAATTAAATTCTCCTGTTAAACTACTAATATTCATCAACTTAATTAAACTGCTAATTTCATAGACTATTACTCACCTAATCCATAAAGTATACTACTATAAGTATCTGTCATATATTCCTAAAACTATTACCCAATTATACTACTAATTTAATTATTATAAATTACTATTAACTTCTACTAAAATAATACACCGCTACAATTTACTATTTTACTCCATTACATATTGCTACTAATTAATGGACCAAACTACTACTAATTTAACTCCCTCTTAATTCACTCAATTTCTGCTACTAAATTATTTCTCTTCAAGTGTCAAACATATAAATCACTGCTATTTTATTGTTCCAATTAAATATATTAATTCCTATTACTGCTACTGTTACTGATACGTAATTATTTTCCTTCACTAATATTATTCATGCCTCTTGGAACTAAGCAATACATATAAAATTGGAAGCACAAGAGACAAAACAAACAAACAGACAAAACGAAACAGCGGGAGGAAGTGTGCCCCTCGGCACCTTCCATGCATGCCGCTCGGCATGCTTCATCTTGCCTTGTGCCGTTCGGCACTTCTCCCAAACCATCCCTTGTCGTTCGTCTCGTACACCATGTCGGTCGGCATGGCTCCTTCACTCTGTGTATTCTTCTTCTTCGTCTTTTTCTTATTTTTCTTCACCTGTAACCTTCGTGCGTCCGATTCAAACTTTTCCAACAACTTTTATTCATCATTAAAATCTCAGAAATCTCTCATACTTATTTAATTCCACAATTTTAATTGATTCACCAAACATAATAATTATTTCGGAACAGCAATAACAGAACCAAATCATATGAACAACAACAATTCAACACACATAGACATCAACAATTTTAACAATTCGAATCTCACATATTATCCATCATATACCCGGTTATAGAGCAAGAACCCCACCCTTACCTTGGATTGGATATTGCTTTATAATTCTACCGATCGAAGCCTTCTAGCCTTAGCTTCCAACCCTTGCCTCTTTTAATCAGAATCAAAAGCTGAAAAAGTTAGATATCTCACAACTCAGACCTTATTTTGAAGATCCCAACGATCAAAAGTTAGATATAGGTGTTGCGAACCTATCCTCAAAATTTGGCCACGATCCAACGGTTAACGAATCGGGGATCTTCGATTTAGTGAGACTGCTGCAAGAAAAATGGGAATGAGTTTCTCTCCTATTTTCTCTCTTCTCTGCAACTTCCCATGACCAATTCCCCAAGACTTTTTCCCATCTAATTAACTTAATCCTTATCTTAACCTAATTTCATTAAACCTATCGGGCCTAACATTCTCACCCCACCTTTTACTACCACCATCACTTAATTAAGTCTGTATAATAAATCTAGTATTTCTTCAATACTATTACTACAACTTAATCAATTAATTAATCTACTAATTAATCATAACAACTCATGTCAACAATTTTCAGCACTCCACAAATTCAAAAATTAAATTTGAAATAATTTAAAAATATTTAATTAAATAATTAATTAAATATCGGGTGTTACAATAAGCCTATAAAGACACGTCATAATAAAAGAATATGCCAAGAATTAAGAACAATATAAACGAAATTAATTGTGACCAGCGTGGAAATTTCCACATGACAAATTAACATGGACCTACAAAGTTAAAATTATACAATCCACTAGTGCTAAAGACGGTAACTCACAAGAAATATAAATACTTGACGAAGTCAAATTTGTATAGCTCAGGGATAATTGCACACACATCCACAGGTAATTCGTAAATAAGATACTAAGGCTGACTTCAGCGCAGTCTCATCGCGTCGGAGTTGTGGTTTTCTATTTAAGTTGGGACAACAAAGTCCAGAGTCCAACCCAAATACAAAATTTCTTAAGAATTTATATGAACCTTCCCGTCAAAGATAGAGAATTCTAACATTGATTGATGTGACATCAGACTAGTGACTTTTGACCAAAGGTGTCATCTTTCCATCTATGATCTCGAGGAAGATTCTAATATCTTGAAACAAGCATGGGCCTTCCCTAGAAGAACAACTGATCAGGGCATATGATTGCAGCGAAACTTCCAAATCACAAAAGGAATAATATTCAGACACGTCGGATCATGCTACATTTGTTCTACACTAAAGGTTCTAGTTTCTTAAAAACTTAGAACCTTATTATAAAAAATAAATAAAAAAGAGAGACTTCAAATCAAGGTACACACATTTTTACCCTAAAATGACCTCTCATTATCAACGTTTACTGGCTTGAGCGTCAAATTATTTGTATATACCACCCCCACCTCCAACGACAGACTAAAACTGAAGATACCAGCAAATTTCTAATATTTACCCCTAGATCTGACTCATTTCTCATCCACATGAGCAACTTCTATCTTCGCAAGATCATATAGTATTAAATGGGGTGATTATGTTGGAGATGAGAAATGATCCATATTATACATTTGGTTCAATAAGACGATACTGATAACAAGAACTTGGAGAATAAGCATCGGAAATGTTGGAAGAATCACAATTGAAAGCCTATAATGATATATAACTTTCTAATGAGTTTCTCAATCATTAGTTCACATCCAGAACTAAGTAGTCTATTGAATCGAGTAGAGACATGAGTTAAATTTATGTCATTAGATTCCATGTTCCACAGTGATCAAAGTGACCTTGAACTAGAATAATGAGAATCACTTGTAACCAAAGACCGAAGGAGGCATTGTTGCAGATTATGTTAATGTGAATCGAGTAGAGACATTGTTATTTGTGTTGCGCTTGTTTTAACAATAAAATGTTTTGCATTATAAGAGGCAATCAACCGATACTATAATTATGGTCGGAAAATTTTGTAATTTTATTTGCTGCTTTTATTGAGGTTTTCCTTTAGTGCATTGCAGTTAAAGACAAATCAATCGACTTCCTGTTAGCTGAAGATGCCGATGATAGAACCAAAAAAAAATTGTTCTATCTTAGTCGAATCCTAAAAGGACCGGAAACCATTTATATGCTCATTGAGAAACCATGATTATCTCATTATGCATACACTAAATTAGAGTGTTATATGTTGCCTAGAGAGGTGTTGTTTTTATGTAAGATCGGACATATTCATTCATATATCTACTCAATAGACTGATGCTTCAAGGTGGACTAATGAAACGGGCAAGCATCATGTATGCAAGAATGTTACTAGTATCTGTGTCTTATTAAAAATGTGATACTAACTAAAACATTCTAGTAATTGTTTTATAAGATGAGGGGTAGAATAATTGTTAGTCGGAGTAGTGATGCACAAGGATGGAACTTTCCCAGAAATCGAAGGTAGATCGAGTCTAGACAGAGTGGTGGGTCAAATGACAAGAGTGGTGAGCATCACATGGGAAGAGTCAGATAAAGCAAGTAAAAGGGAAACAGCCGGAAAAGAACGAAATAGTAGTAAAATACTAAAGGATTAAAAACAAAAAACTGCACAGAAACATAATGTGTTTGGTTTGGGTGGAGGGTACCTGCCACTGCAGAAAGACACAAGCACGCCTACAAATGCACTATTAGGATAAGGCACTCTTGGCTTTCTTCCACTTGGATCTATATGTTTTTTTTCTTTAAATAAAACCTAAATACTAGTGGTTTTAATTATTTTAAAAAAACGTCATATTCACTCTTTCAAATTAAAAACTCACATAAATAATATCATTGTGGATGAAAGAAGGATTTGTTTTTTTATGTTTTACAATTGGACAAAACCGACTAATTCAAATGTATGAATCAAAATCAACTAGTTCGACCTTATCTGTACTATAATTTGAATGAACCGTATTAAATTGAGATAGAACCGTTTTAAATTGAGTGAACTAGTCTAACACCAGCTATATCCTCACCTGCATATCTTAATCTAATGCATTAACTCTTCCAATATTTCCTCACATGTGTTTCATAACTCCTCATTCACCACACACCATACAGTTAGAGAAGATATACATGCAACAACCACTTGGTTTTGTGCATTCCACTCATTCTGTATGATTTTGGCTTTATCTCTAATAGGTGTGGTTGATCCTAGTTTAATCTAGCCACTCTAACCTACTGCATTTTTATGCTAGTCACACGTGGATGATATCATAGTCACCGACAGTTCTCGACTTCACATTCAACGAACTCATCTAAAAACTAAATGCCCACTTTTCTCTAAAACACTTAAGGAAATTAGATAGACTAGTTCATATTTACTCAACTCAGTCACCTCTACAGTGAAAACTTGCTTATCTCGCAAACAAAGTACATCAGAGCCAACATGAATGAAGCTAAAGGCATGCCAAATCTAAAGGACAAACTCAAGGTTGTCGGCAAAAGCTCTAATCTCTTGGAATTTAAAGGAGATATAAGTATAATGTGCTTATTCGATAAATTCAACTCGTACAAATTTTAAAAACTGCAACTGAAATGTACCAACTTTGCATATATAATGAAATGATTCAATTATCAAAATGTTTTGATAACTACAATTGCTTCCGCACAACTTTGTGAGCTACAACACCATAGTTGAACAGTGACTATTGTAAGGGCGCATCTGTCCAAAACAAGGATAACTAATGCCACCATAACTATAACTATTTCTAGTTAAACTCAGTTACAATATTTGGCAAGCAGAGAATAAAATACTGCATTACAATCTACAAGCATGAATATTGATTTATCACCAAGCCCTAATTTATGTATCCTTTTGATAGATGAGACTACATAAATATATTTTGCCTTTTCATAACAAATATTACCAAATCCTATACTAGATGACCTGTCCAAAAAAAATAAAAAGCAAAAAAAATAGAAGTAAATGACTAACAAACTAGGAATCATTAATAAGAAGAGGGTTTCATCAATCAATTAAATTAAACTAACCACAAACAATCAATAAAGAACAAACTCATAACGCCCTAAAGATTGATTGATACGGTTTTACAGGAAACTGTTTGTAAGAATTTCCATTCCCTGCCACTTCAACACAAAAGGAAAATAAAGTTCAATTGTACACATACAGTCCCCACCGAACAAGGGGAAAAGTAAAGACATCACCAAGACTTTCAATTCAGTAAAAAATAAAATTAATGCGTTCCAGGTTGTCAGATGCCTTTAAAGAAAACAAATCTTCCTAATTTCTACTGTTAACTACAGCAGGAAAAATCAAGATGAATAAGGAAAATTAGAATAAATATTATTGGCAATGTTGCCTCCTAGTGTACATTATTTTTTTGAACAAGCCTCCTATTATACATTGAAACGATCGGTACAACATAATACATAAGCTTCATCATCTTCAGAAATTGAGGCTAATAATGCCAACAGGAAAAGACTTCATCCCAGAACAATCCATAAATAATTCCATGAATGTATAGTCCAGAAACTACATGGAGGGTTTGTATTCTCTCCGGCTTTTTATAACTACCTTCTTCCTTGTATCAAAATCAAGTTTGTCAATATCAAAAGCGGTTCCTAGATAGCCATACAAGACTTTCCTTTTCTCTCCTTTTTTCTCATCAACCTGCACAAGGTTTGGATTGTTTTCATCATCCTTTCCTAATGACTGGGTATGCACACGAGCCCAATCCTTACGTCCATGATTTTCCTTCTTAAAGTGTTCAGCAAGCCGCATGGCTTGCTCCAAGCCTGATTTGTCATCAGCATATTTAACCAGTGTTATGCCCAAATGACCTTCTTTTCCATATAATGCCTTTGATTTGCCACCAACAAATCCAAGCTCTGGAAAACGTATGAAAATCAGATCGAAAAAATACTTGCCAAAAGTTTATTATTATTAGACATTTGAGTACAAAATTCAAAAGACCAAAGATTTTGTTAAGTGCTTACAAAATATACTTGAGATGGAGAATGATGGAGAATAATATGAAACACAAATAAATGAAGACATAGGAACTAGAGAAACATTAATACTAAAGCAACTTAATTCTTTAGATTTTTCTAGCTATATAAACTAGAGTAACCTTAATATCTCAAACTTTTCTTGTAATCAGTTACTTGCTTTAAAGGGTTCTATATTTTTCCATTTTGTAAAGCCCTACAAGAGTATAAATAGGGCTCATCGAAGTGAATAGACGTCAAGCAATAACAAGTTTCCTTGAGCAATCAGAGTTCTCTCTTATTCTACTTTTACTACTAAATCCCTCAGCCAATATAAATAATTTACAATGACATTTTAGTTCAAAATTGAACAGCATTGGCCATAAATGCTTTCGTTCAAGACACACAAGCCAATTAATTAACATCTCAGAGGAGATTCTGAGCCCAACACAATGCTATGTTTGTCAAGGAAAATCATAACAGTGAAACTACTGGGAGTAAAAAGAAGAGAAAGGACTTAAGACAAACCATTTATATCATGAGAATATAAGGAAGCCGCTTAAAAAAACATTACTTTAGGTAATCTAAATCTGCATCCCACCAGTATAGACAATTTATCCCTTTGGGACAAAACAGATCAATGCCTTACCTAATATTGCTTAACTCAAATGTAGATTTAAATAAAATCGGCTAACAGAGTACTTGTAATCAAATTAAATAATCAGCTCCTTGCAGTAAAACTACAGCCACAATAATAAGCAGAACTACCAAGCTAATAAGTAATAAATAAGAGGAGGACTTGAGAGGATGCAATAAAATGGGAAGACAATCTATATACTCCCTCCGTCTCATAATAAGTGTCTTATTTGTACTTTTTCCTTGTCTCAAATTAATTGTCCATTTATAATTCCAATGCATCAATCAATATTATTTTTCCACTATTATACCCCTATTTATTAACTTTCACGTTATTCAACTACTATTAATAGGGGTATTCTAGTAAATGACATTAACTTTTTTACTAAAACCAACACATCCAATCATTTTCTTAAAAACCGCGCATTGCTCAAATAGGACATTTATTATGAGACGGAGGGAGTATAATTCATGAACTCAGGTAACAAAACACACAACAAACGCAACATAATTCATATAAACAAAAACAGAAAGTTGGCCAGAAAGCACATAGAATAAACCAACCCCTTTTCCCTGTTGAAGCACAAGGCAATGATAGTAAATTATCTAGATAGAAAATGCAAACAAACTCTAAGTCTATTGAAATATTTGACCTCAATATCATCATTAATGTTACATGCAAATAAGAACATTGTAAGCATCAACCAGGTTAACGTAGAGATTTGATCTACACTAAATGAAGAACTAACCCACAATAATGCACACCTACTCTCTTGATTGTAACATCAGATGTCAATAAAAGAACAACAGATGCATGTGCATAAAGGTACTACCACATCTTCCGTGCATAAATGACTAGGTAATAACAAGTCTGCACATGCAATTCAATATTTTCACTCTCAATGAATAACCAATGCAAAATAATGCACACCTACTCTCTGGATTATAAGATCGGATGCCAATAAAAGAACAACAGATGCAAGTGCATAAAGGTACAACCACGTCTTCCATGCATAAATGAATAGGCAATAACAAATGTGCACATGCACAATTAAAACATTTTCAATCTCAATGAATAACCGAGTGCCCGATGCAAAATAATTTTGCATCAACTAAAATGATTTCATAAACAATATAAATATATTGATGAAGTGTTTCATAATATTAGGCAGTTCAGGCCGTCCAATCTATTGTCATTAAAATATCAACACAGGTATGTTTATAAATGCACAGCTACATGTGATTGTAGTTGTGTATCTAAATGAATGAACAAGTATGTCTGTTCACATTTCACACTCAATTCATAGGACATAGTTAAGAAACAGCTAGAACAACATCATGAAATGATGTTAACAACATCATGAAATGATGTTAGAGATACTAGAGTTATAAGTATAATGGACTACACTTAGTAGCCTAACCCTATATAACTAACTGACCAAGTTATAGTACAACCATACTTAAGGTTGATCACACACAGCATAGCACAACCATGTAACTAATTTGGTAAAGCTAGTTACAGGTAGTTAGAGCTAGTGTGTAGGATCATCCACTAAATGGATGGCATATAAATGAAGCAAAGCCAAACTCCACTAAGGGGGGTCATGAGAGGTAGCAAGTGAAAGTAGAAGTGAGACAACAAGATAAGAGACTGAGATGAGAAAGAAGAGGGATTGATTTGAAATAAAATGAAGATATTAAAGTCTTGAGTCTGAGATGAGAGAGAAGAGGGAAGGACTTGAAACGAAATAAAGATATTAAAGTCGTCGTCTGTAGGAGATAGAGAACTAGCACAAGAATTCTCAAAGGACATAGAACAGAAAGCACAATCAAATTCAAGACAGAACAAAAAACAGAAACAACAAAATCTGGAAGTAGAAAGACACAAGTATGTTGGTTGCAAAGTAAGATTCAATGTAAAATATGCAACGACACAACTTCTCGATGGTGTTCTGTTAGATTTCCATTATGTCATTGTGTCATTAACACTTCTTAACAAACATCAGTGTACATGTATAAATGCAGAAGAGTCAGCACCCTCCAGAAATTATACAATCTGAGTGGAAAGATCTATGCAAAACATCTCTGTAGACCAAGCAAACAACATTGAAGCACATCAAGGGAAACTAAAAATAATATGAAAGAATTTAGTTGTTAAATTACAAAATAAAAATTGTAACACGTGATTCAAATCAGATCGCAAATATGGTCTGAATCATATTAAACACAATGGACATGTTTAGAGAAAGTCAACAAGCCTGGCTTCTGTAAAAATCATATCCAACTCAATCCTAGATTAACAAACCTACAACAGAAAGAAAAACTTCAAAGAAATTCCTAAAACCCAAAGATAGGCCAAAGAGTTAGTGCTAGCAGCCGAATCCTGCGCTAACTCATACGTGGATGCATGAAGTTTTTGCAATTCAGAATAAGTTAAGGCCAAAAAATGTTAACAAAAATTTATAATAAAAATGATACATATGGAAGGTACTTGTAAAGAAGATTCGTTGATCATTCTTCATTAATATATAAAATCACAATGATCACAATTGCAAAAATAATACTATCGATAAAAAAAACACATTATAGAATTTTTGCTAAATTTATAATATATTTTAATCTCTATGTTGGTATATCGACACAAACATCATTAAAATTTAAAAGAACTCAACAAATATTATCTAATGCTAACTGATTCAGTCTTTTCACCATCCGTGTACATCCCCACTAATTTCTCACACGTATTTTAGTTATGTATCCACAAGTATCCTTGAAGTATCTGATATATATCCGATTGATTTTTAGGGGAAAAAGTAAAAGGGAAGTATCCGTATCCGATACGGACGTCTCCAATTTTGGAGTATCCGGGCTTCATGGGCTAAAAGAAGATATAAAAGGGGAGTAATGAAAGGTCACACAAATGAGTTATGACCTAGCTTTTGATGAAAATAAATTTCGCAATACAATAGCCAAGCCAAGCCAGAGCAAGAACCTACTGTGAAAATATATAAGAGGGGACTGACATATAATACACATTTGTTTGTATCAATCTACTGATCTATGTGTGTGTCTCTGTCTACATATATATGCCTGCACATTGTGTGGGCATATCTTTATCTATATATGTGACTTTATGTATAAAAGTAAGCCAAAAGGATTAACTACAAAAACTTTCAAGGAAACAAGAGCTGTTACTGTCAATAATTCCTCATAAATAATCACAAAGGTTTACCCATGACTAAAAAAGCAGATAAGAATAAATATGTTAGTCAATAGTCAAGCAAAAAGTAAACATAATATTTCAGTTCCTGATTTATGTTCATGACAAATCCTATATAATTGAACTTGTCATCACATTATCTTCGAAGAGATAATGACATAAGAGTATTCCAATAAAATGTAGCCTAACGCATAGGTTGACTAACATAGAAATATTAGGAAAGGCAACTAAGTGTTTCAGAAATATCAGTTGGTTTCTATCAAACTACTATAAAAGGATCAGCAGGCATGTGTTAGACCTTAAGAATTATTAGAAATCAAAATAGAATGTGGCTGTTCTATTCTGTCAAGTATCCGTTACAGGCATATGAGGCATGAGCAGCCTCATTCAATGTTATTTGTAGCAGTTAGAGAGCCTAAGAGCAGTCATTAGTATAATTAGAGTAGTCATTAGTATAACTAGAGTAACAATTATTATTATTACGAGCAGTTACAAAACTCAGGTAGAATAAAAAGGGAAACAGAACCATGTTCAGGGGGGCTGAAAATTAGAAAGAGGTTATATTTGGGAGGGAGAGACCAAGCTCTCGAATTCTTGGAAGGGAGAGAACCAAGACTCTCGAATTTCTTGGAAACTCATTATAAATACTATTAAAATTGTTTGGTATCAGTTTCTATCAGCATGCAAGTAAGATATTAACCTCGTTATTCAGATCTTAAAGATAGAGACATCATAACGGAAAATAATAAAGAATGGAGAGGCAGATTATACCTCTAATTTTATTATCCATCCATTTGTTTCCCAAACCCTCCATACGACCATCTCTACTTTTTTCTGTGTTTGTGTTGTGGATGATCACCAAAGGTGGCCACATGATCAGATCATCCCGATTTGCTTCTGCTTCATCAGCAGATAGATACTGATATGCCTTTGAGTTATCAGGAGGCGTTGAATGATTCCAACCCATTAAGACACACAGAGCTTTGTGTAATCCCAAATGATCAGCACGTAAATCAGCATTATCTGAGTTGTAAGTATGCATAATGAGAGCATGTATATCTGAAAATTCTTTAGCAGCCCTGAAATTTGGAATATGAAGTTCATTGATGAATATATTTTAGGTGCACCGTATCGTGGGTACAAAAAAAAACATAAAACCGAAGTTACATGAAAAAGCATCAAGGTATTACTCAAGAAAAAGAGGGGAACCCCTACCAAATCGCAAATCAGCATCATTACGAGGTTCGGTAATAAAATGCATTGGATGTCTAAATTTTTAAGACATAACAATTACCAAAGTTTCATACACACCTTTAAAGTGCATGACAAGTAGACTCATTTTCCACATATATTGTCAGTCCAAAGTCACAATTTGCATACGCATAATAGTATATATCTTCATACACAGAGAAACTAAGCATTACACCAAACAACTAAATAGATATACTAATTCCAATATAACAAATAAACCTTTCTCTAAAGAGATACACAAGGATAACTCTAGCCAGCACAAAATATTCCGCAACTGCTTTCTGCTATCAAGAAGGATTCAAATATATGCAAAGACAAATAATAGTACAGGTCACACATGATAGCAAAACTCAACTTAAGAAGCAATGTGGGCAGCAACAGGGTTATAACACGGAACTTGTATAGCTAAGTTCCAATAGAGAAGGGACAGCTAAACTCTACAAGTTAGACAAAAAAAGGAAGTACAAAGGAGCAAGAGAAAACTTATTAAAGTAAACCTGGATCTAAAGTTCTGATTGAAGTGTCAGAGATAGAGTGCAGTTTCCTTCCTTATCTATTTAAATAATAGACAGACACTCACTTTATCAAAATAAGCTCTATTACCCTCATACAAAATGTTTCAATATTAAATATATTTTGCTACAGATAACAAATCAGTTTCCATCGTAATAAGTAATAACCAACAATAAAAATATTCAAATTATCACTCCATCTCATGACCAACCTATACAAAGGCTGAAGAAACCATAATTTGGACCAGGAAGCTTACACAGCTTTCATAGACAAGAATTAGTAAGTTGGAAAATTATGGCAGCAACGGTCATTTCATAAATCAACATTAGAATTAAAAAATAAAATGACACATAAGCATTGACATATTGCAAGCCATAAATAGCTACAAACTGTTAATAGCCAGAAGGGGGGCTACAATGTAGCACAATAACTTCAAACATTCAAAAACAAAGCAAAAGTGTGTCAAAAACACTTTAATAAGTTATCGATCATAGAAACCTTGCCACTTGCCGGACTCCAAAACAGACATTAGTTATCAACCACAGAAGTTACACAAACTGACACAGGCAACCATGAGATCGTAAGTGTATCAGATTAAAAACTAAGGTTCCAAATACACCAGATTCTTCAAACTACCAACTAACTAACATGATCTGAACTACAAGTAGTCTACAAATACCGCTTCCCACAATTTATAATGGAACAAGCATATCAACACCAGAAATATATAAGCTGCATAAATGCAAATTCAATAAGAATGTTTACTTAAGGAAAGTTGTAAACAACTCGATATAAGCAACAGAAATCAACAATGTAAAATACAAGAAGATAAACTTAAAGGGCTTGCTAACTCACTATTACCCAATTGTATATCACAGCATTTAATATCCTTCACAATTTACTGGTCAGCGTAGACGACATCATGTGCACATAAAGAAAACTAGATTCCAGTAAGTGAAAAATTCAAAGCTGACCAAGTCAATTGTGATTTTTAGAGTAATAACTCTAAATACCCACAAATATAGCATATGAAGTTTGTCAAGTGCCAGCTAAATCCAATGCAGTTAAATATACACAAAGAACCAAATTTGATAGCTTGTCTCAAGGACCAAGTTTGCTAAGCTATTCATGCTGTTAATTTCAGTTTTAGAGGGTAACTTCAGTTAACAAAACGGAAATGATACTGTCCAATAGGGGTTAAAAGAAAAATTGGACTCAGGCCCAAATGTGTTCATAAAGCTATGTAATATTTTCAAATAAAAAATAAAGCAATCAACATCCACTATACAACTGAGCTGCACAAGCTTACATGACAGACAAAGATCCATCATCTAACCCTAAATATGCTTCATTGCTTAAGAATTAAGATCACAAAGATAATACTTCCTGTGTCTCCTTGTATGCCAGAGCCAGAGAGGTGGTCAAAGGTATGCCCAAGAAGGAGCAGATGTAATGTAAGGCACAAAGAGTCAGCACTTAGCACCTCTTGCTGGCTGCGACACATGCCTTTCTATTTGCATACCTTTAGACCCTCGATGAAAACTTTAAAAGAAAAAAGAAAACCAAGAGCTCAGCCATCTCACTTTCTAGTTGTTTAAATGTTTAAAATAACTAGCTATAGGACATTAGGATTTTCGCAGCAAGAAGCCTACATTCTGATAGGTTCAATGGATCAGAGGGAGCAGATGAATTTTAATAGAGAGGAAGAGAGGGGAGAGACGGAAGGAGTAGGAAAGTAAAATTCCATTGTTCGTTTTGGGGTCCATTGTTCGTTTTGGTTGAGGGGATTTTCGCAGCAAGAAGCCTCCATTCTGATAGGTTCAATGGATCAGAGGGGGCAGATGAATTTTAATAGAGAGGAAGAGAGGGGAGAGACGGAAGGAGTAGGAAAGTAAAATTCCATTGTTCGTTTTGGTTGAGGGGGAGTGGAAGAAAAGGAAAACAGACAGGTGTTTACCAATGTAGCCTTACAGGAAGGTGGGGGAGAAGAAAGAAGCATAAGGTAAGACTCCAACCAATGTTAACATGTTCCAGACTGTGGTTTGCACAACATGGAAAAACCAAAAGCATCACAGGTGTCGGTGAGTTGCTAAGAGTAATACAACTACGAGCAAGGACAGAGTTTAGATGAATCAAAAGAAGATAGCTATAAGACCATAGGCAGTACAGTTTATAAACTTAAAGCTATTTTTCCTCCCATCAAATCCCTAAAAATGGAGGGCAGGGATTTTCACCCCACATTTTTCCCTCCCGTCCCTTTTGAACATCTGAACCAAACGAAGGTTCTCTATTTATTAGTCCTCCCTCCTTCCCCCATAACCAACAGGTTAGTTAGGGTTGCATTGCATACATACGCAAATTAATCATTTTTATTTTTAACAAGAATCTTATGCATCGTTGAATGGTTAATCTATATTAACACGAAATAACTATACTAAACAGTTTTCTCTTATTTTTTTGGTGCCTATTGGCTCATTGCATAGTCCCGTAAAGTGTCTACAACCTTCTTACCTATAATATCATATGAGTAAACTCAAAACAGACAAACAAAGAAGAAACAATGATAATCAGCTGAAATATAATCTACCAAACCTGTTAGTGCCACTGCCACAAGCAACACACTGAACCCGCCCTTGCTTTCCATCCACCGAAAAACTCTTCTTAAGAGACGGATTATCATTGATTAACCTAACAAAGTGAAGAAAGGTTTTCTTCAAAGCCTCCTGATCAACCTGCGGGTGCCTAGCATTATTAGCACCACCAACCCCATCAACCCTCAACTGCTTAGAAGGTCTCAGATCAACAGGGTCCATCATATCTCGCTTAAGAGGACCACTGGGACCAGCAGGAAACTCACCACCAGGAACCCTATTAGCAAACCCATTGGCATTCCGCAAAAGCTGTTCCCTTTGTCTGGCGAATTCATCCCTACCATCCTCGCCATACTTCCTCTTCGCCAAGGAGGCTTCCAAGGGATTCTGATAATCAGGACGGGGAGGGAATCGCATATCAAAGCGGTCTAAAGGTCGAGGTGGGAGTGGGGGTGCGAAATCCTGGTAATCAGGGGGGAGAGCGAAGTAGGATCTGACACTGCCGTCGGCGAGGATGATCGTTCGCCGTTCGAGCATGTGGAAACCATAGGCCGGAGGAGGAGGTGGACCGGGTTCAGGAAATTGGAAGGGGATTAGGGCAGGGTGATTGTTTGGAAGTTTGGGGCTGGGATTAGGGTTAGGTTTAGGGTTATTGTTAGGGTTTGGATTATTGGTGTTGGGTTTGAGTTTGGGATCGGAAGGAGATTTGGTGTTGGTGGTGATGGTGGTAGTGGCGGTGGGGGCGGCGGAGGAGTTGGATTCCCAGCGGGTTTTGCGGTGGGAGGATGAGGAAGGCTTGGGATTGTTGCCGCCGGCCATCCTGAATTGGTCTCCGGGTAACAAGGACGCTTAAACTCACTCGGGAATTAGCATGATTGTGCTCTTTGTTGTTATTCTTTCTTCCCTTTAGAGCATAAATATAGGGGGTGGTATTTGCCACATGTACCACTTGTGTCATAATAGTATGGATAATTGAATGCAAATGGTGTAGTATTACATAACCACCATATCCAAATAATGCTACGGTGCTTTTCAATTTTTTAGTGTATATTGTGTGATTAGTGGGACCCATTTTAAGTTTTTAGATGGGTAGTATGGATATTTACAAATTTTAATTAGTGGTTTAAATAATTGAGAAGTGTGAAATAATATATTATATTAAGTGGGGTCCATTTATACCACCAAATTGGGTGGTATGGATGTGGATGCTCTTAATAGTAACGTTTCTTTTTCTCTTCCTCAACTTCACTAGATAGTTTTGTTTCTTCTGGCACGAGTGGGTTAGGATAAAGGTTTTTGGGTGGTTTTTTTATTGTTTCCCTATCAATCACGCAAGAATATATTTTGGATTGTAGGACGTTCTAAACGAAGTGATTAAATTTAATTTAATTAAATAATTGTAGTTAATGGAATGTAATAAAATTAAAAAATATATATTACTATATTAAAAGATGAGTTAAAAGGTAGTGCACTGACAGTGTAAAATAGTTTTACACTGTCATCTAATAGAAAGCTATCAATTAGCCATGTCATTAAATTATTTTTTAAATAAAAGAGTGATTTAATTGGATACATGGTGATGGTGGTGATTGGTTGACAGTGTAAAAATATTTTACACTGTCAGTGCATCACTCCTTTTCTCATTAATGGACTTACATGGTATTTACACTATTACTCAATAGAAATATAATATTCAGCTGTATCATATAGTTTATTTAAAAAAATTAATTTAATTTGATAAAATAGATTCACATTATAAAATTACTTTACATTATCAATATATTTTCTCTATATTAATATTGTAAAGATATAATTATAAAAATAAAAGAAAATAAAAGTTCAATTTAAATATTTTTTTATAAGATAGAGGAGGTAAGAATTATGGTTAACTTGTGTACGGTAATAGTAATAGTATTTGTCTATTTTACAAGGTATTTAATGTAGCAATGGCAACTGGTTTCGCTCCATTTAAATTTGTCCTGCAAAAATATGTAATAAAAGGGGACGAATATAGTTCAGGATGCGAACCTAAAAATTTAGTGTGTCTTATAAAAATAATTAGGGTGGAGCTGAAAGAGTCCACAGACACAACACCTTTTAAGATTAAAAATGCAAAAATTCATGTCAATGTCCGTCAAGCAAAAGCCTACAAAAAATAGATCTGACAGATTAAAGGGTGCAAATAAAACCGACATACTTGAAGAACCTGTTGAGAAATAATTGTGAGGAAGAAGTCTCACATTGATTAGAAAAGTGGAGGTTGAGCATTTTATAAGTGATTGGAGGTTGAGCATTTTATAAGTGAGATGACCTATACACCTATCACCTTAAGATTTTAGGTGAATATGTGGTGTCTATTTCACTTGTGTGTTGCTCTTGACCTAATATGAATGCTCCTCGTGATGGCCTAACTCTTGAAAATGTGTCATTTCAAATAGTTTTATGTTTTATATTAGTCCCTTGACTCTTGAAAAGGTGTCATTTTAATCCTTTTTGTCATTTTAGCGACGGAAAAACTCAAAAATCGCTTGCTAATATGGCAAAACGGACTAAAATGATACCTTTTAAAGAGTTAAGGGACCAATATGGAACTTTTTGAAGTTAAGAGATCATAATGAACCCCAAGGTTAACATACGGACCAAAAAAGATATTTTTCCTATATTTTTTAAAATGTTATTTATCATAAGAGCATTGTAGTACTTTTAAAATTATGAAACACTTATCTCTTCTCTATTTCTTCTCTCTTAATAGAAGGAAGTGGCTATTTTGCCCATTAAATTATAAATATATATTTTTTAAAATGTTATTTATCATAAGAGTATTATAGTACTTTTAAAATTATGAAACACTTTCTCTTCTCTATTTCTTCTCTCTTTCTCTTAAACCAAACAATAACTCAAATTTACTTTATTTCTCATCTTTTTCTCTCATCTTACACTCTCTTTTATCTATTTATCTCTTCACAACTTCTCTTTCAAGCCAAACACACCCTAAAAATTCATTTTGGTTTAATAGGGAAATACATTGTAATAACTTACTTGAGGTCATGTTTGAAAACAATGCTTCTAATAGTCAAGTTTCTACAAGCATTAACATGTTCACACTATTCTGCGTTATGTGAAACATATTTAAATAAAATATGTATCACCGCTTATCTATGGGTTAGTTACAGTAACAAAATCATGTTTGTTCACTGATTATCTTATATATCACCTTAGTGAAAATAGCAATTGCATGGAGATGGAGTGAGTATTAATCCTCACACTCCATATATAAGGGGTTCACTCCCCGAAAATAATTACTTAATCATCTATCCTACTTGAAGTTTGTATACATCTCGCCACACTTTGATATTGGGTTATCTTTGTGTCGTACCCCTACTTTGTCTCGACTTTTTTAAAATTGAAGGCAATTAATTCTGTTGAGCTTAAAATAAAATTTCAGTTTTACAAACAGATCGGTTAAATAATTTTTGATCAAGTGTAAAAGTTGCGGACAAATTTTTCAAGTTTTAAACTTTACTGAACTATTTTATGGAACTACGGTGCGCATAGGTCATTTTGGTGTGTTCATTTATATTTTATGATCTTGCGCGCAATCACCTTTTGATCCATTAAGCTTTTTTATTCGGGTATTTTTTATTACAATTTAGATTAAAACTGGACAATTTTATAGAGCTTTACTACGTGTAGTTTAGCCCACGTTTGTTTTATTTTTTCGCCACTCCGCACACTCGCTTTTTATCCGATTCAGTTCATTTATTTATTTATTTAAATTAATTAGAATTCAAAATATTATTTACTTAGTTTAATTTTAATGGTAGGTGTCATACCCCAAAATTTGTCCATCTTATTCCTCCTAACAAACTCAAATCAAGGCACAAAGCTCCAAGACACACTCTCCTAAACAAGGCTCAGAGAACTAGGGTTTGTTGTTCCGAAAGAAAATCACTGAACCAAAGGCCCCAAGGTATCCCACATGGTCTATGATACCCCACACTACCTCCATGACAAGTTTTAGGTCTCAACTCAAAGGATTGATCACTCAACTGTTCAGAAAGTCAACAATCGACTGGGCTGACCTAAAAGTCAACTGTGGTAAAAGTAAAGTCAAAACTCCTGATTTTTTGTCAAGATCCCAATATTGAGGTACCATTCACCATTTGATCAAGTGTTGATCATGGTTCATCAAGGAAAGATAAAATATCAACAGTTCAAAAAGTTTCTAAATTAGGGTTTATATAGGAAAAAGTCAACTGAACTTTGACCAGCCATAACTCTCACATGGAACATTAGAAATTTTCCATCCAAAGCTCATTTTGAAGGAAATTGAATCCTCTACAAATTTGTCTCTCACATGCCAAGTCCAAATATGCTTCATTTGGGAGATATGGACCAAAACATTATTGGTCCTTTTCAAAAATCAACAAAAAGTCACTTTTTTCAAAAGGACACACAAGGAGCATGGAAAATCATTTTGACATGGGACCAAAAACACTAGTTAGAGGACTCTCTAAGGTTTCTAAAAAGTCCTAGAACTCCTACATACCTCAAAAATTGAGGGATATAGATCTTGTTAAAGTTGAAATATTTTGGAGGGAAAATGTGAAAGAATTTGGATTTTTTGCAAATGAGCCCAAGATCTTTTGATTCAGTCTTGATCCACAAGTCATCTAAAGCCCAAGAATCAATTCCCGCGAATTTATGTGATTTATTTAATTTATTATGATTTTTTATTCAATTAAAAAAGGATTAAAATCAAATAAATTAAGATAAAATCAAATATTTGATTCAAGAGCTCAAAAGGATCAAATCCAATCTCCAATTATACCCCATATCCAATATAATTTCGTGCATAAGAGATTGGGAGAAGATTGAATCAATATTGGCCATAATTAGAAACTTTTTCCAATCAAATTTTCCAACATTCAATCTCAAGATTCAAAGGGATTCTCTTCAATTTTATCAACCCTAAAGCTTCCCCTATAAGAGCACAACATGTCCATAGCACAAGGGTTACAAATTTCGGCTCCAAGAAACTTTAAATCCGAGTTCAAAATTAACCAAAAATTCAAGGTCCAATTCTGAGTTTAAGGTCAATTCAAGAGTTTCTTTCGATTCAAACACGTTCCCAAGACATCTCTGGAGCTTTCTCAATCATCATCGAGCCTTTAAACATCAAGAACAGGGCACTGTAAGTCTTTTTTTGTCGATTTAAATTCTTATTCGATTCCATTCATTCATGCATCCCTGATTGAATTTAAACGTGTATTCATGTTTGTCATATTGCTCTTAATGTTTCTGGAGTTTTAATTGGATTTCTGGGCGCGGTTGAGCAAGGTTCCATTGTTAGGGGTTTTCAGTTTAGATTAGGGCTTTTCTCTACAGTTGAAATTAGAACAAATTGATACCATGGTTGAATTCGCAAGGTCCATACGAGTTTAATGGACCTGGTGCGAAAATTTTTTATTCTTGTTTGCCCCTATTCGCTATTTTTCAGGGAGGAAGAAGACATATTACAGCGCTTCCAGACAAAAAGCGCTCTTAAAAGTCCTGGCGAGAGGTTGAAGATGAAGAGGTGTCACCCTCTGATTGGTTCAAAGGCGCGCGCGTCAGATTTCAAATCCTGGCAGATCCTATGCGTTAAGAAACACGCGTTAGTATACACCTTCGCCATCTCTGCCATCCGTTCCATCCCCAGATCCATCCAATGATGCAGGCCATGCGAGTGCACCATGTACCTCACGCGAGTGCTGCACACGATCCCAGCTAAGTTTTTCCAAATTTTTTTATTTTTAATTACATAACTTATATTTCTTTTTATTTTAATATATATACACTTGTTTGTTTTTTTTAATATAAAACTTATTTTCTAAAAACCTTTTAAATATGATATTTATCTATTATCTTTTTTTTTCTTACTTATTTATTTATTTATAATATATATATAATTTATTTTATTTACATTATATTATTTTCTAAATATCATATTTATTTATTTTAATTATATTTATTATTGTATATTTATTCAAAAGTTCATGTATATTTTATCTTGACTCTAAAAAAATTTCATAAAAAATATCTATGTGTCTGATTTTATTTTCTCTTCTCGATTTAATTAATTAGGTCGCGAGACCAATAATTAATTAAATCGTTTACGTTTTTATTCAATTCGTACCCTAATCAGGGTTTACGAGAATTAACCCTACACTGAGAATATTTCTTTTCTGTGCCTTTTCAGGGTTGACTTTTCAGATGTCTTCCGACTACGCACCTGATCAAGATCCGAAGCTAAGTATTCAATTAAATTTCAAAGTCTATTTTGTTTCCTTTTATTTTAGGGTTTACCCTTTAAACCTTTTTTTTTTTTGAACTATGCATACACTCACACCTTCTTCTGCCTTTGCTTTTGCCATATATTTTCAGGGTTAACCCCGAGGTTTCCTCCGACTGCCAACCATATCAGATCAAATTCGAAGCTAAGTACCTATTTATTTATCTATTTATTTTAAATTTTTTTATCTTTTATTTTTAGGGTTAGCAATGTGTGCCTCCGAACTAATAATGCACTCACCCCATTTTGCTTTCTATTCTTCCCACCTTTCAGGGTTTGTCAATTGCCAAAGCTTCGAATAATTGGTAACCCTAAACTCAAATCTTAATTATTACTTGTCTCATACTTATTAATCTGTTTATCCCGCTGGTTTCAATTCCCCTTTCCCCCCTCTGGTTTCATTTTCCCCTTTCCCTTTATTGCTTTGATTATCAATATTAATTGCTGTGGTTAGTAATTTTAGGGAGTGCAAGCCTGTAATCAATTTAGAATAACTAATTATAAGATAATTTTCTGAATATAATCACGTGATTGATGCACCCACGCACACTTTTGGGGTAACCTCTTTGTTGCCTGTTGCCTTGTGTTTTTGCAGAATAGCCATGTCCCTCGATTACGAGGATACCTCAGCCATGCTGCCTCGATACATATAAAGGTCATAAGTCCCTAAATGATGCTGCCTTCGATACACCAATATGACCTCGACCCTCGAAAGTTGCCTACGAAAAGGCTGAGGTATCCTCTGGCTGCCTACGAAAAAGCTATTCTGGTCCTTCCCTTAGACTACCTGCCTCTCTATGGCATGGGACAGTCTTATGGCGAACGACATTACGACGACCCTTCAACCTCCAAATGAAAGGCTTCCTGCCCTCTTATGGCAAGGATAGACCCTTTCACCCTAAAAGGCTAAAAGAACTTCTTTTTCAGACTATAAAGTAATTGCCCCTAATTGCTTTGCCTTGCTCTAAAATTTTTTTTTCATATTCTTTCTCATATCTCTTCAAAATGGCTACGCTCATTTACGAGCTAAAGTCCATATTCTTTTTCTTCTACATTTCTGAAAACAAAGAGCAAAGCAATTAAGAGCCCATGGAAAACCATGGATGCAAAGGGTGCCTTACACCTTCCCTTTGCATAATTACCCCCCCAAACCCTGTTTTTATTTAAAAGGTTTTTCCTGTTCTTTTAGCCTTTCCGATATTTGGATAAAATAAAAGTCGGTGGCGACTCTTGCTTACCGCGACATTTCGATATAAAAGTGAGTTCACTGTATTATAGTAGGCTTTTATTTTAATTAAAACAAATTGATAAAGGGACAATAGGCATTTTCTTTTCATGAGAAAACCTAGCATTAGGATATAAATAGAATGCATTAACTATGAGAGTGACAGGAACCAATATGAAGGCCTTCTCCATCCCATTTCCGATTCCTCTCACTCACTTTTCATGACCAATGACATATGTTTTCACTCTTAAATCTTTCAATCACAAAAATATGAGAAAAAAAATTTCAAATAAGAAGAAAAAGCTAATAAACAGTATCATATTCTTCGTTTTCCATAAACCATTTTCGAACGTCCCACCTCTGTTCACTCACGCTCCCACAATCTCCCTTTGTCACTTTCACCTTCCAGCCTACCCCATCCATTCCTCCGCCATGAGCCACCCTCTTTTAATGTAACGCCTCAAACTGCATTTGGGATGATCGAGTGACCCCACAAACCAACATGGGTCTTTTCAGCATGCTTTGACCTCACTCACACGCTTTTCGGGAAACTTCTTAGAAGGTAACTCATCCTACGATTGCTCCAAGTCAAGCACGCTTAACTGTGAAGTTCTTATGGAATGAGCTACCAAAAAGAAGATGCATCTTGGTTGTATAGATAATACCATTCAATATGTTACTGTAACGCCTCAGACTCCATTCGGGATGATCGACTGACCCCACAAACCAACACGGGTCTTTTCAGCATGCTTTGACCACACTCACACGCTTTCTGGGAAACTTCTCAGAAGGTAACCCATCCTACGATTGCTCCAAGTCAAGCACGCTTAATTGTGGAGTTATTATGGAATGGGCTACCAAAAGAAGATGCATCATGTTTGTATAGATAGTACTCATCAATCCTTATAAGTTTTTCTTTCAACCATGCAGTCCCACCATACCTGCACGACCTCCTTCCGCATGGTTCGTCCTCGAACCACATCATATTGGGAGAGGTCTGGCTCTGATACCATTTTGTAACACCTCATCCTACTTTCGGGATGATCGACTGACCCTATCATTTGTCGCACACTTTCCGAGAAACTTCCCAGAAGGTCACCCATCCCATAATTGCTCCAAGTCAAGCACGATTAACTATGGAGCTCTTATGGAACGGGCTACTGAAGAGAAGATGCATCTTGCTAGTATAGGTAGTACCCATCAATCCTTATAAGCTTTCCTTCAACCATGCAGTCTCATACCTGCACGGCCTCAAGATCCCTCTCATTCCGATGTGGCAACCATCCTTGTCCTCTCGGCCTCAGGTGTTACATGCGGTGCAACCACCCTCGCCTTCTTCGACTTCGGGTGTTACATGCCCACCATAACCCCTCCAACTGCATTCGGGATGATCGACTGACCCCACAAACCAACACAGGTCTTTTCAGCATGCTTTGACCTCACTCACACGCTTTCCGAGAAACTTCCCAGAAGGTCACCCATCCTAAGATTGCTCCAAGTCAAACACGCTGGACTATGGAGTTCTTATGGAATGGGCTACCGAAAAGAAGATGCATCTTATTGGTATTGATAGTACTCATCAATCATTATAAGCTTTTCCTTCAACCATGCAGTCCCACCATACCTACACTGCCTCGGGATCCTCTCATTCCGATGTGGCGACCACTCTTGCCCACTTCGGCTTCAGGTATTACATGTGGTGCAACCACCTCTCGCCTTCTTCAACCTCGAGTGTTACAGTTACCCTCCTAAATCCATAAACTGATTTGATAATCACCATCCATGTAACAAAACAACCATCCCACGACTATTATCTCTTCTAAAACCATCACCACCACCATGAAAATTGAAGCCACACCATGAATAAACCATATCTAATCTGATCCATACCACCTCTATAACACTTATTTTCGTTACTCCCTATCATTATCTCATCATATAACACAACAATTTTCATAACTGGTACCAACACTAACCTTTGAGTTACCCTTAAACCACCTTCTACTACTCTTTTCCAGTGATACATACCTCCATCCAGCCACCAGCATACACCAAACCAACTACTTCTGACTTCAAACAGCAACCACCATTTTTTGCTCTAATTTATGCCGTTTTCACTATAATACGTCGGGAAACACCTCCACCATGCAAACGAGTTCACTCCGGCCAACCACCCCAACAAAATCGTGACAAGAACACTGCACCATTGTTTCAACAACTTGTGGCCATCTCCTTCGAATTTGTACACGAAAACGACAACAACGACATTCGTTAACTCTGATGCTGAGCAACAAAGGGCTTAACCATCATTTTCGCATTCAACGATAAATCGGTATTCACACTTTGACAATGATTTGGATTTGGTTTTATTTCGTTGGTTATGTATTTTATATTTTGAGTTTTTTATCAAGATGTCGGTTGCGCTTGTTAAATTTTGTTGTGTTGTTGCTGCATTTTTCTTGTTTTTTATTTTGTAATGTTGTTGTAATCACATATGTGTGGTGTATGTTCGATCTTTATAGTGATGTAGCATTGTAAATGTGTGTGTTCTTTAGTTACGTTATTTTGTGTTGAAACTGAATCTGAATGTGTTATGTATGTTTGGCGTCGATTTGTTCAATACTTTGCATACGTGCATAACATATTCGTACATATGTGGGCTATTTAATTGTTGTTTAATTTGTATTCGCGTTGTAGGTAGTTTAGTCATTAGTGTCACATAATGCGTCCTTACGCAACAATTCGCACATGATGTCATTTTGTATGTTAACTTGACATATATGTGTTACATGTTGCATATATTTTGATTCGGTTGTGATGAACGACTTTTGTCGTTATCAACTTGTTGGTTTCTTATACATACGCGTAATATCTTGCAATTCATTGTCGTTCCATTACGTTACCTTTCCATTACTTTAACTATCATTATGTTTGCTTTATTGTCATTGCATTAAGTTATGCATCATTGCGTTATTAATTTGAATTATAGTATAAAGGAAAATTTATCATATGATGGGTGACCAAAATGATTGTGCCACAAGTTATAGTTTCTAGTGTCATAGTTGCTAGAATTAGAGCTAAGATTAATAACATTAGTATTTAGAGTCACAAGAAATGTGAACAGGTATAAGCTATCACGTAGCTTGGTTTCAACAATCTTCTTCAAGGTATGGTTCTCATGTATCATACAATTAATGGAGTTAAATGAAATATTCTAGTCAAGGGAGTAGGTAAATATGGGTATATAAATGAGGTTAATGTAGGAATCATGAATTTAAATGATATTATTCAAATAAAAATCACATGTGAATGTTATGATTCCATAAAATAGTGCTAATAGATGTTCCACTAGGAAGCCTAATTTGAATAGGTAAGATTTCAACTATGTGTGTAAAAAGATGCCCGTAGTGACACTTATGGTTTATGACCCCTATATCTAAAATACAACTATCATTATTGTAATTATTTAAGAAGTAATTCGATTTAGGGTTACTTGAGGGAAAAATGTATGTTGTGTTGACGTTATACGTCTGCTGAGTTGTTGTCTGTTGAATGAGTGCCAGTAAATTCTTTTGTTGATCTTTAGTGAATTCAATGTTAATATCTTTATTAGTTGTGTCTTCAATTTGTTTTTCATGAATGTCTTCAGCTGCATATTCCTGTGCTAAATTCATCATTTTGAGATCTGAAGGGAGTTTATGCGTTTTGAAGGAAAACTTGATGTTGTGACCTGATTTGTTGTAATAGCTGCATATTTGGATGCCTCTGCCACAATTAGTGGAAAAATACCATGATTCATAATCTATTGGACGACTTATGTCAAATGGTTTTGCTAAGTGTGCAATGAGTTTGTCTTCTCTAAGAGGAGGAATGTGATGTCTTTCTTGTCGAATGATCATAGAGAAAACCTTGTTTGTGTGTGGAAGTGGGTTCGTGATCATTATCTAAAAATGGACGAAAGCATACCGCTCGTTTGAACCTTTGAGGAAGTGAATAACATAGTTGTGTTTACAATAACTTTTGATTGTAGGTAATATATGGCAAACACATTTGATATTGCAATTGCATGTAGACATGGGGCAAAAATTGTCAAAGTCTTACCACACCCTCTCGAGGGTGGTGAAAAATTGAGTAGTGCTTTATCACTTTATTTGAGTGAGTAAATCTCTTGTAGATCATAGATAAAAAATTGATTAAATTCTTATGTTTATCCTTTTCAATTTAATATATTCGTCAATATGCTCAGCATTTGCAAGTAGATTTTGCAAACTATCCCAAAGACCAATATTTGAATTATCTAAATTTCCATGGAGACTAGGGATGGTAAAACGGGTCCGATCTATTGGACATGTTCATTTATGCCGCATTTTTTTCGAGCACGAGCATTTACATAAAATTTTACTTTTTTATATGGCTAGAAGGTGGAAAGCTCAATGGCATTTCCCTCCCGCCCTTTTTTCTGCTGGCTCTTGCGGACACAGACATTTACATAAAATTTTATATTTTTAGGCCTACAAAGTGCAAAGTCCATAAACATTTCCCACTCCGCCCTCACTTTTTTGTGGAGCGTGTTAAAGTTTTAGACCCGCATTCTTAACTATGTCCGTCCCGTCCCACTCTATTTTTTTGTGAATTTTTGCAGAACGAACCTAAACGGGACGGACATGTCCATTTGACACTTTTAAGGAAAACAAAAGAAGACAATTTCTTCACATCTTAAATTTATATGATTAGAACTAAATTATGATGTGAATGAGATGAGTAAATTTATTCTAACTCATTTTTTAAATTATCTACATTTATCTTTTAAATATTTTTATTATCTATTCTTCAGAGTACACCACATATTCTTCTTCTTCGCATACTCGTTATCCGTGACACAGGGGAAGACCGCCACGCACAGCCACCCAAACTCCATTTTCCGACCTCCAACTGCCCGTGCATTACTCGTCCCCGTTCTTTTTAGAGCACCGCTTCTCCGTGAAAGCTCATCGTTTAGTGCGGCCTTTGCCTCAACGAAAAAGTGCAACCTTTTGCTTCCGATCCGCTCAAAATCTACTCAAGTTTCAACCTATTCTTCGAGGAGGAAGAATAAGAAGATAGACCCTGACAGGAGAGGAAAGGGTATTGTTGAAAAGTTTCGACCTTTCATTAGTTGCTTCAACGCATTTCACATAGAAATAGTTCAAACTTTCAAACTTTACAAAACTGATAAATTCTTCAAATTTTGAAAATTTCCCCCTTTTCATATTGATTTAACTATGTATCAATAAATGTGTTCCTTTTCATACAGTTATATGCTTAGTAAATGACTGAAAAATTAGGAATGATAATTGTATGACTCATAACAGTTGAAATTCTTTACTTGCAAGATATGAAGCATTGACACCTCTGAAAAATGCTGGGTTTCTCTTCATATTGAACACAAACACCTACTCCGACACTTGTGATTACCTTTAATTTATTCATTTTTCAAATTATTACGGTCGGGGTGTTATGTTAATGAAGCACGCAAGTTTGAAAGAGATTATTTATGACTGCTTAATGTATGCAGTGAGTGTAATAGAGGAGAATGGCAGTTACCTTTGCAGCAAGTATGTGTTCCATCACAAGTTCTAAAACGCCTCAAGAGATCAAAAGATTTGACATTGAAGGTATGTCTTAAATATTTGAAACTTTTATTTTACTTTTAAGAGATTATTTTGCAACTTTGCTGTTTTTTTATAAATGCTTATTCTATAAGGGTGCGTTTGATTTGTAAATTACGAAGTACTGGACAGAACAGTACTAGACAGTACAGAACAGTACAAGATAACTTTTTGTATTGTACTGTGTTTGATGGTTACTGGACTGGACAACTATTTTCTGGATTTTGCTTGATATGTCCATGCACCAGACAAAATAATACAATTTTTAATATAATATTATTTATTGATATATAAAATACAATATTTATGAATCAAAATATTAAATAATAAGGAGGAAAAAAGATGAAGAAATAATTTTTTTACTCTATTTTGTTTAATATGTTTATGCAGCAGACAAAATAATATAATTTCTAATATAATATTTTTTTATTAATATTTTTGAATCAAAATATTAAATAATGAGAAGAGAAGAAAAATAATAAATTGAGATTTTTTTTTCTCTAATTTATTTGATATGTCAATGAACCAAATAAAAATAGTATAATTTTTATTATAACATTTTTTTGATATATAACATATTAATATTATATTTATGAATTAAAACATTAAATAATAAGAAAGAGAGTAAAAATTAATTTTTTTGATATTTTGTTGATAATTAGTGCTTGGGACAAAAAGTTGTCCCATGGTTTAGTGGGGGACAAGAAATTATGATTTTGTCCAGTACCTTGCCATATTTTTTGTCCAGTACCATAATTAGTTTCTGCATCAAACAGAGTACAAAAAAGTTGTCTTGTCCTGTAACTCGTTTTTTAACAAATCAAACGCACCCTAAATTTGTGCCTTAGTGTCACATATAACTCTTAACATGATAAAGTAACAGCATTGACAGTGTTTCTGCAATTCAACAGATAAACTGCAATCCAGGTCTAATATTGCACTGCTTCCTCTCGAAGCTTTGAACCGCAGGCACCTTACAATTAGTATTGGCACTTCATTGGTTGCGATAACATGTTGTTACGGTTTATCACCGTTATTGGTATGGGCTGAAGAGAAGTCAGATCAGAAAGAGGAGAATGATAATGGTGTTATTGGGGCCGTCAAATCGTTATTTGATCCCAATGAGAAGACAAAGTCGGGAAAGGTTTTGCCAAAAGCTTACATAAAGTCAGCAAAAGAATTGGTGAAAACACTGCGTGAGTCATTAAATGAAGTCCTTGACGATAATGCCAAGTTTAGAAGGACTGCAGATGCGGCAAAGGAGTCGATTCGGGAGTATCTTGGTAGTTGGAGTGGAAACCAGACTGTTGCTCAAGAAGTATGTACTTCTGTCTGAACTTAAGCAATGAAAATTCAATGTTTTGACTAGCATTTATGTTAGCATTTCGTTGTAAACCAGATTTTTCTATTTTGTAAAGATACTCATGCTTTGGATTCGTTGTAGATTTCTATATTTTGTAAACACATACTCATGCTTTGGATTGATTCTTTGCAGGAATCATATGTTGCTTTGGTAAAAGCTGTAAGATCTTTGGCAAACTTTTACTCAAGGTCAGGACCATCAGCTGCATTGCCGGAAGAAGTAAAGTCTGAAATATTAGATTATCTGAATACTGCTGAAGATTCATTGTAGAAAATCCTACAAAATGTATTATAGAAACTAATCAAACTTGTTTTTTTTTTTTTTTTCTATTCTTTTATCATATGAAATATATTTACCAAGTTTTTGTTTATGATTAATGTGCTTTGTGGGGGGTTTTCATAGTACGGTTCGGACGAAAAACTGAACCGAACCAAACTGAACCATGATAAAAATTCACTCGAACTGAACCGAACCGTTTTAATTTACTAAGAACAAACTGAACCAAAATTATTGGTTTGGTATACTGTTTCAAAATTCGGTTCGGGTTCAGTTTCAGTTCGGTTTCAGTTACAGTTTGGTTCTAGAACTGTTTGTGCATAACAGTTTGGTTCACTAACCATACATAACGGTTCGGTTATTTTAACTTCAGTTCGGTTCAGTTCGGCGGTTCGGATCAGTTCTTGGATTTTTTGAACAGCTTGATGTATACCTCATATGTCGCCATACCTTTTCTACAAATTCATTCTACAAATTATACAAGTTCTCATGTTAGCATTGCCCCAAACAAAGAACTTGGATGAACAAATACATTATTCAATTTTACTTTGTATGACATTGAATAATTACTTACAAGTTGTTAATATGATTGAGAATTGATTTACTTATATTTTCTGTCTTCAACCTCTACTTATTCAAGTCAACAACATCTATCGTGAAGCATACAAATGTGTTGGTGTTTTAACATAACAAAGAAGCCTAAAGATCCTGAACTGAACAAAGATGGTGGAGAGAAGAGCAGCATATGCGTGCTTGCAAATTACCGAGTTTTCTAATGATAACCAAGTATATTTCTAATATTATAATGTTACATTTCTAATATTATAATGTTACATAAATTATAAAAATTAAATTAGATGATTTTAAATTAACACAACCGCATAATATGCTCTACAAGATGAAAAAAATAATAATAACTCATACATTTCTTTTTTGAAAATTAAAATCAATCTATTTTTCAAAATATTTTTATTGAAGCTGACTCTCATATCATATTCAAATCCTTATGTACAAAGAAAAAAGTGACGAGAAAAGTAACTTAAACTTCTAAAATAAATGAGTGCAACAATGTTGTTTACAGAGGCTATGAATACATAAAGGATCATTTGGATGGATATGCTTGATGAACTGCAGAGGTCCCCTTGCATAAGTAGCTTGATCCAATTATGGATAGCAGCTGAAGATATTAACTGCGCGAGAGAACTCCTTTTGAACTGCATATTCCAGGAAATTTACAGTTTTAATAGACAATATAAATGTGATTGCAAATGCATTTACACAAACAAAATCATGATTTTTCTAACTTAAAAAATTATCAGCTAGTGTTATAGTAGTTAATATGATGATTGATATTGCTTAATTTATATTGTTATAAAAAATTCTACAGTTGAACCAGAATTGTCAAATAGCTGCTCTGCTATAGCCTTAGAGTCCGGCAAAATTTGAACAAATCATTTTTGTCTAAGATATGTTATTTATTAGTACAAATTATAGTCAATTAACGCATAATCCTATAACAATGCTATAACACTATTGCATAGTACAATTGGAACAAATTGCTATTTTCTGCAATCTACAATTGACAACATCAAGTTGAACATAACAATCCCCACAGAGAATTTTATTTAAACATGAGAGTCTTTTTTCTTGTTTTAACAAGTAAAATTGATTATTCTATCCTTAGTAAAAACAAGGAATTGAACATTCAATCCAGGTGCTGAGTGATTATCTTGTTGTAAGCAAGTGACAAGAAGAAAAATGTAAATAATGCTAATGAAACTCTAGTAGCAAAGTAGGCATTCTCAGAATTTGGGTTGAGCCTAACTCATCCCCACAAAACCGACTTGTAAGGTGATGATTGCCCCCACTTATAAACACAACGCATGCCATATCTCTAAGCAATGTGGGACTAAATCCACCCCTTCAAACCCAACACAATGAAGGTGTTGGAGGCTGCAATTAAGGCAAGCCAAATGCCGCAATTAAGGCGACTAGGGGTGGACCTCAATTAAGGCGGAAATTCCAACAGGCATGTAATCTAATTATAATCATCTTTGTATAAAATAAAATAAAAAAGTTCGAGAGATACTAGACCTTGGTATTGTTCCACGGCGACGTGTATCATACTCTGTCGCTTGTCGAAGAGCCCTGGCAAATGCTTTGAAGGTTGCCTCAATAATATGATGGGAATTTGCTCCGGCAAACTGCAAACAGATGAATTCAAAATTTGAATAAAATATATATTTAAAAGAAAGCATAGACCCCAAAAAATGAGGCTGGAATATATAATCAATTCGTAAAGAAAGTAGCAAGAACATCTATCCCTAATAAAAGATCTACAAGATTCAGTATGTTTCCTTCATGATGAAATGCATAGATATACTTACAACAGCAATGACTATGACAGACTTTGACCAATATTCTATGTATTAGTACCTGTCGAATGTGAAGGGTCATACCAGATGTGTTCACTAATGACTGGAAAAAATGCTCCACCAACTACAAACACGAATATTCAAAAGACTCGTCAGTAAGTGAAAAGAATGAAGGGGAGAGGTGAAAGGATCGAGTAACACGGTTACATAACAAAATTTGAAGCTCAATAGTTAAAAGCTATAGAAACAAAATGTGAAACTGAGGCATTAAGTAATTAAAAAGACATGTACTACCTGAGTGTCGTATGTCCCAACCCTCTGAGAAGGTAAGTCTAAATCATAACCTAGATGTGGTCGACCAGACAAATCCTGGACAGGGTAAGGGAGGAAAGCTTTAGTTAAAAATTCCAAATTTTCAATTCAGAAACCTTGTGTACAAGTACTGCTAGAGTAAATGAAAAAGCATTGACACAAGGCCACAAGCTCCCTGGTGCCCCATTGATAGCTGAACTTTTTGAGTCACAAAAGTATTGATGTGGATAGTCAACATGATAATGTAAGTTTGTTAAGTCGCACATGCAAAAGCCATTACATTGTTTCAAAGTTTCTTCATCCATTTACTGTATTTCTAGGCAAGGACAAAATATTCATATTCCCCAGCACACATTAACTTAAATCTATAACAGAAGTTAATGATTACAAAAGCTGCAAACAGTACACACTAATTACCAAAGAAACGTGAACTAATGCTTCGTCGAGTGGAGCCGAGAAGTTACCAAACCGGTTAATACCCTTCCTATCACCAAGAGCCTGCAGCAAAGCCTGGATATGAAGCAGCAGAAATCTAAGTTTTGATTCGATGATAGATAGATGCAAACATACAATAAAACAAAGCTCTACGTTAACTGAAAATTCCCGCTGTCATAAGATAAGATTATAACCACTGTTACATTTGTTAGAGTTGTCGCCAACTAGTTGGATTGCATTTTGCATAGAAAGGATAAAGTCAAATACAAGGATATAACTTGAACACCAATCTTAAAGTAATATCCTTAACCTAAGATACTGAAGCATGTTCGAAATTCCAGAATGACTTATAATAAGTAGAGCCAAAAAAAATAGAAATAAACAGCTCACATAGCTGTTGGCAGTACCGTTCCAATAGCAAGAGCGACATCTTCATTTGTATGATGGTCATCAATATGTATGTCACCTGTAGCCTTTACATGTACGTCGAACAGTCCATGTGATGCAAGTTGCTGAAAAATCACAACCAAGTTTGTTCTCATAAATGGTCTATCAGTTCAACAATTTTAACTTTTAACTATAAAAGGAGCCAAAAATAAAATGAAAACCCTCATTATCATTTCGATCTGATTCTAACTATTCCGATTTTCCGATTGATAGATAAAAAGTAACAGAAGTATAATAGAGATTGAGTTGAAAAGACTAACATCAAGCATATGGTCAAGGAAGGGAATTCCAGAACTACTATCAGCAATACCAGATCCATCCAAGTTGATTTTGACTGACACATTGGTTTCCTTGGTGACCCTTTTCACCTCTCCAATTCTAGCACCTGAAAATGATCAAGAAAGCATTAAAATTTTATTGAAAAATCCAAAATTTCAAAAAACGCATAAAGTTTGATAAAAGAGAAAGACCTGGGTCAATTGGGGAAGTTGAAGTGTTGTTGCCGCCGAGCAAAGCAGAGGCGGAGATGTTTCTGGAAGTATTCAATGGCGTGAGATTGCGTTGATTGAGTGAAAAGATTGAAGCTTGGAAAGGTGAGCACGAGGTTGTCTGAAAAACGGAAACCCTAGATTTGAGAGAGGGAAATGGAAGGCATTTAGGGTGCAATTGAGATTGAGGTTGAGGTAGAGTGAGCTCCATTCAGATTGTGAATGTGAAATCAAACCACAAGCAAATGAGAGTAAATTCTAAGGAACAGGTGCAAATTATGGTAGATTTTGAGTCTATTTTTTTTTTTTTTTTAAAAATTACATGTATGAGATATTTAGGCTTTGTTTGGATTGATGGAATTGGATGGAGTGGAGCGGAATGGAATGAAATAAAATGATATTCCGTTGTTTGGATAATTTAAAAACGGATGGAGCGGAGCGGAAAGGAGTGGTATGGATTCCATTCCATTCCATCACTTACCACCATATTCCTTCCCTTCCGATTTGGGCGGAATGAACAATTTGTCTTATTCCGTCCTAAAATTTCCAAACAATGGAATGGTACATTCGTCCCGCTCCGTTCCATTCCGCTCCATCCCACTCCTCTTTGCTCCATTCCGCTCCGTTCATTTTGTGATATCCAAACATAGCCTTAATACTCTTATTACACACTTTGAGTTTTTAGGCACTATGTGTTTCCAAACATATGTTTAAAAATATTATAAAATATTAGTAAAAAATCCATGCGGTATGGATTTACATTACTTGTCATCCACTCTCATTTGTCAAGTTTGAATTTATATTTTAGTTGATTAATATTTACATAGTTATAAATTTAAAATCAATCATACAATCGATTCTCTAATTTAAATTATAATAAAAAAAATATTTAAAAAATTAAAATTAAAATTATAGCATAAAAGAAAAAGGAAATGTCATTTACCAACTAATGCAGTGTCAACAAATCCCCAGTACAAAAGATCACGTTACAAAACCTCCATTTTCTAGCCGTCACTTTTCTTCTTTTTCCTTCCTCTCTCTCAAAGAGGGGTGATTTAGGATCAATTTTGATCCAAAATCACCCCTCCAAATCGTTTTTGTTTATCTATTACTTAAATAAGTGATTTTCACACATTTTCTTTTTGTTTATTTTGTGATTTCGTGGGTCATCGTTTGTTTTGATTTCCCATATTTCTGTGGTGTATTTTGATTTCTCGTCTTTGTGCGGGTATTTTTGTTTTTCCGTTTTTGTGCGGTGTTCATTTGTTTCAGGTTGAAAGATTAGTTTCGATCTAGTGCAGATTCAATCAATGACTTAGGTGCCGTCAACGCTACAGATCCGGAAGCATGAATATTTCGGACATCTCAATACAGTTAATACATTAATATTTGTAGGCATATGCAATTTGCCGTTTTATGCTATTAACATGGATGTTGTGGATTTGTTCGCAGATTCACCCTTTTTGTTTTTGGCGATTTTGAATTTGTATTGCAACAATGTACTCTATCGATTTAAATGAATGAATATCATTTATTTTATGTCAAAAAAACAAATCCCCAGTACAAACAATACTACAGCACGGGCCTAAAAAACTTATGGGCCTCAATTTTTTTTAATATAAAATAAACGATATATTTCTATATGTTATTTTAGTTCTAAGTAATGATAATTATCCATATGTATTTAGCGGAGCGGTGGAGGAGGAGTTTTATGAAAAGGGGTAGTGGATTCTACCCCTTAAATAAGCTTTTATTTTCTTATTTTGTTCGCTTTACATTTTTTTTACTAAATCTTTATATATATATATATATATATATATATATATATATATATATATATATATATATATATATATATATATATATATATATATATATTATTAGGTAATGAAAACAGTTTTCCATGTATTTTATATATTTTCTTTCAATAAATTTGATTAATTCAATTTCTCTCATAATTATGAGAAGAAATTTCTGACTATCTATCATTCTGCATCTTTGGGAGTTATTTTTTCTTTTTTTTTTAAATTGTAAATAATATTTTTTGAATTATCTTTAAATATTAAAAGATCTATCTTAAAATTAACTCATTTATTATATTTTTTTATAAAAATATATATTATCTTTCTAAAAATGTATTATTGATTTTTTAATAATAATATGTTTAAAAAATTTAAAATGTACTATTATTTTTAACTAAATCATTATAATTAAATTATTCAATTTAAATGATTTTTTTACAACCTAATTTAATTTTGTCTAACATGTTACAAATTATTTGTAAAGTTTTATAACATTTTTCACTAACTTATCTTTCTTTCATATTATTATATTAACTCGTTATGAAATTTATAAGTATTCTCTAATGAGAATTACTAATAATAAAAATATATATTAGTAGGAGTGATTATTAAAGTCTGTATATACACGTTTAATAATATTTTTAACATAGTGTTTTAAAATTTTGAAGGTGTCATAATTGTAACAATTTAACTCTTGATCAATTTTTAAAACAATTATGTGAGTCTTACAATGTGCAGGTTGAAACTATAATATAACTCTATTTGAAATACATGAACTGTTTAATTAAATATCCTACTTATAAATTTAGTTTCACATATATTAATCCTATATTTTCAAACAATGTTGAAACTGTTTCCAACCATGTAGCAGTGGCTTCAATTATCATCATCATCTTCAGAGCATCATTACCACTATCTTCACCATCATCATTAGTTGTGCTTTGAGACTTCAATTTCTTATTTAACAAAAAAGAAACTACACCTGCTGCAGTAGCTCTGATTGCAGTTTCCCCATGAATAACCTATCCCTATAACAACGAAATTTCAAAACCAATTAAACAATACTTGGAAAAATTCACAACAAATAATAACAAAAAAAAAAAGAACGTACCATTGCCAAATTCACATCAGAATAAAATGTTTTGTTAAAGTAAACCAAAACACCATTTGATTTTTGTCTTCTGTATCATCAGTTGAAGTACCAGGGCTTTCATCCTCCTTGTTGGACTCTCCCGAGTTCTCACAAATATTAATGACAACTACTAAAACTTGGCTATTTGCTTTCATTTGATTAAGCATTGGGTCTGAAAGATGATATTAAACTAAATTGGTTAATTGAGGATTTATAAGGTCCCATAAAGAGGGTTCTAACTAGCAGTAGGCATTCATGAAACTAAGCGTTTTGTAGCCTAATGACCCGTCGATCAAACTATCTATGTTAGGTTGAGGGTACAAATCCTTTGGGAATGTATCGTTAAAGTCAGTGAAATTGACGCACATGCGTCATTTATTTGATGTTTTTTACCATGACCGTGTTAGCTAGCCATGATGGGTATTTTGTCTGTGTTATAAAGTCGATGCTTGTCAACTTTTGTACTTCCTCGCCAATGGTTTCCCTTTTTTCCTCACCAACCTTACGTTTCCTTTGAGATACTATTTTGATAGTGGGTCAATGGCGAGACAATGTCATACCACTCTGGTATATATTTCTGACATATATAAAGGTGCCCAACTGAACAAGTCAATGTTCTTCCTAAGCATGACGACCAACTCTTCTTCTTAGAATTCAGACAAAGAGGTGTCTAACTTGGTGACTTGGTGATTCTAGGTGTCAATATGGACCTCTTTCAATTCTTCTATTGGCGTAACATTAGATCCCGTCATCTTGCTAAATCAGCGTCACATGCGCCTGGATGAGGGGCAGCGTCAGGCGAATGCCTCCCTTCTTGTTTCTAGGTAGTTCTGATAGCATTCTTAGGCAATCTTCTAGTCTCTCCTGACTACACTGACACGCCCATCAAATAATTGGTATTTGAGGCTTAGATGGAGAGTGGACAGAACCACCCCTAATGAGTTAAGGGTGAGTCTTCCCATTATTACATTGTAAGGGGACAAGGCATCTTCCATGAGATACTTTACGTTAATTGTTCCGGCGCTCGCATATGAGTCGAACGTCATTTCAAGCGTTATGTGGACTTTCACATGTACCTATTCGCTAGAAAGGGCAACCAAATAACGTTAGGATGTTATGATGTTGTTGAGGTCGAGTTGAAACCTTTGGAAAACGTTCTAAAACAAGACATCAATTGAGCTACCATGGTTAATTAATACTTGGTTCACATCCCAATTATCGTACAATACGGTAACGACCTTGGGGTCAATATTATGAGGAATAACCCCCAAATTGTATTCATTTGAGAAGGTGATTTTGGATTCTCGTTCCTTCCTCGGGATTCAGGAGGCAAGGTATAATGTTTTATGTGAAACCTTGATGGCCATATTTTCTATGTGAGAAACTAGATTCTCCACCACTGGTAAAACCTTCGAGGATAGTGTTGACGGTGATATTTGAGCGATGCTTAAGCATCTTCTTGGGAAGATTGTGAAAGTTATGGCGAGTAACAATGAGTGTGGCCTATGGCACTTTTACTGAACTCTACAGTAGGCGCCAGTTGTACTTGCTTAAAATTACAATACATGACAACCCTTAGTGATTAAGTGTTGTCATAGGTTTTAAGGTATGTCTGACTAATATATATATATATATATATATATATATATATATATATATATATATATATATATATATATATATATATATATATATATATATATATATATATATATATATAAAATGAAAGTTGATGTCTGACTAATATATATATATATATATATATATATATATATATATATATATATATATATATATATGTATATATATATATATATATATATTTCAAAATTTTAGAAAATGGAAAGAACTAAAATATTATTAGGGGCCAAAATTTTTTGTATAAATTAAAATGAAAGTTGAGATATTTATGGGGACCAAAAACATATTTAACATGTGTATTAATAACAAGACACATTTTGTTCTATTACAGATCGTAGAATATCATGTGTAAGAAAAGATACATTCTGCATTTCATTATGCATTCAACTTGCTTACAAAAAGAGAAGAAGTACCCTCTTATATAAATGAGAGATGGGTCTCAGAAATATAAAATAGTCAATTGGGCTTAGATACAAAGTGGAACCCATTGGGCCCAATAACTATGAATGTCTATTGAAGGAAAGTAATCAGGCTTTCAATACCCCCCGATAAGCTGGAAGGTAGATTGAGTTGACTCCAAGCTTAGAGAGGTTTGTCAGAAACGACTGGAGGTCTAACGGTTTTGTGAATATATCTGCTAACTGTTGCGATGAGGAAACGGGAAGAAGGTGAAACGGGCCAAGGCGTAGTTGTTTCGATAAGTTCTCTCAAACAAATAATATCACAAAATTTATGCTACTAGGTAAACTTAAATAAGCTAATGCAAACAAACATTTAATCTCACTGATCTTTTAATTTGTTAGTCTATATAAAGACGAGTTGAATGACTTATTTACAAATGTTCAAATGAAATAGGCTTTTAAGTAGGCTAATAGGCCAATCAGGCCTTCAAAAAGCCGGGCCCAGGCCAAAAAAATAAGCCTATGATAGGCTACAGGCCAGGCTTAGGCTTTGAATATTATAGCAGGCCAGGCTCAGGCTTGGCAAAGCCAAGCTCGGCCCAGCCTATTCCCACCCCTATGTGACGGGCAAAGGCATTGTCGCAGTATAACATGGCTGGTTTGGTGAAGGTGATAGGTAATTGATTGAGTATGTTGGTTAGCCATTGGATTTCGCACACGCTGGAGGCCATGGCACGATATCCTGCTTCGGTGGAGCTACGTGAGACGGTTGGTTGCTTCTTGGATTTCCAAGAGATGAGAGATTAACCAAGATAGACACCATATCCTGTGATAGATTTGCGGGTATCTGGACAGGTTGCCCAGTCGGAATCTGAAAAAGCTTTGAGCTGTATTGGTGAATTGTTGGGGTAAAAGAGGCCTTGAGCAGGATTGTTTTTGAGGTAGCGAAGAACACGGATAGCTGCGTTGTAATGTATGTCTGTGGGATGACTCATATGCTGACTGAGTTGTTGAACAGAGTAAGAGATATCGGGGCGAGTGTTGAGAAGGTATATCAACTGGCCTATAAGTCTTCGGTATGCAGTGGGGTTCTGAAGAGGGATCCCTTCATTTGCTTTTAATTTGATGTCTCTGGTCATAGGTGTTGAAACAGGTTTGCATGCTAGCAGACATGTGGTTGACAGCAGATCAAGCGTGTATTTGCGTTGGCAAATGTTGATTCCTGATGAGCTGCGAGCAATTTCCAGTTCGAGGAAATATTTTAATGTGCCTAAATCCTTGATGTGGAAGTGATGTTGCAGAGTGGATTTAGTTGTGTTGATAATCTCCATGTTGTTACCTACAATAATAAGATCATCAACGTATATCAATAAGGCTGTGAAAAACTTTGTAGATTTATGGATGAAGAGGGAATGATCAGCAGCACATTGGTGAAATTCGTTTGATAAAAGAACTTTAGAAAGTTTTTCAAACCATTGTCTGCTGGATTATTTTAATCCATAAATCGACTTGGATAATTTGCATACTTGATTTAGATAAGAAGGATTTATGCCTTTAGGTAGGGACATATATACTTCTTCATCCAAGTCTCCGTGAAGGAAGGCGTTATGTACATCCAGTTTAAATAGATATAAGTTTAAGGAAGAGGCTAAATCTAGTAATAGTCTTACAGTGGTTAACTTGGCGACCGGGGAAAAAGTGTCAAAGAAATCAATACCTTCGACTTGTGTAAAACCTTTAGCAACCAACCTGGCCTTGTGTCGTTCAATTGTGCCATTAGAATTGTATTTGGTCTTGTAAACCCATTTACAACCTATGGGTTTCTTACTTGTTGGGAGAGTAGTGAAGGTCCAAGTGTTGTTGTTTGTGAGAGCTAGTAGTTCATCATTCATTGCTTTGATCCAATGAGGATGGAGACTAGTAGTTTTGTAACTAACAGGATCCTTGGTAGTAGTGATGGCAGAGACAAAAGTAAAGAAAGCAGGAGATATTCTATCATATGTATTATATTTCGAAATGTCATAAAGATTAGATTTATGCATAGTGTTACATACAAAGTCTTTGAGATATGCAGGAGCAGACTTGTTCCTATTGGATTTTCTAGTGTTGGGTTGAGCTGTATTATTGTTAGCAGTAGAGGGACCGTTGTTGTTATGGGAACTGTCATGGGAACTGGTATCACTTATGGTATGGTCATGGATGTTGTCACTGCTGATATCATTATTACTTGTAGGAGAATTATCAGGACTAAGAGTGATATGGTGGGCTGGTGCTGTGCTTTCTAAGGATGTAGCAAAATCAGCAGTGGGGTGACAATGCTGGGTAGGCTGGGGATTTGTATTAGTAGGTTGCTCAGTAATAGAGTCAAAAAGGAAGGGGGTTTGGTCAGTGTCAGAAGTAAATTCATCTGATTTTGGTTTGTATATGTGATCAGGGTATGGGAAGACAGTCTCATAGAAATGACAGTTTCTGGAAATTATAAGTTGTCTAGCATGCTGGTCAAATAAAAGATAACCCTTTGTACCTGTGGGAAAGCCTAGGAAGAGACATTTGGTGGCTCGGGGATCCAATTTGTCTCTATGCCTAGTGATGGTAGAAGCATAGGTCAAACATCCAAAAGTTTTAAGGTTTGTGAAAGTGGGGTGTTCATTGAAAAGTCTAAAAAAGGGTGTTTGGTTTTGGAGGGTGGGGCTACATAATCGGTTAATTAGATATGTAGCATGGCATGGAGAAAAAGACCAAAAACATTTAGGTAAATTAGCTTGAAACATTAAAGATCGAGTGATATTTAAGAGATGCCTATGTTTTCGTTCAACAGTAGAATTTTGATGTGGTGTTTCAATGCAGGTTCTTTGATGAATAATGCCTAGAGATGCATAAAATTCAGGCATGATAAATTCGACACCATTGTCACTTCTAATTGTTTTAATGCTACAAGAAAATTGAGTTTTGCAGTAAGTGATAAAATTGTGGATGTGTGTTCGTGTTTCAGCTTTAGTATGCATTAAAAACGTCCAAGTATAGCGACTATAATCATCTACAATGGTGAGAAAATAACGAAATCCATCTAAAGAAGATATAGAAATAGGGCCCCATATGTCCATATGCACAAGATCAAAGCATTGAGAAGTATTAGAATGACTAGTGGGAAATGGTAATCTACATTATTTAGCTAAATGACATGTATGACAGATAGAGTTTGTATTGAATTTGATGATAGAAAATTGTTTAGACATGTGTTGTAATACATCATTAGAAGGATGGCCCAATCTATGGTGCCCTAAATTTAAAGGGATATGTGTACATGTATTGTTGGAATTAACAACAGCAGAGAAAGTATTATGAGTGGAAATACAATTGTGATTATGTGTAGCCTCTTGTTGAAGGATGTAGAGGCTTTTATGAAGAATCACATGTCCAATCCTCCTCTTGGTAGACACATCCTGTATAGAGCTGGAGTTGTGTGAGAAGGAGATGCTAAAAGGAGAGTTGTTGCACAACTTAGAAATAGAGATCAGACTGAAGGCAAATTCAAAAATGAAAAAGACATTATGCAACTTAATGAGGTTGCCAAGGGTGATAGAGCCAGAAAATTTGGCTGTGATGCAATTTCCATTAGGAAGAGATATGTTGATAGGTTTAATAACATAAATTGTGTCAAAGCATTGAATGTGTGGACAAACATGATCAGAAGCTCCTGAATCAAGTATCCGCATATCAGAGGAGTGTAGAGTACTACCTGTTTTGATCATACCTGAGATTATGTGATTGTCCTTGGATGTGGGTTGCTCAGGCTTATCGGTACACTTGCCTTTTCTGGATTGCTGCAGAAGTTGAAGAAGGTGTTGGTAGTCCTCTTTGGAGAGAATGCTTTCTTTCTCGGATTGTTGTGGAACCTTTGATTCTGAGCTATCTTTCTTAGGATTTTTGTTGCGATAACCCGGTGGAAAACCGTGCTTAAAATAGTAGGTTTCCACTGTATGATTCGTCTTGTGGCAGTTGGTGCAAACCATTGAATTCTTAGGGTTTCCACGGCCTTTGCCACAACCGACAGTTGAGTTATTGTTGGTGTATAATATGGTGGGTGTGGTAGATGTAGCTTCTTGTTGGGCAATTAGAGAGTAAACACGGCTAATGCTGGGCATAGGATCAAGAAGTAGAATTTGTATGCGAATGTTATGATAGTTTTCGTTCAAACCTTTGAGGAAACAAGCAACGTATTCAAGGTGTTTGTACTGGCGTACCGCTTTGGATAGATTGCAGGTACAGGGAATGTTGCATATGCAGGTAGGTGTGGGGAGAAGATCCTCAAGCTCATCCCATAGAATCTTGATGTCCGTAAAGTATTGAGATAAGGATCTTTCACCTTTTTTGATGGAGTGGAGATCGCGAAGGAGATTGGAGAATCGAAAGTGATTTCCTTTGGTGAATCTCTCTTGAAGGTCTGTCCAGAGTTCGAATGCAGAGTCGAAGCATATGGTGCTTTGTGCGATGTGTGGCGATAATGTTCAATTGATCCAAGAAATCACCATGCTGTTGGCTCTTTCCCAGACGTCGTAATTGGGGTATGTATATGGTGGTTTCGGAAGGGAACCATTGATGAAAGCTACCTTGTTTTTGGATGTGAGGGCTCGACGCATTGCCTTGCTCTAGTTATGATAGTTATTGTCGTCTAACGGTGGTGCGACGAGAATGGCGCCGGGATTGTCGTCGGGATGGACGTAGTAAGGGTTTCTTGGATTTAGAGTGGGGTCGTTGTTAGCAATTGGTGCTTTGAGTGGATCTTGTTTGATGGATTCATCAGTGTTAGAATTGTCAAACTCCGTGAATGTAACACAGAGAGTTTGTTTATGCGTGTGCAGAAAAGAGTATGTGGAGATGTAGGGAAGAAGATGATGGGCGGGAAGAAGATGATGGGCGGGAAGAAGGTTTCAAAAAATTAGGGTTTAGGACTCTTGATACCATATTACAGATCGTAGAATATCATGTGTAAGAAAAGATACATTCTGCATTTCATTATGCATTCAACTTGCTTACAAAAAGAGAAGAAGTGCCCTCTTATATAAATGAGAGATGGGTCTCAGCAATATAAAATATTCAATTGGGCTTAGATACAAAGTGGAACCCATTGGGCCCAATAACTATGAATGTCTATTGAAGGAAAGTAATCAGACTTTCAATATGTTCTTGTTCTTCAATAATGTACTCTGCATTGGGGATTGCAATAATATTCTCATGTTGTTATTAAATTATATTCTTTTGAAAAAGATTAGGCTTTAATCACGATGAACAAAGAGAAAACACTATGCTAGACAAGAAACTTCCAGGATGGGTATGAATAATTATAAATTACTTAAAATGGAAATTTAACTGATTCTAGCAATCATATTGGTAGAAAATAAATATCTTGCATTCATCTTGCCATTTCTGTCTATAGGACTCAGTCTGACCCGTGAGTCGAATGATACCCAAAAACTGCAAAAATAAAAAACACCTATTGCTATCATTACCATGATGACGATAGTACAATATTGTAGTGAATTCCTGTTTTGATATCAAACTATTACCTTCGTTACAAAAAAAAAAACTAATCTACTACTCTCTCAGTTTCTTTTTAAATGTTATTTTAGTATAAAATTCTTCAATTAAGATAATAAATGGTTAGAGTTATTTTTCTATTATATTCACATTTATTTTTTCTTTCTAATTAAATTCAATCATACTCTCTCTCTCTTTTTCTAATAATTAATTGAAAAAATAATAAATTTTATTGAAATTGTGAAGTGGAGTTATTGATAAAGTAATGATATAATTGACAAATTATAATATTAAACTATAAAAACGATATTTAAATGAGAACATAAAAAAAATCTACTAAAATAACACTTAAAAAGTAACGGAAGGAGTATCTATCTATAACAATATCTATTTATAACAATTCAATTGCATGAACTTTCTAAATTGTCATTTCACAACAAATTATTTCCACTAAAAAAAGGCATTTAAGTAATTAAGTAACGTTTACTTTTTATCATTGTCATATCTTATTATAACATGACATGTGACATCACTTTTCAAACTTTCTCAATTAAATCACAATTAAATACTACATACACTCATTCTATCTCTTCATTAAAATTTCAAATATCTCTTTCTCTCACACATTTCTTTTTCCCACACTTTCTCATTTTCATTTTAATTTTTTTCTCTATTTATTTATTATCACTAAAACACTAACTATCAATTTTTTAATTTTAATAAAATTAAAAATTTATTTATCTCACGGGTCACTATCAATCCAATATCTATTTTATTTTAATCAACTATTGTTTTAGTTTGAGAGACAAAATTCTTATTTTTAAATAATAATTTTTTCCATCTTACAATTTCTTTTTTTAATAATTATTTAATACAATTAAATGTATATGATTATTGTTCGTTTTACAATTAAGTAAATCAATTCAAATTTTACATTTGTTATAAATACGTTTTATATAGTATAGAATAATTTTTTTATCTCACAAATCATTATTTCTATTTTATTTTAATCAATAATTTACTTTGATTTGAAAGACAAAATCCTTATTTCAAAATATCAAAATATCTCCTTTTTTTATTTTTTTATTTCTTCATCTCCTAAGTTATTTTTTGTATTATTATTATTATTATTATTATTATTATTATTATTATTATTATTATTTTTTATAATAGGGAGGGTGTTAGGCTCTTTTTGCTTAATAATTATTTTTTATTTCATAATTTAATAACTAATTTTAAATTTACATCTATATATAAATAGATTTTATATTGTATCAAATAAATTTTTTATTTTACGAAACACTATCAACAGAGTACATATTATTTTAAACAATAATTACTTTGTTCATTTTAAAGTTAATAGTTAACTTTAAATTTTGATACATATCTTTTATATCGTATCAAATAAAGTAAACAAAAGAAAATTCTCATCAACCCCAATAAACCCTTCACAAAGATAGGTCTTTTTCTACATCCTACAAGCACGGTCATTATATACTATGTGCACCCACAAATTAGGTTTCTGATATACACGAAAATCCTATGCAAACACCTTCAACTTTAACAGGACAAACCTTTGAGTTTCGGTGGATGCATTTGAGTCCCTTGAGAAAGGAACATCAGGGCCAATTGAGAAGAGGTTGGGCAGTCTGGGATCACAATGTCGAGGTTTGGAAAAACATAGTTTCTTGGTATCATCTATGGCTCGTCAAAAATAAATATAGTAGACAAGTAAACAAAAACAATATCATATAAAACACAAAAATTGTTCTAGGTATATGTGACTTCTGATGCCATGTAATGAGTTACTATGGAAAAAATTGTCAATGGCACACAAGGCTTGAAACGGAAGTCAAATCGACGGCACCCGATTTTTTTTTCAGATACAAACAACAAGAACCATATATCATATCATATATATAATACACTTAAAGATCTGCCTGGGTATGAACCTATGAAAGATGGGTGGGTGCACATTACAGGAAAGCATCTTCACCCTATCGACCCATATGGACACAGAACTTGAACCACAAGCAACCTTGACGCATTTGGGCAGAAGAAACATTCACATGGAATGAAGTCAACTAGAACCTTAAGAAGTTCATACTTAAACAACAACGCAAGGGACCCACTACTATTTCCCTTGAAATATCTATGTAACCTTTTCAGACTCTCCAGATTGCATGACATAAAAGTTCCAAAGCCTTGAAAAATGATTGCATATAAGGCATTTGAATCTTTGAATGAAAAATTGTGTAAGAGTTGCATGAGCTGTAGAACGGAAGACATCGGCAGTGTTAGACTCAACCATTCATCAATGCTCGATCCGTCTCAGTACTACCACCAGAAGCATTTAGGCCAGTTTCATCAAAGTGCATTTCATTTGAAGCAACTTCTGTGTCTAAATGTGATTTCTTTTCGCCCTCGTATGCAATTTCACTAATCAAATCAGATCTTACCTGCAAGGAACTCTCACCGGCATGATTAAGAACAGCGCCAGAGACATCTACATTTTCATTATTCTCTTCGGTATTGTTCCCCTGAGTTGAATTCACTAAAGGACCAGCTTCAGGAACCTCGACACGGGCATCATTCATATCAATCTCTTTAACAGACAAAGAATTATCCACCACTTGAGAATCCAATACAGGATTTTGGTCAAGCCCTGGAGAATCACTATTCATATCAGTGAAAGCGTGATTAAGAGCAGAATCAAAGACATCTACATTTTTATTATCCTCGTTGGTATTGTTCCCTTGAGATGAATTCACTAAAGAACCAGCTTCCAGAACCCCGACATGGGCATCATTCACATCAACCTCTTTAAAAGACAGAGAATTGTCTGCCGCTCGAGAATCCAACATGAGATTTTCGTCAAGCCCCGGAGAATCACTATTCATATCAGTGAAAGTGTGATTAAGAACAGAATCAGAGACATCTACACTTGTATTATTCTCTTTGGTATTGTTCCCCTGAGATGAATTCACTAACGAACCAGCTTCAAGAACCTCAACAAGGGCATCATTCATATCAACCTCTTTAAAAGACATAGAATTGTCCGCCACTCGAGAATCCAACACGGGATTTCGGTCAAGTTCTGGTGAACCACTTTTCATATCAGTGAAAGTATGATTAAGAACAGAACCAGAGTCATCAACATTTTCATTATTCCCTTTGGTATTGTTCCCTTCAGATGAATTCACTAAAGAACCAGCTTCAAGAACCTCCACAGGGGCATCATTCATATCAAACTCTTTAATAGACAAAGCATTTTCCGCCACTCGAGAATCCAACACAGAATTTTGATCAAGTTCTGGTGAATCACTATCCATATCAGTGGAAGCATGATTAAGAACAGAACCAGAGTAATCTACATTTTCATTTTTCTCTTTGATATTGTTCCCTTGAGATGGATTGACTAAAAGACCAGCTTCAAGAACCTCAACTTGGGCAGCATTCATATCAAACTCTTTAAAAGACAAAGCATTATCCACCACTTGAGAATCCAACACAGGATTTCGGGCAAGCCCCGGCAAACCACAATTCATATCGATTAAAGCATGGGGTTTCCCGTCAGAAACAGGTTCAACCAGATTTTTTACAGTACCTAGGTCAGAACATGCAGTTGCTTGACTCAAAGCTGGAAGTTCATGACAATCAGAGTGATCCGATGGAAGACCATTTGTAGACTTGCCATTTGTAGATCCGATGAAAGATGTCGATATTTTATTTTTCTTTTCGAGTACGCCGTGACTAGAATTAGAAGGAGAAGCACAATTTTCTGAAACAGAATCAGATAATCTTTCTTCAGAATGAGATTTGGAGCATACAGTCCTGCCGGTCAAACCTTGACTGCTTATATCTTGGGAAGCATCACTGCATTCAGTGTTAATCTTATTGGCAGGATTGGAGCTAGCATCCTCACTTTCATGGGGATCTTGCAAAGCCAAAGAATCCGTATCTAACCTATTGACCACAGTGGGATTAACAGAAACCACGCCACCATTCTCAAATTGCTCGGCATCTGATGGAACAGAAAAGTGAAACATAAAATTAAAAACTAATATGCTGAAATCTGATAAATAAGTACGTAAATAATCAACACCTTCATCAATTGTATTACCATCAAGTTTTCCTTGCTCCACTAGAACCTTCTGTAACATATCAATACCAGGGAACACCAACATATTCAATGACCTCATTTCTTGCCTGAGTGATTCTTCAAGATGTGTGAAGCCAAACACTGTTGTCCATGTATGAACAAGTTCAGAAATTGCAGGAATGACCAGTTTCTCAACCTTCAAAGAGCAAAGAGCCTTCCAATACAGAAGTAGAGATTGAGATAAGAGCATGTCAGTTTCATAAAAATGTACGCAAAAGGGCATGTGCCTAGAAAAATTGTATAAAGATATCAGATAAAAGAGGACAGAAAAGGAAAGCAGTGAAGGTTTACATGTTCAATGGCAGAAAAAAGCCGGCGGCACATTCCCTGATGTCTATATATATGGCGAGTTCCAATGAATGGCATTTCTGCTAACTTAGTCCCATGGAATCTAAGACAAAACAAAAAAAATAGCCTAGAAGTAAGTTTACTCTCATTTTGCCTGGTAATAAGTGAAGCACAAATAACTCATACACTTTTTCCCTAATCTCCATAAAGTTTTGCAGAAAGATAAAATAAAACGACAGCGGCCGACACACAGTACCTGATAGATGCTGCAGATATTATTTCATCGCCCCGCTCCAAAATAGCAGTATAAAAGCCAGTGTAATTCAACCGACTGAAATTTGACCTATAAAAAATAAAAACAGAAAACCCGTAAAGGTCAAAAAGCATGCATCTTACAGCAAACAATATCAAGGATGTATTATGCAGTCAAAATCATGAAATCAACACCATGAAACATATTTAATAGAATAAGACAAAGAAGGAAACATAGTAGTCATTTGAAATAATATAAAAGCGAGATGAGCGAATCCTTGAAGTACAAAGAATAAGTACAACAGAAAATGTGATGTTCCGGAGTGGAAACGTAGAGAAGAGGACAGTGATATCTTTGAAATTGCTCCATCGATTCTGGTTTAGAAGATGGATTGAACATATGTTTAACATAGTGTATGTAATACGCTACTTAGGTTTCAGACATAAATAAGTGGCTATCAAGACGTGCAACACACCCTTTCAAAATCTCACGGTTTTTATGCCAAAACTACAATCCATTTCCTGCATCCGAAGAGTATAAGTCACCCAAGATTTTATCTGGAATACGATTTTGTTTATAGCCTCCCAGTGGTTATTAAATATGGCTGTAAACTTTCTGTATTACTTGGTTTTTTCATTTATCAGTTATGGCCAGTACATTATACTCATGCTAGTTGTGATTTTCCTCCTTTTCTTGAAAAGTATATATTTCTCATACCAAAAAGCAACATTATATTGCAGACAGAATATAAAGCAATAAGCAACTAGGTACAATTTGTCATAGAGCAAGAGTTTATGATTTTTATTTTGAAATGGATGGAAATGGAACATCAACATGCTGAAGCTCATGGCAAATGATTCTGTAAGTGCTGTAATTTTTTAGCAACAACCATTGTACTAGGTAGTATAATTTTTACAAAACTTTTAATTCCCTTTGAACCTACTTAAATTAGCAAAACTGTGTCACACATAAATATTTGAAAGAAAAACAACAAAAAGGAGAGAAACCAACTATTTACAGTTTTATACATGCTTTAAACCTACTTAAATTAGCAAAACTGTGTCACACATAAATATTTGAAAGAAAAACGACAAAAAGGAGAGAAACCAACTATTTACAGTTTTATACATGCTAAAGGATATAACATACCAAAATAAGACAAGCATTCAGCTATCATAATTATAAACAGAAGGCATGTCATGTACCAAACAATATAGGGTTCAGCCATAAAGTGCTTACTGGTTCTTACCCGCTGTTATATAAACTATTATGGATTAAATTGATCCCACTCCTCCTATCAACAACAGGTAAAAAGCATTCGTCCATAACAGTCAGTGCAACAGCCAGCTTGGAGTTGCACTCCACCCTTTGGGTGACTCCCCTACTAGCTGCCTCGGAATCATCGTCTGTTCTACGAACAAGACACCATGTAAAGCCTGCATCAAGTTCATGCTTGGTACCAAGGTATTTCTTCAAGTGCTCAAAAAGCTGAAAAGCATAAAGAAAAAAATTCAATCATCAGTTCTACAAGAGTTCACTTTGGTTTTGTTTTGCTGCTTCTTGTGTGAACTCAGTTAACCAAATATTAAATACATAATTTGTAGAGAGAAGATCTCTGCAACTCTAAAGTACATAAATTCTATAAACCAGGGCAAAAGAACATGCAAAGGGTACCTCTTTGCAACTTTTTCCACAAAAGGAATGCCCTGACATATTGGAGTTGGCAAGCAGGGCACTCATATCCTTAGTACAGCAGTCATGATCTATAAAAACAGAAGGCTGTGTATTAGATAAAATCAAACCATAACAAAAGAAAGAGATGAGGCAGAACGCATATTGCAAGAATTTTAAATCTAAACAAGGAGAAGTAAGATACATTTTTTCTCGCACAAATCACAAGAGTGTAGGGCATATACAGTTGCATCATCTTCTTTGTTAATAGTTCCACTGGCTAATCCACAAAATTTACAGGTGCAATTTGGACAATGCCAATCCCCAGGAGGAAGCATCTGCAACAGAACAAATGAGTTCCTCAGAATGAAAATAATCCTTGCCAATTGTGTTGCCAAACTAAGTTATCAATAACAGCATTGTCAGAAATAAACTATTACATTGGACGCTACCTATATCATAAATAAGACCTATTCAACACCCCGTAAATAAAGGGAAAAAATTAAATTATTTACAGCAATACATCACCTATTATCAACCAAGATACAATTCCAGGCATAAGAACTATTTTAAGACGTAATTCTTTCATTTACAACACTTTCTTGACAAAGAACATTCCATTCCAAAATATCATTATGCAAAAGGTGTCCCAGAATACCAATTATCAACATATCCACTGAGAAGTATGGCAAAAGTATAATAAGAGAATAATGCCGGGTTGTCACTCTCCTCCAGCTGCCTGAGAAACAAAGCTCTCAACTCTTCCACCAAAACCATTATTAACAAGAAATGTCCTATTAAAGCCCAACCCCCAAGGGTGTTTTTTTTTTAAAATAGGAGACAACACAAAACCTTACAGAGATCAATGACTTACAGATTAAAATTTGAAGAGCCGTAGTATGCCTAAAAGAACAATACAATGAATACATACCTGTATATCCAAGCAACTCTGATGAAATGTTGATGGACAACCATCACAACAGATTAAATCCCCACCATCTCCACATATACCACAGGTATCATCATTTGGATCATTACCATCAACATCTACTGAATGGAAACTGATTTTCCCAGAATTCTCTTGTTTTTCCCACGCATCTATCTGGCATTGTAGAAGAGAAACTCCAGAATCTAAATATATGTTTTGATATGGTTGTGGCAATTTGCTTCCTGCATGAAGCTCGAACTTTGAAACCGTGAGGATCTTACTACAGCAGCCACAGTGAATGCCTTCTCTTGTGATCCATCCCTCCAGCATTACTCGCTTCCTCCTGCGATACTGAACCTTTTGACTTACCTGTACTACCCCCGAGTCAACTAACCAGGAAAGCACTGTTCGCTTTCCCGTATATGGAACAAAGTCATCAGATTCGGAATTCAATGCCTTGTTAGAACTACGAACTAATAGAGTGCACCTTCCATGTTTTCTACTTTTCCTTCCGTGTAGGAGCTTGGGATCACTTTCAGAAAATGATTTATCAGTTGTAGCATTCTGGCTTTTAGAGCTACCGCCCGTAACAGAATTTTCAGGCAATTTAGTTTTCACTGATTTACCTCCTTGCTTGATAAAGGAGCTTAACTTCTGTTCATGGCTATCACTATCATTGTCATTCATATGATGCTTTTTCCCAGCAGTTCTTTTAATCTGCCGTTCTTTTCCACTATCATTGTCGTCATCTCTTTGCTTCTTCTTCTTCATCTTTAAATCCTTCTCCATCTTCTTCCTAGTTTTCCTTGTCAATTGATTGAGCACATCATCAGCGATAGGAGCAAAAGAAGAACTCGCCCCTTTGGCCTTGGCCTCTTGGTCATCCTCAATCAATTGCTTTTGAAGTGCATCGTAGGCCTTGATGATGGACCAATAAGCTGTTCCCCCGGGATTAATGTAAACTGCATCTAAATAGTCTCTATTCCTTCGTGGGCGATAGTCTATGGTCCAGCCTTTATTCAGAAGCATTTCCCGTATTTGTTCTCTTAGTTTCTGCTTTTCTGTGCCACTACCTCGCCTGATTTTCCCTTCACTTGATTTTGTTGTTGGGAGCTTGTCATGTACAGGAGTCTGTTCATTTTCAGAAGTAATCTTTTTTGAAGATGTGTGAGCTTTAATATTTTTTACTTCCAGATTCATTGATGTGTCATTGTTTTCGGAATCCTGCTCGTCGCCCTTACTGTCCTCCTTGCTTGAGAGTGATTTTTTTATCTGTTTCTTCTCCGGCTTAACAAGTAAGCCCTGTTTTTCGGCAGATTTTGTTTCTAAGCGTGATGAAGGTTGTACTGGAACATTCCTCTTAGAAGTGCCCTCAGCCCTTCCACTATGTCTGCTTTCTACTGGTTTCCGATGATCATAGCGTTCTACTGACCCACTCGTCTTCTTCTTATTAACCATCACCTTCAAAACACCATTTTTCCCCTGAACCCTAATGGACTCATCAGAGTTAAACTTCTCCTTCAACAAGGGCGGAGGATGCTGAGTTCTTTCCCTTTTCACCTTTATCCTACTATGGTCAACACTATCTCCAAGATACGAGCCACTTGCTCTGTCATGATATGCACTTTTTCTCTTATCCACAATGCGTCTGTTTGAACCACTTTCAAATTCCCTATCAATGCTACCTCTACCAGACTGCATTGTTCCCATAAACCTTCCTCCACCTAAACTAACCCCGTCACCATCAAATTGCCTCCTTCTCATCCTTTCCGCACCCACTCCATCATATTCATCAAAATCAAACACTTCCAACTTAACTTTCTTGTCCCTCCTCTCCAACCCATTCCCCTCAACCATATCATCACCGTTACGCCTAATTTGCTCCATTCTCTCCCTCTTCCTATTAAGTTCCCCGCTAACAACATTACCACCTCGCTCAAGAGCACTCAAACTATTACATACTCGGATTGTCTCAGGACCGGGCCTCCTGGCAGGCGGCATAAGTAACTCCTCACTTGATTCTGAATCACTTGATTCCGCCTTAACCTTTTTCCTCACTTTCTTCGATTCATACTGTTTCCGCGAACCCGAAGAACCACCACCCAAACCATCTCCTTTCTTTCTAACAATCAAACACCCCGAAGAGGTTCTATTCTTAACCACAGCCCCAGACGGGCTAGCTATTCTGGTGGTGCCCGGTTCCATCCAACCAAAAAAAACAACAACAAAAACCTAATTCCCCAAAAAAAACATCACCAGTAATTAACTGCGAAATCCCAAACCTAATTCAACAAAGCAAACCCTAAATCAAAGTCAACACGAATCTCCCACCATAATCTCCCAGATCTGAACCAAAAACCAACCGGAACGCAAGAATTCTTCTCCTCTCCTCGCCGGAAGAAAGCCAACAAAAACGGTAAAAAAAAATCAGTTAACAAAACGTTTCGATCGAGAAACTTACCACACCAGAAAAATTGAACACAATTAAAACCCTCGGAAACGCCGATCAGTGACTCGAATCGCCGGCGAAAGCGAAACTGATCGGAGAAGAACGCGAGTGGTAGAGAAATGAGAAATTGGAATTAAGAATTTGCAGTGCCGCTTTATAAAACGCCAATTTACCAAACCATGGACATTGGACATGGTGCACTTTCTCTTTGTTTTTTTTTTCTTTTTATTTATTTTATATATCTTTAATTATACGTTTCTTTTTTCTTTCTTCCATGGAAAATAAAAATACCGTGGTAGAAATTATTTTCCCTCCAAATTCACTAATTACTGGCACTTTAGACGGTGGTGATGGTGTCACGGTGTAATGTTGTGAGTTTTTGTTGACGTGGCGAGATCAGAACGGTTTATGGTGGAGTTAATGACTGTTTCTACAGTTTGGCCGTACTGGGTTTGAGAATCGGAAAAACCGAGGGAATGGAAACGGGTTGTTTGTGAACGATGCTTGTGTTATTCTCGAGAGGAGTTATTATGATGCGTGTCGTGTCTCGCTCTCATGAATTGATTTACATAAATTCTTTTTTTCTTGGATAAGAAAATAGAAAAGGTTAATAAGTGTTTTATTTATTAATCTCAACAAAAAAAAAAAGTGTTTTATTTATTTATTAATTTAAAAAACGTATTTTAACAAGTGGTTTAAAGTGATATTCAATTTATTTAAAACTATATTATTTTAACAATGTGCTAAATGAAATTATAAATAAAATTATAGTTTAAATGCACTTCTGACCTCTTAAATTTTTCAATTATTTTATTTTGATCATTAATTTTTAATTGTTTAATTTTGTTCCATGAAGTTTATTATATTTTATACTGACATATAGATTGAAATTCACGTGGCATTAAAAAAGTAAAGTGGCTAATGTAGCAAAAGTACTTTGGTATTTATTTATTTATTTTTTTAATTTTCTCTTCTACGAATCTATTTTTCTTTTATTTTTAACTAGTTAAGTTTTGACCATAATATATTCTAAGACAACACATGTACGTGTAGGAGATGAGACTTATTTGGACTATCTTGGATACATGTACATGTTATTTCTTGTACGTGGTTTAATGACATCAACCTATAAGATTTTGTCTTACACTACTGTATGTATGAATTGTAATTGTGTTCTTTAATGTGTTTAAATAGTAGAATTGTTGCTAATTGTGTGTTTTAATTAGTAGGAAAACTACCTTTGTGAACTATTATAACAATATTATTATGTTGAATAATTTACCTAAGTTATGGTCAAGATCTGAAGAGTTGCTATTTCAGCCTCCATTTATTATAAAAGCTCTCGGAAGACCGAAAAATCAAGAAGAAATGTCAATGATGAGCCAAACACTAAAAGAATGAAGAGAACTATAGGAGCAAAAATAACATGTATGACTTGTGGTGTTTTTGGACACAATAAGAGAACTTGTATATGAAAGACAACATTTGACAGTATGATACCAAATTGGGGAAACAAGATTGTTAATTTGTTTTGCTTGTTTGTTCTATTTTATTATGATCCTTTTTATAGTTGTTGTTATATTATGATAATTGTTATAGTTGTCGTTATGATAATTGTTTGTTTGTTTGTTTATTTATGTAGTCATACAAATTTCTTAAGCATTCATGAGCTAGTTCAACACAAATGGGAAGGAAGAAGAAAGACAAAGATGTAGTGGACACTAAAACTTCAATAAACAAATGTTAGTCAATATCTTTATTCTTAGACTTTCTGACTTTTTATGTTTTTGATTTTGGCATACGTGGAATTTGGTCAACGAGTTTGTTATTTTATTAGCTAGTGGTCTATCTTGTTTGTTGTCAATATAATTTACCATTAGGCATATGTTGAATGTAATCTTTAAGATTTCTAATATATTATATTTAAATCTCAACTAATTAAAAAGACTGGAAAAATCGAATTGTAGATAAAAAATTAGAAGAAAAAATAAGTAACAAAAAAGAAGAAAATAAAGATCAATGTACTTATGTCATGGCTGCTATTTTATTTCCTTTTATGCCACATCAGCGGTGGTTTGACTTTTTTAATGTCACGTAAGCGAAGTTTAGTCTACATATCACGGATGTCTATCAAATGTAACAGGGGACAAACTCGAGGGGTCAAAATCAAGCAATTAAAATTTAAGAGGACAAAATCATGCAATTAGGAAACTTAGGGGATAAGCACCCCTCACATCTGTGGTACTCCACATGAACCTTTTTGAAAATTTGTGTAAAAAAATCAAAAGTGTTGGGTGCAAAAGATTGATGGGATGAGAAAAGATTTTTTGTTTTGTTTTTATTTATGCTCGGCAAGACGATGTATCTTGTGCCCACATACGTCCTATGTGCAATGGAGAAGTCAGAGTATTTGTAGTTCTGCTCGTAAAGAAAACACGATGGTTTGTTTTGATTGATTTTAAATGAAGAGACACTTTGTCATCTCATATGAAAAAACTCAACTATCAACCAAAAACATGAGAATAGATGAATCTTTGCATCACAAATGAAAGACGGGCTCCAACTTGGATAGAGACTAATAAGTATGCCACTAGCTCCTTCAAGTGGAAAATAATTAACATCATATCAATCAATATCATGGAGATAGGACGATTACATCTCAACTATGATGATTACTCATGTCTAATCTTTGAGAAAAGATTTTAAAAGGAAAAGTCAAATGACAAAAAAATTGAATGAGGTTTGTATTTTTTATGATTTTGAAAGAGTTTTGATATGCTTAACATGTTTTAGTATTTATTCAAGAAAATATTTAACAATCACTTGACAAAGTCAAAGTTTTGTGAAAAATAGTTTAAGTTTGAAAACAAAGAAGGCTTTGAAAACAGGGAGAAGATTTTGAAATTTAAGAAGATGGGCAAGAGATGAAGGGACGATCCTAAAGCACAAAGTAAAAGCTAAGGAATAGAAAGATCTAATAAAAAAAGAAGTCAATACTTGACATGAAGTCAACATAAGCATTATTTTCCTTTAGATTAACCTCAAAGCATAACAACAGATGAACAAAAACACTTGAGGAAATGAATAACAAAATAACCATAAGTTTAAAATAACAATCCAATTAAGCACGTGTCAGATGAATCTTGAATTTGCCTCGGATAAAATTGTATCAGATGAACTTTCAAAGTTTCAAATCAATAAAACACATGCACACAGACAAGAGAACCAGACAAAACAACCAACAAATAATAGTTCCAAGATCTCAGAGATACATGGGTATCAGATAAAGGCTCCGGGTCAGGGTTCTAATCCTAAGTCCAAAAGTATAACTCCTTGAGCAAAGGATAGTAGTCATAGTTCAAAGTCCACAATTAAGTCTTTTAGGGTTTTCTCATTATTAAGTGTATTTTAACAAACAAGAACAGAATAAAAGCTCAAGTGAGCAAAAATAAAACAAGTGCTCAAGTGAGTAAAATAAAAAAGGCACAAAGATAAAATGCTATGAATGATAAATGGCATAAAATAAAGAGCGAAAAAGTAGAGTGCGGAATAATAAATTGCATTAAAGTAAAAGTTAGTACAATAATATGGTTAATTGTTAGTGTTAAAGTTAATCTTCTGATTTGGGACAAATTTAGTGTTATGTTTAGCAATCGTAGATGTACTTATACAAAAGTAACATCTATGAGGTCGGCCAATAAAATGTATGAACCATATTTGTTAGAGAAATGATAGAGATCATTCTCCTAAAACAAATAGCACAAGTCAAAACAAGGTGATCAAAACTAAGTCAAGGAGATGAGATCATTAAATCATCCATGTCCTTCTTAGTACCTTAAGACAAAATTATCATCAACACAAAGTATTTCATACGATTCTTTGATCAAATTGAAAGTAAATTTGAATTGGTGAAAATTCATTAGGTATTAGTCCATACTCCCTCCGTCCCAAATATAAGAGAAAAAAAATGCATTTTTCTTGTCCCAAAGTATAAGAGAAAATTATCTTTCATATTTTCAAGATAAAATTAAATGCAAATTGCATTCGGTTTATATTCTCTCTCATCTTTTTTATAACCAACAACCAATCAGAGTTGTTTTTACTTCTTTTTAAGCACTTTATTTTATTAAACCCATAAATTAAAAAACACATTTACTAAGAAAAATATAAACATGTTTATACTTTTCTTAATAAGTGTGTTTTTTTTTTCTCTTATATTTTGGGACAGAAGGAGTACCTAATTGAACCAGATGAATCATCAATCATCCAATTGATCAAGAAAAGAAAAAAAAAAGAGGGAGAAATAAGATCAAGGAAGAAGTCTTTCGCCAAAATGGATCACAAAGTCATCAAATATTAAATAAGCAAGTAAAACTATTTTTAATGATTTTTAAATGAAAAAAAAAGGGAAATGGCAAAAATATATCAAATCATTAAGCAAAAATTAAACAAAGATCACCATAGATTAGAGACTATCATTTGATCATACCATAATTTATTTAAAAAATATTAGATGAAGAAAAACAGTTTTAAAATACTTAAAACTCAAGAGAAATGAAGAAAAATTTTAAAAATAGTAAAAATCAAAATAAAAATCTAGAAAAAAGCCATAAAGTCAGAAATAATTCAAACTATTTTTGTGTACTTTTTCATAATTTTTGGATAAAGAATAAGAGAGAAATGATTTTTTTGAAGATTAAAAAGAATTTAAAACTAATTTTGTGAAACAAAGAATAAAACAAAAAAAAAAAAAAAGAGGCGTCAGATCATTCTCATTTAAACACGTTGGCATATACAATGGCAACGAAGCGCGGATCATTGGTAGAAACGGGTCAAAATGCATGCATGGGATTAAAAAAGGTCCAATCAATCACAACATTTCAAATGTCTCACTCTCATTGGTTAAGATGGTCCATGTAATCATCTTCAACCTCTAGCCATCTAAAAATCCCAAAATCTAGGGCAATTCGTATTTCAAAAAAAAAGGAAGTCGTTGCTCATGGGTCTGGTATCATTTAAAGCATCTCAAAGAGACGATCTAAACCTTGTCCTCATGAAATATTCATTCAAATTATAGCATAGTCGATTTAAAAAATAACAAAAAGAGTTTCAAACACAAAATTCAAAAAAAGACATGGATAAAGGATCAAACGATGAAAACCAATGATGCAGTAAGCATTAGTGCACATCAAGGAACATCGCAGTAATTTGAGTTGAGAGATTTGACGTCTTTAACTACCTCAATGAAGTATGCTAAAAAATCTCTCAAAACTGACTTGGTGAGCTTCAACTATGGCACAATTTCTTTCTCTTGAGTTGATTAGCTTCACCGAATATTGTTGAAGCTTAGTGAATGGAGAATTTGAGTGATTAAGGTGTGGAAATGAAAAAACGAATCCAAGCTTAAGAATTCAAATGAGATCTTAGCAGGGCTTAATTGGCTATCAGAAGCTTGCGAAAATGAACGAGGGAAGGTCCTTATTTATAAGAGAAGTGATTTGGATGCTAAGGGATAATTAATGATGCAAATTTGATTAAATCCGTGTGCACACCTCATCATGGCAAAAATGTGACTTGCGCTTCATCAAAACTACATTTTTAAAATATCTAGGATACTGTTGAGAAAAACCATTTATTTGAATCTAACTTAATTAATATTTGTGAACTAATATGATGATATTAGTTACTAATCAAGTTATAATATCAGACTAAGAGAAAATGGAGAAGAAAGTAGAATGATAACTTATGTCTTTCAAAGTGAAAAATGGTGTGTATTTGCATGAACCAAAGGAGGTATTTATACTAGTAGAAATATTACTATACTAAATAATTGGTATTACTATTCTATCTTGGACAAATTATATGTCACAAATAATTTGCCATTACTATTTTAAATTTGACAATTTGATGTAGGAAGGTGATGCATTCCAATATTTTGTACATGCTTCCTGAAAACTGATGTAGGAAGTGCCTCTGTAAAGATATCCGCCACATTATCGCTTGAACGAATATACTGAATATCAACCTCTTTGTTTCTTTCAAGTTCTTGTGTGAATGAGAACAACTTTGGAGGGATATGCTTGGTTTTGTCACTTTTTACGCAACCTTCTTTCATCTGGGTAACACATGCAACATTGTCGTCATACAAAATTGTTGGATTATTATCAATTGGTAAACAAGCTCTCCTTGGATATGTCGAGTTACTGATTGTAACTATCTATACTCTATGTTTGCTTCATGAAGGGAAATTACTTCCGTATGATTTGAAGAGGTTACTACAAGTGTTTGCTTTTGCAATCTCAATGATATTACAGTGTTACCATATGTAAATATATATCCAGTTTGTGATTTAGCATTATGTGGATCTGACAAATATCATGCATATGCATAACCAAGCAAAACTGGTTTTGTATTGTTAGAATAAAATAAACCAAGATTTGATATACCTCGAAGATATTGAAATATCTAATTTATTCCTTTTCAATGTCTTTTTGTAGGGCATGAACTCAATCTTGCTAATAAGTTCACTGCAAAAGCTATATTGGGTCTTGTATAGTTAGCAAGGTACATGAGTGCCCCAACGGCACAAGGTATGGGAGTTCTGAGCCAAAATCCTCTTCATTACTTTCCTTAGGCCTAAAAGGATCCTTTTCAATATTAAGTGTTTTGCCCATCATTGAACTACTCGAAAGGTTTGTCTTGTCCATGTTGAACCTTTTCAATACCCTTTATGTATAATTTGATTGATGTACTAATATACCATTTTTAGTATATTCAATCTGTAAACCAAGGCAAAATCTGGTTTTTCCCATATCTTTCATTTCAAATTATTTCTTTAAATAATTTCTCGCTTCTCTGATTTCTTTATTAGTCCTAATGATATTTAAATCATCAACATAAACAACAATTATTACAAATCTGAATATTATTTTTCCTATTAAAACACAAAGTAAATAGGATTATTCTCATAGCCTTCTTTAAGTAAATATTCACTTAGCCTATTGTACCACATGCGCCCGAATTATTTTAACCCATACAATGATCTCTGTAACTTAATTGCATACATTTCTATTAGGGGTGGCAAAATGGGCCGCCCGCACGCCCGCCCGCCCCGCCCGCCAAAAAACGAGCGAGGCGGGCATGCCCGCCAAGTAAAATGGGCATCAAAATCATGTCCGCCCCGCCAAGATGGCGGATTGGCGGGCGGCGGGCTTACCCGCCTATTTTTATTTATATTTTTTTAATAGATTAATATGCTTTTTTTACCTTTTAATTAAACTTTTCACTTATTTTTTAAAACAATTTTTTATAAAAGTAATTTTTTAACAAATTTACTCTAAAAAAGATTACATATATTTATAAATAAATGTATAAAATAAACCATCAAGAATTGCAATTACTAGAATTAACTAAAAAAAGAGTGAGTTTTGGAGGAGGAGCGGGTTTTGGCGAGCGGCGGGCTTTGGCGGGGCGGGAATGGCGGGCGGCGGGTTTTGGCGGGGCGGCGAACCTAAAATCCCAATCCAACCCGCCAATTTTTTGCGGGTGTGCGGGAGGCCCGGCGGGCCCCGGCCCGTTTTGCCACCCCTAATTTCTATAGGTTTTGATGTCTCAGGCATTTTAAATCCTTTTGGGATTTTCATGTATATATTAGTACCAAGCAATTCATATAAATAAGTAGTAGCAACATCCATAAGATACATAACAAGATTGTTAAATACTGATAAAACAATTAAATAACGAAAAGTAATGGCATCCATAACAGGAGAATATGTTACCTCATATTCAATTCCCGGTCTTTAGTAAAAACCTTGTGCAAAGACACGAACTTTGTATTTGACAATCTCATTTTTCTCATTTCTTTTTCTTACAAAAACTCATTTATACCCAACCAGTTTCACATCTTTCGGTTAGCCAAAATAGGGCCAAATAATTTTCAATTTTTAAGAGAATTTAACTTAGTATCTATTACATCCTTTCAATTATTCCAGTCATGTCTATTTTGACATTCACTCATAGTTTTTGGCTCTAGATCATCATTTTCATTAATAATTTCACATGTAATGGAGAATGGAAATATTTCATCTATATTCACACCCTTTCGGTTCCACAAAATTCCTGTATCAGTATAATTAATTAAAATCTCGAGATCATTCTTATTTTCAGTTTCATTATCAATGATCTCATTTTCATCATCTTGAGCTTCTTCGAGAGCACGCTTTTCAATCGTGGATTTTTCATTATCTAGTGTCTTTTCAAGATTATTTTCAATCAAATTCACCTTTTCTATTCCCTTTATTTTTCTGGGATTTTTGTCTTAGGATCCCATAGGTCGGCCACGCTTCAAGTGTGCAGTAGATGTACTTGCTACATTATTTTGATTTGAAATCTTAATCCTAGCTGAAACATTTATAGCTGGTATATGTGACTTTGTTACTATTTTCAAATTAGTAAATGAATTTGGCAATTGATTTTCTAAATCTTGTAAGTGGACTATTTTCTTTACATTTTCTTCCCACAATCTATTATATGGGTCAAAATGTAATAAATGAGGTACATACCATATTATGTCATTTTTGAAAAATATCACCTGTTAAAGGTTCAAGATATCTAATAATAAAATGTGATTCATACTACCCCACATATATGCCTAACCTCCTTTGAGGTCTCATCTTTGTTCTTTGTGGTGGTAATATTGAGACATGTACTGCACAACCAAATATCTTTGAATGAGAAATATTTGGTTCCTTTCCAATTACAACTTGATAAGGGGTATGTTTATGATCAACATTTGGCCTTAGACGGATGAGTCCTGCAGCATGTAAAATTGCATGACCCCAAACAATAACTGGTAGTTTAGTTCTCATTATTAATGGTCTAGAAATATATTGAAGACGTTTGATTAATGACTCAACTAAACCATTTTGTGTATGTACATTAGGAACGGGACGTTCAATAATAATTCCAATTGACATGCAATAATTATTAAATGATTCATATGTAAATTCATCGGCATTGTCAAATATAATTTTCTTTATACTTTAATAAGGAAATTGAGCTCTAAGTTTAATTATTTGTACAAGAAATTTTGCAAATGCCATATCACGACTTAACAGTAAGCATACATATGACCATCTACTAGATGCATCAATCAATACCATAAAATACCTGAATGATCCTGACGGTGGATGGATAGGTCCACATATATCTCCTTGAATTCTTTCAAGAAATGCAGGTGATTTTGTTCGAATCTTGCCTGATGAATGCTTTGTTATTAGTTTACATGATCTATCTTCTTGTGTAAATTTTAAACTTTTCAATGGATGACCATTTGTACTTTCAACTATTTTACGCATCATTGTTGAACCAAGATGACCTAAACGGCCATGCCTTAAAGTCACAATTTTGGGATCTTCTTTTACTACTAAATTGCATTCAATTTTATGTATATATGTATAATGTAATCTAGAAGTGATATTAATGTATTTCATATTACCTTCAGTTGCAGTTTCAGTATCATATCCTTGACGATATATGTCATTAAAACTCAAAAAATTTCTCTTTAATTTTGGAGAGTACAAAGCATTATTAACAGGGCCGGCCTTGGGCCAGGGCAACCAGGCCCATGGCCCAGGGCCTCAAAAAATCGGGGGCCTCAAAATCGAAAAAATGAGTTAAGAAATTATAATAAACAATAAATAATTATAGTCAATGCAATAATTCCACACAGAGTGATGCTGGCTTAGCGGGAAATGTATTCTTTAAGAAAACCATGGTATTGGGTTCAATCCATACTTGTAGTAGTTTTTACAAATATTTGTACTTTCATAAAATATAACAAATTTTGAATAATATGCGCATGAAACTTTTCAATTTTCTTAAAACTGAATTTTGAATAATATAACAAATTTATATTTAAATAACAAATTAATATGATAAAATATAATATATTATTATTAGTGTCTAGTTCTATTATTAAATTTTATTTTATAATAATAAACTAAAATTTAAAAAATTCAGTATTATTTTTCATTTAGACAGCATAATTAAATAGATAATAAATTAAATTATTAAAATTAAAATTATTTTAAACAACTAATAGAGTTAATCTAATTTGATGTATTAATTATAAGATTTTATAATTTTATTTTACTAGTTTATCTTCCCTTATATTTTATATATCAATTCTAATAAAATTTTGTCTTAATGTTTTGAAAGTCTTGTTATTTTAAAATTATTTTTTAAACTCAAATTTTTAATGTTTATTTTAAAAATTATAGGATCAATAAGTATTCTCATATTTTACAATTTTAAAATTTAGTTGTTTATTAATTAAAACACTTCCATATTAACAATGCAGATATAGAAATCATAATTGTATTAGTCAAATTCTATTGAGCTACTTAAAACTTTTTGTTTTTTTGTTTTTGTTTTTAAGGTTGTTTATAATTTAATTATAAAAAATATTTTTCTTGAAATGCATTGATGCCAATATAAAGTTCACATCTCCTTCCTCAATACATTTTCATAATTTTATGTATTTATTCTAATTTTTTTATAGCTCTTCACCGTCAAATATTTGCCTCCCACACTCCAGCCATCTCCTATGACAACCACCACTCTTTCCTTTGAATTGACACAATGTGTTTTTCGTCGCTTTGAAACAAGGAAAAAATACAACCAAAAAAAAAATTAAATTAGTTGCTCAACTTTTTATTAGTACTCAATTTTTATTATTTGTCTAGGGCCTCTAAAAAGTCAGGACCGACCCTGATTATTAATGAAATTTTTTATCCCATTTGATGATATGAACATAGTATTACCTATTCCTTCAATCAAATATGCAAGACCCGAAATTGTATTTATTACACCTTTAGTGAAATTTATTTTAGTAAAATATTTCTTACTTTTGAGGATTGTGTGTGTAGCTCCACTGTCCGGAAAGCAAATGTCTTTGACATGTTCTATGTCTAACATTCTTAAAATCGAAATAAGATTAAATAGAATAAATTAACAACATATTTAACATTATTATTTCATGCAAACATAAGATACACCCAAACAACATACAAATTCTTAAGTTGATACATATTTCAAATATAAAATTAATACAAGCACACCATACACTATTCAAATATATATTTTAAATAGTTACTTAATCTGTTTCACCTCCAACAAATTCAGAAATCTCAAAATAGGTATTATCACATTTGGTTCAATCTCATTAAAATTCACTTCTTTTCCTTTTTCCTCTACAAATGTCATTTGTAACACCCCATATTTTTTTAATTTTAATTTAATCGGAAATTAAATTATTATTTAAAATTATTTAGTAATTTCGTTGAACTAATTGGAGGAATGATGAAATATTGGTCTTTGGGCCAAGCGTAGTATTTAATAATGAGGGGGTGTTAAGTTGTTGAGCCCATTACTAAATTATGTTATGTTTTCACAAAACAAGGAAATAAGAGAATATTGGACTTTTGGGGTGTGAGGGGTAATTAGGGGGTGTATGGAATAAAAAGCTCTACACTTAGTCCTAATTCTATTATTATTTTATTATTGGGAAAATAGAAAAGAAAGGAACAAGAGAAGAGTTAGGAGAAAAGGTTTTGATCGTAAAAGTGAGAAAAGCAAAGGAAGGAGGAAAAACCCCAAAGTTCAAGGATCAATTCAAGAATCTCCATCAAGGTAAGGGGTGACTATTCTTTATTAACTAGTATTATAGTTTTGATGATGGTAGAATAGATTAAGAGTTTGAACTTCTATTTAGGATGTTAGGGTTCATGAGATTCTGACACTGATATGCCCAATTTGATGAATATGATGCAATTGGTTTGTTATAATTGATGGATGATAGTTATATTGCATTGTTGTTGTGTTAGAATCATGAAAACTGATGAAAATTGATCACTATAATGTGTGGGTTCGTATTTGGTGTTGATAGTGAAAGTAGGAATGAAGAAAAGTCATAAAATTGAAGTTTTTCTGCTACAGCAACGTCAGGCACCGGTTCCCAGGTGGGAGGAACCGGGTTCCCATAGTAAAAATCCGAAGCGAGGAAATTTTGGATTTCAGGAACCGGTTCCCATCTGGGGAGGAACCGGGTTCAAACTCTTTTTTTTCAAAAACCATTTTACATTAAAAACTTCTAATTTTCAAACCGTAAGTCCGTTTTAGACGCCGTTTTGGACGTTGTTTCTTAAATTAAATACTCTACCATATAAAGTAAAGAAAACAACAATAGCTTGATTTTATTTTGAAAAATATCAATTTCTCCAAATGTGGTTTATTTTTGTTTTGCATAATTGATGATGTGTAATGGTTTGTTGTTGCATAATTGAATATATGCAATGATGTGTGTTGTTATAATGTGATTGCTTCTCCTTGTTATGCAAATGGATGTTATTCATGGTAAATGTTGTTATCATGTGTTTGGATGAATGATGTTGCATGCTTGGTGGTTTGCATGCATATGCATCTTGGTGACACTGGTTCCCATTGTGTGAAATCGGGTGTGTATTGTCAATAGCCAAGCCCAGGATATGGGAGGCGAGGCTGAATTCTATTCTGGTGACGCGGACGAATCGATGAGACTGTATCCAATTGAGGGATCAGTGGTGGTGACATGATTCACTTGTCGTTGGTACCATATGCATAAGAGTCTGCATAGTCTTTGTATAAATTGTGACATGTCAGGATGAAATCCGGTGTTATAATTGTGTTGTGTTATTGGCGCATACTCTTGACTTGTGCTTGTGATTTGTATGAATTGATTAATCTGAATATGCTAAATACGGTGGATAACTGCTTATGAATTCTATATCTGACGATTTATAATGCTATTTAATTTATGATGTAGTCTCACCTTTACTCTTATTTTTTAGATTGAAGCTAAGTGGCTTAGGTGTTTTGTGAGGATGACTTTTAGGGAGTTATTACTTTTAGTCTAATAATTAGGTGTTGGTGTCATGCTCTGAATACTTGTAACACTGAGAACACATGTTTTTAGAGTTATCATACTCTTTTATTTCTTATTATTTGGTTTGGATAATTCTCTTTTATTGGAATAAAAGGCTTAGATCCTTATGAATGATGTTTCATGGAGTATCCAAATATTATTGATTTTTCCGCTGTGATAAAAAATGAGTTTGAATTAATTATATGTTATTTTCTCAATAGAGCATGGTTACACATGGAATGTATAATTGTTTTAAATTGTGACGCCCTTGAATTCATGTTTAACTCTGATTATGCACTATGTTATTCGAGGTATTTAAAAGGGTGTTACATCATTTGTCTTTTACACAAATGTTCTAGTATTCTACACACCTTAGATCAATGGCTTTTCTTTCCGCATCTGTAACATATATATTCATAATTCCTCGAGGAACCTTCTTGGATATACTTAACATTTCCTTTGCGATTCCAATTATTTTAGTCATATCTGAGGGATCTATAATTATTCACATGACCTCGTCCACGTCCTCTACCATGAAAATGGTTTCGACTGTGGAAAAGGTTTCGACCATAATATCCTCCTCGACCGTGACCATCAAAACAAGCATGACCATTATTACCATCAAAACTAACATGTCCACCACGTCTTTTAAGACGATTAAAGCCACCACGCCCACGATTAAAGGTTGTGACATTAATTTTAGGATATGACATTGTTCTTGTGGGTGGTGACTGGTGATTTTTTTTATAAGGAGCTCATTATTTTGTTCTGCCACTAGAAGGGCTGTAACTAAATCAGAATACTCAGTGAATTCCCTCATTCTATATTGTTGTTGCTATGATACCTGGGATGCATGGAAAGTTAAAAAAGTTTTTTCCAACTTTTTTTTCAGTTATAATTTTGCCACAAAATTCTAGCCTATGCTATAATCTAGTGCATAGCAGAATTATATGCAGTGACAGTTTTGTAATCTTGGAACCTTAACTTGTTCCACTGATCCTTTAACGAGGGTAACAAGACTTTCTTTTGATGTCCAAATCTTGCTTTAATTTTGTCCCATAAAATCTTGGGATATTTAGCATTTGATTATTTTGTTTGCATTCCATCATCAAGATGATGTTTGATTATTTTGTTCACTTTTGACTTTCTCTTTTCTATTTCATTTGAGTCGTTTGTCGATTTTCCATAATTGTCTCCTTCAAGGATTTTGTTAAGTCCTTCACATGTAAGGTACTCTATTAAATTTTGTTCCAGGTTATGAAGTTGTCCTCAATTATGCTTAGAATTTTGAATTGATGCTTAAGATTTGACATGATTATATCTATAATTCAGATGAACATAATTAATATTTAAAAAGTAAAAGAAATATCAATTTATTCAATTACAAAATTCATAACTACATATTATTCAGAAACCTCTGCTAACAAACCAAGCTATGATTAGTAATGGTAAGACGATTATTATCATTAAAGCTACAAAATCACTACCTAATTCTTCACGCTTGATAATACCGGCAACAAACAAAATAATTACAAGTAGAATGATGAACAAAATAAGAAATTTAGCCATTTGAACAAAAATATGGATAGATATTTTGAGAATGGTGTGAAAGTTATGAAAGAAGTAGAAGTATTTATAGAGGTAATTTTGAAAAGTGGCCGTTATATTACCGTTGGAGAAAAAGAAAAAGAAAAAAGGTTAAGTGCGATAAAAAAATCTAGCCAAATTTACTATTATACTAAGTAAATAATTAGTATTACTATTCTATCTTTTGACAAATTATATGTCACCAATAATTTGTCATTACTATTTTAAGTTTGACAATTTGAATAAATATTTTTAAATAATATAATAATAATTTATTTAATTATTATAACATATATTATTACCGAATTTTTTAAAATCTCTCATTGCACTTCGTAGATCTCTCACGCACCATGTGCGCTTTCAAAAATACACTTTACTTTCGGAGATGAATCTACAGAACAATTCAACAAAAAAAATAAAAAAGTGTTTTCGTAGATACATTTACAAAAACAGGGGCAAAAATAAAATTTTGGATGAGGTAATTTGAAATTTTAAAGTAATTTAAAATTCAAAGCAATTCAAATGATTCAATTCAAATCCATTCATTTTTAAATTGTTTTGTTTGGATTGAGTATTAAGATAATTCATTGTTAGATTTTTGGTGTCATTTTGTATAAAATTTAAATTTTCTGGACCAAATTAAAAAATGAAAAAGTAGGGACTAATTTGTAATTTTTAAAAATTTGAAGGACCAAATTGTAAAAGTTAAAAATTATTAAGGGCCAATTTGCAATTTTTTAAGAGTGTGTTTGGATGAAGTATTTTAACGAGGGAAAGTAATTTTTTGAGGGAATTTAAAATGATTTGACCAAAATCCATTGTTTGGATACAAAATTGTAGAATTATTAAAATGATGGAAATTTATGGAGTATTTCATCTAAGTTAAATTTAATCATTTTGAAATGACACCAAAAACCAAAGAATTTGAAATTCCTCTCATGTTCCATAGAATGTATTTGTTATTATTATTTCTTCAAATTTTACAAATTGGTCCTCATATTTTCCAAAATTATAAATTTGACCCCAAAAATTTTCAAAAAATTGCAAATTGGTCCTTAATAATTTTTAATATTTATAATTTGGTCCTTCAAATTTTTAAAAATTGCAATTTCGTCCCTACTTTTCAATTTTTTAAGTTGGTCCAAAAAATTATATTTTATAAAAAATGACCCCAAAAATCTAACAATGAATTACCTTAATACTTCATCCAAACAAAATAATTTAAAATGAATGGATTTCAATTGAATCATTTGAATTCCTTTGAATTTTAAATTCTTTTAAAATTTCTAATCCCCTCATCCAAACACGCTCTAAAAATTTTTGGGGTCAATTTAATAATTTTGAAAAATATGAGGGCTAATTTGTAAATTTTGAAGAAATAATAATAACACACACATTCTATGGAACATGAGAGGAATTTCAAATTCTTTGGTTTTTGGTGTCATTTCAAAATGATTAAATTTAATTTAGATGAAATACTCCATAAATTTCCATCATTTTAACAATTCTTCATTTTTGTATTCAAACAATGTATTTTGGTCAAATCATTTTAAATTTCCTCAAAACATTACTTTCCCTCATTAAAATGCTCCATCCAAACACACTATAAGAGTATTATGAAGTGGATTGAGATATCCTCGAATTTTTTGTCTAGACTTTTTAATAATAAAGTTGACTTTTTAATATGTGAGTGAGGAGGTCAAACTGTCTGGTGGCTAGGGGTGGACAAAAATCCCCCGACCGTTTATATCCGACCGGCCCATTCAATCCGCAGCATTTCGGTCGGGTCACAGTCGGGTTTCCGGGTCAAGCGGGTGAAACATTTGGTTTAGAGTGGATAAGGACGGTTCGGTTCGGTTGATTAAACTGAACCCAAAAAAAACCGAACCCTACCGGTTTAGCAGTGTAACTCTTATTATTTTATTTGATTGATATTTTACTGGGCTAGACAGGTTGTTTCTGAAGCCCAAAAAATTCCCATTATACTATATAAACCTAACACCCAAGAGGAGAGAATCAGATAACCCTAGCCGCTGCTGCAATCTCATTCTTCTTTGCTTCCTATTTCAATTTCAACTTCTCAAACTCAACCATTAACAAAACTTTAACTCACAAATTTGAAGGAGTTGCTCTCTATTTCATTCTCCTTGAGTGTCTACTATGAGCTAGAGTTTTATATTCTGCTATTTAGGCTTCTTTTCTTCTTAAAATATGGGTTGAGTTTATTTGTTGTTTAGCTTTATTTTTTTTTGGTAAAAAGGGTTTGTTGAGTTTAGTTTTTGTAAGAAAAAGGGTTGAGTTTCAGGATTGAGTTTTGTAAAATTTTGTTTGATTTTATTATGCAGTAATCTTTTGGATTACTTATGGCAGCTCTGGTGTAGTTTTAATTTGTTGTTTGGATTTATTTAATTTATTTTACTCACTATTAAAATTTGTAGATCTAACCCATTTTGAATACATGAGGCAACTTGATACATTCATAAATTTTTGACTCATTTGATTATTAAATAATGAATAAAAACAAATGATATAAGTTTGGGTCAAAAAATTACTAATATTTAATATTGGAAACGAAAGAAACATAAAACTGGAACCATCTTTAGTCCAAATTAAAAAACTGAAACATTAAACCAAACCGAAAAAACCGAAATATTAAACCGAAACCGAAAAAAACCGAACCCGAAAAAACCGATTATTGGACTGGTCGGAATTGGGTCTCTATTTCTGAACCGAGGGTTGGGCCGGTTTGAGGTTTTGGGCCCGAAACCGAACCGGCCCGACCGGTTGTCCACCCCTAGGGGTGATTGCGGTGCGGTTTGAGCGGTTTTGACGTAAAAAATCATCCGAACCGCAAGAGAAAAAATCGTGCGGTTTGGTTTGGTTCGGTTGACTTTAAAAAAAAATCCGAACCAAACCAAACCAACCTAATGCGGTTTGGTTCGGTGCGGTTGGTTCGGTTTTTTAGAAATATTTTGTTGAACCATTCATATACATATAGATGATAACATAACTTTGTATTTAGACATTCATACACTATTAAATAACAACAAAATCCGTCATATTTTGACAATAACTTTCTATTTAATATGTAAAAATTAAATTAGATAAAAGTGGAATAATAAACATAAAATAATAGTATAAAACAATATAAAAATTATTGGAATGTTAGGGGGCTGAACAAGTCAGGTAAATTGCGTGAGATTAGCTCCCGTCTCCGTTATATGCAACCTGATATTATGATCTATATAGAAACCAGGGTTAAAGAGCTTAAAGCTAAGAGCATTAGAGATAAACTAAAGTTACATAACATGTACATTGACAATTATAATAATCATGCTAATGGTAGGCTGTGGATTTCTTGGGAGGTTAGCAAGTATGATGTCAAGAAGATTCTTAGTACAGATCAGGCAGTGCATTGTGGTGTTTATGATCATCAGGGGAATTTTCTATACTACCTGACTGCAATATATGCTCATAACACCTTGGCACAAAGGAAGATTTTGTGGCATACCATTGTCAATATACATACTTCAGTTCAGGGCCCATGGTGCATTATTGGTGACTTCAATAATGTGATGTGTGCACAGGACAGAAGTGGTGGTAGGATGGTTAAAGAAGCTGAATATAGAGATTTACATGAGATGATGAGCTTGACTGAGTTAAGTGAAATGGACAGCAGTGGAGATTTCTTTACTTGGAATAATAGACAGAGTGATGGAACTATCTACTCTAGAATAGATAGAGTGCTTGGCAACATGCAGTGGTTTCAGTATAGCAATGAGTTGAAGCTTCAGTGCTTACCTCCAAGTGTGTCTGATCATGCTCTTCTATACCTGGAACATAAGAAGTACAAGCCTAGGGCTAGAAGATTCAAATTCCAAAATTGCCTAACTGATATGGAGGGATTCATGGAGGTGGTGGAAAAGAGTTGGAGTGAGCCTATTTCTGGTAATGCTATGTATATCCTGTGGAACAAGCTCCAAAGACTTAAACCTGTGCTGGTAAAGTTCAGTAAATCTCTATCTCATCTTAGGGTTAATTTGGAGGCTACCAGGGATGCATTGAAAGTGGCTCAAATAGAGTTGCAAAATGATAGGTGGAATCCTACTCAGCTTAAAAGAATCACTGATCTCACTGAAACTTTAAATCATCTGAATGCCCAAGAAGAGAGTATTTTACAACAAAGGGCCAAGATTGATTGGTTAAAAAAGGGTGACTGTAATACTGCTTACTATCATGCCACCATCAAGGCTAAGAGTCAGCATAGAAGTATAGACATGTTGCAGCTTGAGGATGGTACTACTATCACTGAGCAAAAAGATATCCAGCAAGAAGTTGTGAGGTTCTACACCAGCATTATGGGAAGCAAAGCCAGACTGCTCAAACATGTGGACATTGAGGCCCTTAGAAGAGGTAAGCTTGTCACTGTACAACAAGGCCTAGAGCTTGTGAAGCAAGTTTCTGAAGATGAGATTAAAGAGGCACTCAGTGGCATAGGTGACCTGAAAAGCCCTGGCATTGATGGCTATGGTGCTAAATTCTTCAAGTCTTGCTGGCACATCATTAGACATGAGGTTATACAGGCTGTGCAAGAGTTTTTCCTCAAGGGTAAATTGTATAGAGCATTCAATAGCACTGAGGTGACACTTATACCTAAGCATGCCAATGCTGCCACTATTAGAGACTACAGACCTATAGCAGGGTGTACCACCTTCTATAAGATCATCTCTAAAGTGTTAACTAACAGGCTAAGCAAGATCCTCATTGAGATTATTCACCCTAGCCAAGCTGCCTTCATACCAGGGCAACAAATTCACAACCATATACTGCTTGCTACAGAACTTTTGAAGGGATATTCTAGGAAGAAGGGCACTCCTAAATGCATGCTGCAGCTTGATATTCAGAAAGAATATGACATGGTAGATTGGAAGTCCCTTGAATGCATTCTACATGAGCTTGGCTTTCCTAAGACCTTTATTGAGTGGATCATGCTTGGAACTTCTACTGTTAGCTATAGATTCAACATCAATGGAGATTATTCTGATATTTTGGAAGCAAAGAGAGGAGTGAGACAAGGGGACCCCATCTCCCCCTTGCTTTTTGTCATCATCATGGAATATTTGCAGAGGATTATGGCTAAGATGAAAGCTGAACCAGATTTTCACTATCATAGCAAATGTGAGAAGATTGGCATTACTCACTTGGCATTTGCTGATGATGTTCTACTTTTCAGTAGAGGTGACTATAATTCTGTGAACTGCATGCTGAAGGCCTTCCAAGCATTCTCTGATTCCACTGGCCTTAATGTGAATCCCCAAAAGTGTCATATGTTTTGCAGCTGCATGGATAAGGACACCACTGAGAGACTCAAGTTGCAGACCCATTTTGGTATTGGAACTTTACCAGTCAGGTATCTTGGTGTTCCTCTGTCTAGTAAAAAACTTCATTTAATTCACTATATGCCGCTTATTGAAAAGATCACTAGTAGAATTAAACATTGGTCTCATAAACTGTTGAGTACTGCTGGCAGAATTATGCTTGTGAAAAGTATCTTCTTGGCCACAACACAATACTGGATGATGTGTTTTCCATTACCTAAAGCAGTCATCCACAAGATTGAGGCTATATGCAGAGCGTTTGTGTGGACTGGTAAAGATAAAGGTCGTAAGAGCCCTGTTGCTTGGCATCAGGTTTGCAGACCTATTAAACAAGGAGGCATGAATATCATCAATATGGGCATTTGGAACCAGGTTGCACTGCTTAAATGCCTTTGGAACATTGCCATGAAGTTAGATAATTTGTGGGTTAAGTGGGTACACTTATACTATCTGAAGAGAAACAACATATGGACTGCTTCTACACCTACCACTTGCACTTGGATCATGAGAGCTATCTTTGAAAGAAGGAGTGATGCCCAAGAACACCATCAAATCTGGCTGCAGATGCAGAATATTGGCAAGTTCTCCATGAAAAGAATGTATGATTGTATCATCCCTACTGTGCCTAATGTGAGCTGGAGCAGTCTAATACAACATAATCAAGCAAGGCCTAGATCTGTGGTTTGTCTTTGGCTGGCCTGCCAGGATCGTTTGGCAACTAAAGTGAGACTTAAAAGACTTGGACTTCTGCAAAGTGAGCATTGTAGCTTTTGTAATGAGGCCCCTGAAGATTTCAACCATCTTTTAATTGAGTGCAGTATCTGCTCTGTTGTGTGGAAGGAGATCCTTCAGTGGCTGCAAGTGAGGCATACCCCTCGTAATTGGCTGGAGGAAATCAAGTGGTTGACTAGCAGCTCTCGTGGAAAAGGCTTCGTGCAGAGTATGTTGAAGATCGCGATTGCTGAAACTGTTTACGCCCTTTGGAGTTATAGAAATACTAACATTTTTGATAGGAATAATGTTGATAATATCAATAGTGTTGTTAGAAGAATTATAGATATGATTGTACAGAGAGGGTGGATGAAACCCAAGCATAGAAGTAAACTTGCTGTGCTCATGTTATAGATAGTTGCTAGGTGGGGCTGGATCTCCTATAGATCGCCTTGTGTGTAATTGTTTTTTTTGGAATATATTATATACTCTCTTTTATTTCAAAAAACAATATAAAAATTATTAGAATGAAACAAAAAAATTAGAAGATATTAGAGATTAGTGAAGGTGAAAAAGAAAAAACAAAAGAGTTGAGAGATTAGAGAAGAAGATGTGCGATAAAAATGAAATTGAAATAGGGAACATTTGCCTAAAAATGAGAAGGTGAAAAAGAAAGAATATAAGATAGTAGAGATTATAGAAAAAGAGGGAAGATGTATGTGACAAAGAAGACGCGATAATGCTATTAGAGATTTGAGAAGATCGGGACTAAAATCATGTGTAAGGATGAGAAAATTGTTCGTAATCATAAGGTTAAGGTATTATAGATTTAAGTTTGGGTTGGATGTGAGTTAAGTAAAAGTTAGGTTGTAACATAATGCGGTTTGATTCGGTTTGGTTCGGTTTATAAATTACAAACCGCAAACCAAACCGAACCATGCGGTTTTGTTAAAAGATGACCCAAACTAATCCGAACCAAATGCGGTTTTTTGCGGTTTCGGTTTGGTTTGGTTTGGTTTGCGGTTTTCTATTGAATTGGTTTGGTTTTGATCACCCCTATCCACCCTACTGTGGCTGTATAAATTTAAATTCTCCCTATATCCGGATGACAATATGACATGCTCTTAGTTTATAGGAACCCACCCATATTTGGAAACTGTAATACAACAACAGCAGCAACAAAGTATCAAAACCCCATATTTTCTTTTTTCAAATTTGCAATATTAACGGTTGATGTCTGTGAATACTTCTGAAGTTGATGGAGATCCCAAAACCCCATTCCCAATCCGACGCATACGTCTATCTTCTTCAATCAGCTATCAAAACCCGAGACTCCTCCACCGGAAGATTCATCCACGCTCGAATCATCAAACACGGCCTTCACCTCAGCGTCTTCTTGATGAACAACCTCCTCAACTTCTATTCCAAAACCGCCTCTTTCACAGATGCTCACCGTCTGTTCGCTGAAATGCCCCTTAGAACCACATTCTCTTGGAACACCCTTCTCGCTTCCTATGCCAAAGGGGGCAACATAGAAACTGCACGCCGTTTGTTTGATGAAATTCCTCAACCAGATTCCGTCTCATGGAATTCCTTGATAGTGGGATATAACCAAACGGGTCTTTTTTATACCTCTATTTACACGTTTTTAAAAATGATATCAGCTGGAGTTTCGCCGAACCAGTTCACGTTTACTAATGTTCTTGCCTCCTGTGTTGCAACGGGAACGTTGGATATTGGTAAGAAGGTTCATTCCTTCATTGTGAAACTCGGGTTAACTGGTGTGGTTCCGGTTGCAAATTCGTTGCTTAATATGTATGCGAAGTCTGGTGATTCGTTAATGGCGAAGGTTGTTTTTGATCGTATGAGGCTAAGAGATAAATCAACTTGGAATATTATGATTTCAATGCATATGCAGTCTGGTCGACTTGACACTGCTCTTGCACTCTTTGATCAAATGACTGATCGAGATATTGTCTCGTGGAATTCCATCATTGCCGGTTACTGTCATCAGGGGCATGACAGCAAAGCTCTGGAAACATTTTCTGATATGTTTAGGAGTTCATCTTTAAAGCCAGATAAGTTCACCTTGGGCAGTGTTTTGTCGGCTTGTGCTAATCTTGAAAGCTTGAAACTTGGGAAGCAAATTCATGCATATATTGTAAGAGCCGAAATTGACAACTCTGGGGCATTGGGGAATGCCCTTATCTCAATGTATGCCAAGTCGGGTTCTGTTGAAATTGCCCGAACAATTGTAGAATTAAGAGGTACTTCAAGTCTTAATGTTATAGCATTCACATCACTTTTGAATGGCTATGTCAAAATTGGGGACGTAAACCCGGCGAGAGAGATATTTGATTCGTTGAAACGTCGTGATGTAATTGCATGGACTGCCATGATTGTAGGTTATGCACAGAATGGCTTACTTAATGATGCTTTGGAGCTATTTAGATTAATGATCACAGAAGGCACAAGGCCAAACAGTTATACCCTAGCAGCTGTATTGAGTGTCTTTTCAAGCTTGGCTTCTTTGGATCATGGCAAGCAGCTTCACGCAACTGCAATAAGATTGGAAGAAGTGTCATCGGTTTCTGTGGGTAATGCTTTAATTACAATGTATTCGAGATCTGGATGTATTAAAGATGCAAGGAAAGTATTTAATCAAATATGCACTGAAAGGGATACATTGACTTGGACTTCCATGATTATAGCTCTAGCTCAACATGGTCTGGGAAACGAGGCCATAGAGCTGTTTGAAGAGATGCTGAAATCTAACTTAAAGCCTGATCATATTACTTATGTTGGTGTTTTGTCTGCCTGTACGCATGTGGGATTGGTAGAGCAGGGTAAGCGTTACTTTAATTTGATGAAAAATGTTCATCACATTGAACCTACCCCTAGCCACTATGCATGCATGATTGACCTGTTTGGACGCGCTGGGTTGATGGAAGACGCATACAATTTTATAAAAAGTATGCCTATTGAACCAGATGTTATAGCGTGGGGTTCGCTTTTGTCTTCTTGCAGGGTTCATAAAAATGTAGACTTGGCTAAAGTGGCAGCTGAAAAATTGCTTCTTCTTGATCCCAACAATAGCGGTGCTTACTCGGCGCTTGCTAACACTCTTTCAGCTTGTGGTAAATGGGAGGATGCTGCTAAGATTAGGAAGTTAATGAAGGTCAAGGAAGTGAAGAAAGAACAAGGATTCAGTTGGGTTCAAATCCAAAACAAAGTACATATTTTTGGGGTTGAAGATGCGCTTCACCCACAAAGAGATGCGATATACAAAATGATGTCAAAAATATGGAAAGAGATAAAGAAAATGGGTTTTACTCCGGACACTGATTCTGTATTACATGACCTAGAGCAAGAAGTGAAGGAACAGATCCTCAGACATCATAGTGAAAAACTGGCTATTGCATTTGCATTAATTAACAGTCCAGGGTATACTACACTGAGGATCATGAAGAACCTTAGAGTTTGTAATGACTGCCATTCTGCCATAAAATATATCACTAAGCTAGTGGGAAGAGAAATTATAGTAAGAGATGTCACGCGATTTCATCATTTCAAGGACGGTTCTTGTTCCTGTCAGGATTATTGGTAAAGGAAACAGTGGAATTTCATTTAGAATCCAACCACACGGGGATAAGTAATTTATAAGCTTATTGACCCGACAGTAACATAAACGATAATAGGAATACTAAATGGTTTCAGGTGAATGAATGCGAGAATGTCCAGGTCAATAAATTGATTGTTTTGTCCCTGTTCATGCCCTTACGATGTATCGTGCAGATGAAGTCTCATATTAACAACTCGGAGATGATTCAGTGTACACTCTTAGGCTAGTCTGCAAAGGTTCTAACTTTTAATTGTTCATATTCATTGATGCTGAGGTAATCTGGAACTAGTATTTGTTGACAGTCACCCACTTTAGTTGGTAGGCTTTAGGTATTTTCTCTATAAGGAGCATTGGAGCATATTGAGGAGCATAAAACACGTATTGGTGTCGGGTTGGTGGCTCTATTCAGATGAAAGTTGCAAGAAAAATTAAGGTTCAACTGCTGATTTTACAAGCAGGATTTTACAAAACATTACTTGCTATAAGAAAGGAGCATACAAGTGAATTATGTTCAACATAGCTGAGGTGCTTCCCCAACGATTCTGGTGTAGGACACCACTTCCCTGAGTTCACTTGTGGTTTCTATTGGGTGAATTACAACAGTTTGCTGTATATCATGTCTTCATCACATATTGAAACGGATGTAATTTAAAAAAAGAAAAAGAAATGGTAAAGATGTGTCACGAATGACTAACTTATCAGGTGTATTTTTTTTGTATAATTCACCTAAAAAGCTACCACATGGACTACCTTTGTCTGGTACTTTGCTCATTGGATTCTACTTTCTGCCCACAATACAAGTTTTTGGCTACCTTCTTTCCAAAGAAATGGTTCAATTTGTCTTAGTTAATCCCCCTAATTGGGGTTAAGGCCTAAAGTGATAGATGAGATTCGTAAGGTCTTGGTGCTATTCATGTGAAATTAAGGCCTTGCGGTAGTCTCTAAAATAGATTTAGAGGCCTTGGTACAACTTATGCAACATGCAAAGATCACGTTAACATGAATTTAAAAAACTATTTATAGAGAGTTGTTAAATTAACTCCGACAATTGGCAGTGCATCTCTACATTTTTCCTATTTTGAGCAAAAAAAAAAAAAAATTCTTCTATGTTTTCTTCTCCCCAACACTCCGACCTTTTCTATTTTTCAAGTATCAATACAGTGAACCAAATATATGATTCAGTTTGATTCTTAAAACCATTTTAATAAAATTTGTTTATTATCTTAAAGTCGGTTTTCATTTGGCTCACTCCGGTTTAAAATTAATAACTGGTTTTTCGCTTGAATCGGTTCGAAACCAGATTTGTCTAAGAATCAGAATGAAATCCAAATTTGAATTTGCTTGCTTATCGTACAAACAATAGGGAACATGTTTTTAGTGCTGGAGTTAAAGCATTAGGTTGGATTTGCTTGCATTGCATCTAGAGCTAGAGTTCTTCATTGTATAGTTCAATTAGAAAACCAAACCATAGTAAAAAGTCACAAGAGCCAAACTGAATCGAACAAAAAACATTGGTATACCGGTTTGGAATTCCGAACCATACCAAACTGTTAGAAGATAGTTTGATAAAAAAAGATTTTAAATTTGTTTTTAGCATTTTTCATTTTCAGTTTTGCTTCGGTTTATTTGCTATTTGGTTTGGTTCTAGAATTATATGCAACACACGTTTTCGTGCACTAACCAAACACAATGGCTCGGTTATTTTAACTTCAGTTCAGTGGTTCGGTTCAATTCAGAAGTTTTTTTCAACAGTCCTAATTGCATCACAGTAAAATGATGGTTGGTTTCAGAGTTATCAATTCCAGGAAATAGCGGCGCTATTCTGGGAGAGCAGTGCAGAGCAGCGGCCGACCACTATAACTTAGCAATTCGCGTCTCGGTTAGTTTCATATCTTGTGAAATGAGCTAACATGGGTGATAAAGCAACAACTTTACTTGTAATTGATGTTTTCATAATTCTGGTAAGTTTCAGTTTTCATAATTGAAGTGTACCTGTAAAGTGTCCTAAATGAATTATAAAGCAACAACTTTATGATGCCAAGTGGGAGTGAGTGGACCCATCTCTGCTTTTCAGAGCAACATTAATGGAGATACTATGAACAGAAATAATAATATCTACATACTTATTTAGTTTGCCAATATCTACCACTCCTTTGAATATATCTACCAACTAATTAGGAGATATTTCTATGTAGCAGCAAAACCACATGGCTCTGCTAGCTGTTTTCACAAGTCTTCTTACTTTGCTCAACACTGCACATTATCTCAAAATCTTGATAATATTATCCAAATTGCACAAATATATGATTATGTATGTAGAGGATATTTACGTCCACTTTTTTCCTGATATAACTTAGCTCCTCAATTAGTAGGCAAGAGGAAAAAATTAACATAAATAAATAGATAAGAACTTGTATATTAAAGAAAAACTTGTCATAATATAATCAAATAAAGCATGATATTATCAACTAAGTCTAGCCTCTTGAAAACATTATACTATATAGCAGAAAAACTTGATTACATTTATGTGATTCTGTTAGTCTACTATGATTTACATCTGACATTTTCTCATACCTTGTCAAGTGACCTCTTTGACAAGGTGTTTGGATTTACGGTGATCTTAGCGGAACCAAAGTGTATCCAAAACCACAGTGCCAACATGATTTCGCAGATTTCGCCAAATTCACTGCAAATCCAAACATGTACTACGCTACAAACAAGGTGATCCTTATAAGTATTTTTACGCTGGTGCCCTCTTCTGATGAGAAAACATATTTCCAGATTCTATCTAGACATCAACTGCATCGACTGGAAGCGAGGTTGCCCTTTGAAGCGAGTTTGGAAGCAAGGCTCCTGCGAAGAAATCCTTGGCCGTGACCATTTGTTGAGAATTGTTAAGCTGACTTGTATCACAAGCAATACTTGGAATAATTTGGTCATTCAGAGTGTTGCACTTTGCAGCATCAACGTCTATCGATAATGAGTTATTGTTTTGCAATTTAGCTGGTGGTCTCAGAAATCCATTTTTTCCATGCTCTAGTTTTATAGTTTCAGGAGATGTGCAAGTAGATTTTGGTTTAGTACTACTACCTAGTTGATGGCCTCTAAGATCTCTTAAATGCATTTGGTACTTTGCTTTGAGCCATCGAAGTTCATGCCTTATATCGTTTTCGTAGTCCAAGAATAATGAACATTCTGAAGCTGCAGGGCTAGAAGGAGGCTTTTTGGTATTAAGATAAATTTGGTCATCTGCATCAACATTATTCTCCTCTTCATCCTCTTTTATGAGTGATAGTTTAGATTTCTCATGAGAATCGTCGCAATGAATGTCTTTCAATCCTTCATGATTTGACTGTTGTTCGTCTCGCTGACCCCAGATATCAGCATAATGAATGCCATTGGATTGACTTGGTGGTTCAGCTTCTGTAGCAGTGTTGGCAGACCCTTCGTATTGATACGTAATCTCCTCGAATCGGCCGTGAACCGCGGCACATCCGTTTTTAGAACAATGGAAAAATTGAAGATTCTTGGCACATGGATTATTCGATGATACATAATCAACTAAGGTATTGTTTGCAGCACAGTTGAGACAGAAACTTGCACTTGAAGCTTCTGAAACTTCATCTATTCTTGGTCCAATTTTCCATCCCGGTACCAAATTTGCAATTTCATTATCTATCATATTCGCTAATTTTGTTAAATTTTGGTCAGTTATGTCAAGCTCGGCTACCATTTCATACGCAACACTCAATGCAGTATCAGTCTCCGTGTCGAACGGGAAGTAGATGTTTCGAACTCGACCTATTTAGAGGGATGAAGTAGTTAAAACTTAAAAGACTAAAACAAGTTCAATAGGAAAATAAGAAACGAGAAATATTAATGCCATGACCAACCTTCTTTATCTGGTATTCTGATTCTAAGAAAGACGCCATCATCTCTTCTCCTACCTTTGATCGAGGTATCAACTTTATCCAAATTATCATCCTCTTCACAATCAAAGAGATCAAAATCATTTTGATAACCACCAGAATTATCAGTGTACAAACTCATTAAGTTATTGCTATAACTTCCATTCACAGTTTGTCGAATCGTTGGTGTTTCTTCATAGCAACCTCTTTGATACTGAACTTCTTTCAAGTCAGATCCATAATCATCAATTTGGAGAAAAGGGTCATCTAAGAGTTCCCTAGCTGAAAGCCTAAGGGAAACAGTTGCCAAGCATTTCTCTACAAACTGCTTAACCTCTTGATCATTTATTTTGTAAAATGATTCTGGCATTTTCCCCTGCATAATAAGCATGAAAACAAGTGATACTTGCGAGACTAAATTGATGGTTTGTTCATTATTTTGAGGTTCTTACCGAGACAACCTTTTTGTAAATTTGAGCAGGATGGTTACATTCGCTATAAGGATATTCAAAGGTAACCATCTCCAATATACACATTCCGAAAGCGTATATGTCAACCAATTCGTTGTAATGTTCTTCATACACTTCCGGAGCCATAAACTCGGGTGTTCCTGAAGTGAATCAATGCCGAAACATAAGCAAATACAATGTATTAAACTGATATAGAGCTTGTTATAATCTACTTATTCAAAGGAAACAAATAATTCTGGTTTACATACCAACACAGTGAACAGCATTCGATCTGCGGAGAATTGCAGCGAGGCCAAGATCACCGATTTTGACTTCTCCTTGGTTACCATTGATGAAAATGTTATCGCATTTGAGATCTCTATGGATCACAGGTGGGTCCTGGCTATGGAGATAGAGGAGACCTTCCAAAATCTGCCTGCACCAATGCTTAACAGCTCTTATGTTAACTCTTTTATGTTTAAGTCTGTACCTGCATAATAGACAACAGAATGAATATAAGCACACTCACATTACAAGCCAAAAACAGAAGAAGGAGCTAAAATGAGTTGAATAAAAGTCCTGTTTGGATAAACAACTTAATTAAGGACTTATAATATTTTGTGTACAAGCTATTTCTATAAGAAAAGATACAATAAAGTCAATTTATTTTCATTAAGTTATAAGCTAGTAGTTGATGGAAATAAGGTGAAAATAACTTTTGGACTATGAATCAAAGACTCCAACACGAACACAAACACTCCAACACTAATAATGTAAGAATTATAGGACACCAACACCGCTATATATATGGAAACAATGACTTTATTATACTTTTTTCTATAAAAATAACTTACACATAAGTACTTATGTGATAAGTGCTTATCCTATAAGTGCTTAATTAAGCTATTTATCTAAACGATCCTTCAATTAAAGAGAGGATTAGGCTTACTGTCTTAGAGTACCGGAGGTGAACATCTCAGTAACAAAATTAATGTGTCTATTAGTAGTATCAACCCAAGAAGTGTAAAACTTCATGATGTTCTTATGCTTCAATGTCTTGAGAAGATGAATTTCACAGTATAACCTCTCAAGGTCTTGAGGATTTTTCAAAAAGTCATAAAGCTTTACTTGATTCCATGCCACTTCTATTCCATCATACTCATCAAATGCTCTATATCTACAACAACAACAACAAAAAATGAACACAAAAACCTCAAAGGAGTTGAAGATTTTGTTTTGGAAAAACAAGGAGATTTTAAGTATATGATTATATACACTGTCTTAGAAGCTCCTTTGCCAAGAATTTCATTGTACTGTTAAACATGCAATACAAAATACAGAATCAAAACAAAGAATATATGCATGTGATGAAAGTTTAAAGAAAGGTGATGAGAAAAGTGGAGTATGTATGTACTCTTCCATATCTTCCAGTAGGATCAACTTCTATAAACTCAGAATCTTCTGCCTCAAAGCTTGCTGCAACATTCATCTTTTATTTTTATTTTTCTTTGGTTTTATTTCTTTGCATTGAGGCTTTCACTTCATCTTATGAGAGCACAAGAGAGATAAAGAAAATGAGAAAATTAAAGGAGAAAGAAGTTGGTAGTTTTTACAATCTAAATAGAAAAGAAAACTTTTGATGACTAATTAATTAGTAACTTTCATTCTTATCTTTTAAAATAAATACTTTGTTTAAGTTTTTTTTAAGTGAATTTAGAAAATCAATAAATTAATATATATTTAACTATTTTATAAAATTATCATTCCTAAATTTACTATTCTCTCTTATCCATAGTATTTTTTATTCGTATAAACTAGGTAATTTTGCCCGCAAGACATAATATAATCATTTGAGTTGAAAGAATAAAAAAAAAATTTATCTCAAAAGATTTAACACTATTATATATTTAATATTGAATTCGAAATCATGATTTTTTTTCTTATTCCTAATATATTATGTCATATGTGAGAGATTTATTTGTTTTAAATACACTCTCCATTCCATAATTGTGATAAATGCCTAAGAAATAATAATAATTTTTTAAAAGAAATATTAGTACAAATTTAGATGAGTTGATTCTCCTATGAAAAACGGACATGTCTATCACGTTTATTTCTGTCTTGTAAAAACCTAAAATAATAGATTGGGTGTGACGGATATTATTGAGGATGTGAGTCTAAAAATTTAGTCCATTCTAAAAAAAAAAAATGAAGACGGAGAGGGGACAGATATGTGGGCTTTGTACCTTTTGAGCTTAAAAATTATAAAATTTTATGTTAATGTTCACGATTGTAAAGTCCTACAGAAATAGAGCGAAACTAAACAGACATAATAAAAAATGCAAGTCTAAAATTTTATTTTATCCTAAAAAAACACAGAAAAGACATAGATGCTTAACGAGTCGGATCAATTTTATCACCTTTAATTTCTTATTAAATATTAAATGTGAATGTGTGAAAGTCCTACCTCAAATAATATAATAAAAGAATAAAATGTTGAGTCTCTAAGATGAAATCTAAAAATTACTTCTAATTTTTTTTTACATGATCACAAAAGTTGAATTAACGACGTTTTAGAATGAATTATTTTTTTAATAACTTAGAAAACATTTGTTGGCATAATAGTAACTTAAAACATAACTCATGTCATATTAATTTATGCATAAAACTGAAATAACATAATTAATGTTAGTTGAAAAATAAAAGAATTAATTTCTTAAAAACATAATTTGTATGGAGGTAAAATAGTGTCCATGAAAAGGAAAGTGGCCTACCCTAGACAAGAAGGCAAAGATTTCACAAGGTAGGAGAGTGATGGCTCATATTCCCACCATACTTGGCAGACAACATCTGACTCAGTTGTTTCCTCTTTTTATATCTCATCACGAGCTGTAAAATAAAACCATCATCACTCTCTCAATGCAACACCTTAACTAACATTTTATGTGGTGTTCTATGCTTGTATCACAAGAGGGGAATTTAGGTTTTTGCATTTATGGGAAGTGGATTAGCTTTGTGTTATTAAAATTTGATAATGACTCAAAACTAACTAGAGACTCTTGATCATTTTTTTTAATGTAATTTTAAGAAAATTGTTTAAAAGTTACTCTTAACTTTTTTTTTTAAAAGTCAATCTTTAATTGATAATTGGTGTTTCTTGACAAAAAAATTCATAATTTGAATACTTTCAAATAGATTTAATGCAAGGTAACAACGTAGAGAATTGCTATTCACACACCAAAATTCTTACACTTATACTTACACCATATGAAATACATGAAAGACATGTGTTAATTAATTTATATTAAAAGGAGTGAAAAGATAATTATTAAATATAATAAAAAAACAAAATCGTATAAATGTATGGTGTAGTGTTTAGTGTAAACATATAATTACTCAACAGCATAATGTGAAGGCTTTCGTACATAACTTTACCTTCATGAATCAATCCATCAATCATAATATCATAAAGAATATAAGTTTCTTTAACGACCTTTTAAATACAAATATAGGTTGAAATACACATATAGGTTCAAACTCTCATATTGTTTAAAAAAATTGAGATTGAACACTTTATATCAGAAGTGGTCTAATATGTATTAATTTCTCAAAATAAAGTAATCTCCATGCAAGTAATCTTAATTGATACTATCATGTCTTCTTTGTGTTGCTTGTTTTTCCGTTTCAAAATAAAAGTCCTGTAAAAATTTTTGAATTAAAAAGACACTTATATTCCAAGGAGGAAGTACTAGTATATGAATTCTTTGTTTTTGGGATTCTCCAGTGTAATAGGACAGGGACCAATACTAGTTGAAAATTAGGACCAGCAGTGAATATGATGATGGAATTGGCGAAAAAGAGGCGAATCCATAGCTGGCCCCATGTTCTTTGCCATAGCTACATAGAGTGGGGACATGGACCATCACTGCCACTACTACTGGATTACTACAATCTGTTGAGAATCAAGTGTGAGTGTGGATAATAGTCCCACATTGGAAATGTGTGTGGTGACTTGAGCATATATAAGTGGGAGAACCCACTCACCTATCACCTTAAGGTTTTAGGTGGGGAAGTGGTGTCTCTCCCACAAAGGTGTGGTGCTCAAAGAAATGTCCCGGAAATTAACAATGCTCCCGAACTCGACCCGCTCAAAGAAATGTCCCGGAAATTAACAATGCTCCCGAACTCGACCCTATTGGAAATGTGTGTGGTGACTTGAGCATATATAAGTGGGGAAGTGGTGTCTCTCCCACAAAGGTGTGTTGCTCAAAGAAATGTCCCGGAAATTAACAATGCTCCCGAACTCGACCCTCCCCCGATGTTGCGCTAACACAATCATCATGCATTCATTATACCTACACGCATCATTTACTTGCAAATTCTGTACTAATCCTTATGTTCAATGGCTATTTTAACTCTATAATTAAAATTAAACGAGTTTCATTTAAAAAATTGGATAATAGTACTATATTGCGAGGTGTCTTAATTTGATGAAATTGCATGATGAGGTATATTGTATAACAGCAATGCTATGTGTACACTAAAGTGTACACCTACACCGTATTGGTGTATGTATGGACGACACTGTTCATGTACGGACGGTACTATTTACCGTCCGTACATGAACAGTGCAATATTATATTAATATTTTTTTTACGTTTTTTATTTATTTTTTAAAATATTATTTTTTAAAAAAATATTTGACGATACCTGCAGATTTACTTCCGGATTTACCTGCATTTGAAATTACCTGCGGATTTACCTAAATTTGTAGGTAAATTCGCAAGTAAATCCGCAGGTATTGTCAAATTCGTAGGTAAATCTGCAAGTAAATCCGCAGGTATTGTCAAATCCGTAGGTAAATCCGCAAGTAAAATCCGCAAGTATTATCAAATCCGTAGGTAAATCCGGAAATAAATTCGCAGGTATTGTCAAATATTTTTTTAAAAAACATAAAAAAAAAATTTTAAAAAAAAAATTTTAAAAAAATGTAAAAAAAAAAATTAATATAATATTGCACTGTTCATGTACGGACGGTGAATAGTACTGTCCGTACATGAACAGTATTGTCCGTACATACGGTGTAGGTGTACACTTTGGTGTACAAATAGCATTATTGATTGTATAAGGATACAAGCAAAAGACATTTAAGTGCATTCTATAGAGGTCTATGCACATGCTTGGTGCCCTCAAATGGGGTTTAGTGCCTACCATTATGTAACTGGGCGGTGGCAGATTAATTAATTAGGCTAAATCATAATTAATGGCTTAAGACAAATCCTCCATCATTTATTCATGGTAAGCAGTTTTATAACTTTATAAAGTGAAATAAAAAACTTTACAAGAAAATTAAAGTGAAAAACTGATAAAGCATTTATATTATACAAATATAATCTACTTTATTAAATAAACTTCGCGTGGAGAGCTTGTCAACATGGATGAGTAGGATTTTTTTGGGTGTATTGAATTGTTCTTTAGCTTTTGAGAGGTATCAAAAAGTAATTTAGGTTAAAGAAAAAATTCTTGTGAATTGATATTTTACCCTTCATGTTTGGTTTCAATAAAAAAATAAAGTAGACAATGTTTTTTAGTACAATTACATTTTCTCTTGCTTGTTGATTGGTGTTTGCCTCTTGCTTGTTACTGGCTACGGCTCTTCATATTTCCTTTGTGTTTGACATGCTTATAAAAAGTTTAACATGCTTTATTGCTTTTTCGTAATAGTATTAAAATTGTTTAATTAATTTTTAATTATTCTTTGTCCATAATAGTTTTTTGTGTTTCACTTTTCCGTATAAACCAAGTATTCTTTCTGTTTTAATATGAATGTCGTTTAAAGTCTTTTCACATAAATTAAGAAATTCAATAATATTGTTATAAGACATTGTACTTTTAGTAAATTAACTTTATGAATGTGTTGAAAGTAGCGTATAGTACTAATTAAGGGACACATTTTGAAATAATTTTTTCTTTAAAACGAAGCCATTTTCCTACGGTACATCACCAAGTGTCTCTTTGGATAACTAAGTCCTTTGTATATTTTAAAGTCTGGAACTTTAAATTTTTTAGGGATGGTCACGTCAGGGACCTAGCACATACCTATAACATCAATATTGGATATGCTATGCCCTTCAATAGCTCTCAACCTCTTATCCAAGACCTAATACTTATCTTCAGTCTCATTATTCTCGACTATTTCCTCTGGATGGGCATCTTGGGGACCAGCTGCGTGGTATACAATATGAGAATCCTCAAAGGGACTTTGGTGTGCTTAACCCACCTTAACCTAATTTATACCAACAGAGGTAAGACTACATGTCTTGCTACTCTACTCCCAATTGCAAAAGTTTAGTTTCAACTTCTATTGTCAAATCTCCGTCCAAGAGAGAAACGATTGGAAACGGTTATTAGGGATGACAAACATCTCTTGTATTTCTTTACCCGGAGATTTAGAGTTAGTCTTCCTCTTACCATTTTTAACTTCTTAAAGGAAATGATAATCATCTCTCGGGAGGAAATGACTTTTCTCATACCATATGGAGGATTTTTTTTTGAACTTTTCTCTCAGTTAAAAATAGTTAATAGGGATAATGTTGAAATTGAATGAACTCAAAAGTTTGAATATGTGGAATAGTTATTACTAATGAAATATTTTTTTTTTCTGTTATTGCCTAGTACTCTTGATTATTGATATAACCAAGATTCTGAGAACTACTAATTAACAAAGAAAAACATGGTATCTAGAAAGATGGCAAGTGAAAAATCCTTGGAAAAAACTTTAAACGAGCAAATAGAGATTCGAAGCAAGATCCCTTATAGCTCTAATTCCTCAGTTTTCCAAAAAACCAAGGTAAGAGGTTTATTACTTTTTTTATGGACAAAACATGGCGCTAAATTATAACTATGTTACCTTGATTTTTTTAAAAAAATCGAAGGAAAATGTTGTTTATTTTCTTTAAAAAATCAAACATTGCGCTCCCAGGACCTATACTCTCGATTTTTAGCATGTTCGAGATGAAAGCTTTATCATAAAAAATATTATTTGTAGTTGTGTGGGAAATTGATGATAGACAACAAATCTGCCATAAACCTTCCAAAGAATCCTGTGTTGCATGAGAGAAGCAAGCATATATAGACAAAGTTTCATTTTCTACGCAATCAAGTTCATAATGGAGTGATAAAAGTGCTCAATGTAACACTTAGAAGCAACTTGCAGATGTTCTGACTAAAACTATCAAGATTGAACACTTTATCCATTTGAGGGATGAAATTGGTGTTGTTGATTTTAATTAGCTGAGTATGAATTAAAGAATTGTGTTAGAAGTAATTCAGATTCAATTTCATTTAGTTTGAACATTTGTATTTAAATATAATTTGAGTTGCATTTAAGTTTGGTTGTATAAATACTGAACTCAAGATTCAGCGTGTAAGTGAATTCATTTGTAACCGATTTCATTTTATGTAATAAAGAGAGTCTAACCAAAATTCCCTCTTTTTAAAAAAATTAGTTACAGAGAATGATCAATATTAACAGTTTTGTTGAAGTTTTGTAAGACGTTAGTTTTTATGCATCTCGTTCACATAAAATGATCACTGATTGATGTTAAATTCTATACACATGATCTATATCATAATAGTAACTTTTAATTTAATGATGAATTTTGTTATAAAGATATGTGGTAAAGAGTAGGGGTGTGCAAAATATCCGGTTTTGATGTCCAAATCCATAATCAAACCTAAACCACTTTTAAGTATCCGGATATAATTGAATGGTTATTAACCGGTTTAGTTATTAATGGTTTGGTTATCCATTCATATAATCCGGATATAATTAAATGGTTATTAACCGGTTAAATTATTTTGGATTCGGTTATAATCCGGTTATCATCCAAATCCAAATATTTTAATTATCAAAATATTATTTTTTTTTTGAAAAAAAATATTTTCGGAAAAAATAATTTTCAAAACTGGATTTTAAAAAAAAACGGTTATATAATCATAACCAAATTTATAACCGATTTTATAACCAGTTTTGATTAAAATGTGGTTATGGTCATATATCCAAACCAGGGGTGACCCTGAGCACGGGCTCGCGGGGCGGGAGCCCAGGGCCCCAAAATTTTAGGGGGCACCAATTTTTTTTTCTTATCCCTATATATATTAAAAGAGAATTTTCTATTACAAAAATACTTGCTAAAAATATTTTTTTTATTAAAATACTGGTTAACAAAATTATAGGACCACAAATTAATAAAAGAATGTAATTTCTCATAAATAAAATACAGAGTAGAATAAAATCAATTAATTTATCTAAAATAAAATCAATTAATATATCCATAATTTTAGCAACTAAAGAGTTTAATCGAGACACTAAAATTAAAACAATGATATAGAAAATATTTTATATTATTGATCCCAAAATTAAGAGTAAAGCACTACTTCAACTAGCTGAACAAGATAATGATCCCTAAAATAAGACTGAAGTCGAATCTTTAGCAACTCATGAAATTGAAAACTTTGAATTTTTAGTAGCTATGATTATTTGGTTTGAATTGTTAATTGTTGTTAATGAAATTAACAAAAGTTTGCAAAAAAAAGACATGTGTATTGATGTGGCTATAGAACTAGTAAAAGGTTTGATCAAGTATTTGAAAAAATATAGAGAATCTGGATTTGTAAATGCTAAGGCTAGTGCTGAAAAAGATTGAGAATGAAATAGATATTAAATGTGTGTTTATTCAAAAACGTCAAATTAGTAGAAAACAACACTATGATGAAAATTCATCTCAACCCACACAACTGAATCTTGGGTCTACTGAAGAGTCTTTTCGAAATCATTATTTCTTATATATTGTTGATCAAACAATTGGCTTACTTGATAGAAGATTTGAACAATATAGCACATATGAAAATATTTTTGGATTCTTGTTTAGTATTGAAAGACTTAGATCATTATTTGATAGGAACTTGAAAGCATGTTGTAAATATCTTGAAACTTGTTTAAAACATGACGATTCTCTTGATCTTAATGGTGAAATTTTGTTTGAAGAATTGAAGGTTATTAGAGAAGTTTTAACAGTTGAATCAAAATCAAGCTATATGATATTGAGTGCTTTAAAGACTTTTAATTGTTTTCTTAATGAACGCATAGATTATAGAGTAATATTGACTATTTCTATCAGTGTTGCATCTGCTGAAAGAAATTTTCTAAATTAAAATTATTAAAATCTTATTTGAGGTCTACTATGTCACAAGATAGATTAAATAGTCTTGCGTTGATTTCAATTGAAAATAATTTTTTGAAGAACCTTGATTATGAACAAATTATTAATGATTTTGCAACAAAAAATGATAAGAGGATGATATTTAAATAATTTTAAAATAGTGATTTATGTTTTGATGTAGTATAAACATTGATTCGAAGATCTATATTTATATTCTTTTTGCATAATGTCAAATGAAAATGTGTTTTTTTATCCAATTATTTCTTTTATCCTTATGTATTTATTGTTAAAAAATTATAGGGGCACCACTCTTTTGATTCGCCTAAGGCACCCAAATTCAAAGGATCGACCCTGATCCAAACCATTTAAATGGTTTTAAAATGGTTATGGTTTGATTTTTGAAAATAACCAACCATGCACACCCCTAGTAAAGAGTTATTGGAGGTGTCAAATTACCAAATGACACATTTTGGTGTCATTTGGTCATGTTATATATATATATATATATATATATATATATATATATATATATATATATATATATATATATATATATAATTTTTACAAAACAACTTTTAAATTAAAAATAATTTTAAAGTTTAAAAAATAATAATACCCAACCAACTTTAACTTTACTTTAAAAACTCTTATTTTTACTTTAACTTTAAAGTAATTTTTAAGACTTAAAAAAATTGGTCAAACGATTGACATTTATTTTTCCACGAATGACTTCTTTCTAAACCTTACAATAAAATGAGTTGCTGAGAGAAACACCAACATTTTTAATATTAAAAACACCAACATATTTTAGATATCGTTAAGTCCCATTTTCTTCTAACATTTTCTTAACTTTATGAAACTTTAGTGTTTAACATGTTGTTGATCTCATTAATAGGCTTCATTGTCCTATTCTCAATCTCAAATGTCCATATTAACTTCTTTATAAACAAATATCATTCATTTGTTCACCTTAAAGTTTGTAGGTGTTTTAATTATGAAAGCACTTTGCAAACTCATAAAACCAAATTTTATTATAGAGGTAGAAATGGTGTTTTCTCAGAGTTTAAGGATGGTATTAAAGGACTAGATTAGTTTCCAAAGACTAAGAAGTTGATTTTCTTCTTGTACCCAACAACTTCCAATTGGCCTAAGAAGTTGATTTATATATACAATTTTGTTTCTGTTATGGTACATGACTTATTCAGCAAGCTATTAAGACTTCAAATCAGTAAAGTCTGTGACATCTTCCAAGTGATTACATTTTCATGATCTACTGTTTATTTCATCCCAGTAAAGTAGGATCTTCACCTTTTACATATGTTACTTATTGGAAATCCTTCCAAAATCGCTTTCTCCATAACCTTTCCCTGATTAAAACAAAGAGCCATTTTGGTTTTATAATTGCAATGTAGAGAACTATAACTCAAACAAGAAAACTTGATCAATTCAAGGCTTTGAAGAATTTTGCTCTTCATGAGTATGATTAGTGAAATTTAACTTCAAATCAAATTCAAAGACCACAGAAGATGCTGTAAACCAACACATATATAATGGAAGATAAGTGGGAAAACAATAAATAAATTTACCTGGATTAAAGTTGTAATCATCCCAGGTCCATCCTGCATATACTCGAGTTAAGAAAAATCGAAAATTAAAAATAATAAAAACGCAGCAACAGTATAAATTAGCCACCTGAAATTGCTTTTTTGTCCATGATATATCCTTCCATGTTTTTGAATGGGCTGATTGCCATTCTGTTGGAGCCTGAATACTTTCTACATGTTGCAAAAGCCTCAAGCTATCTGCAATGACATTAGATCCCAAGTGTGTTTTAGAATACCAAAAATGGAGACTCTGATACCTTGTGTAAGTTTGTGTAGAATGAATGATGAGACAAGAAAATACTTGTGACGAATGCTTCCTCCCAGATTTCATGTTTTAACCATGATGGAGCAACCTCTCGAAATGTGATTCCTTCGTTTCTGCATACCCTGCACAAATGCAAATCATGCCCCGCCACAAGAAAAACAACATGTGAGTACCACCAGAAACTGACACACACGAATGTGAGGTATCAGGTTCGAACCCGTAGGAAACGTTCAGCCTAGCAATATTGACATTGTTAGTTGAGCTAGTTCTTAAGAACATAGCAGTAAAAAAGTTAGATTTATAACCAAACCATACTCAAGCACTAGTTGGCGTATTATTCCTGGAAGAACGCCATCAGTGATAGGAGCTGTCTGCACTTCAAAAGAGTTTTTATTTCCATAATCAAATGGGGCCTTCCCATCATCTGAATCCCAATCCTCCTAATATGAAATAGGAAATGAAATATAAAATTTGTACATGCAGCAGGTGTACCGCTTAAAGAAATCTAAAGTAAATAATGTCTCAACAAATACATACATACATACACAAAGCAGAAAAGCAGGAGAAACTCACCTTGCGGGAAACGACGAAAAAATTTGTTGCAGAACCTTCTAGTATTTGATCACCATTATAAGACAGCAGCAGTTCTGTCACTGACGGAGGTCTGAGCTTTTCCAGAGCCTTCCTAATCCTGCATTGCACAAAAAAGTTGCATCTAGTAATTTGAACGAACATTGGCACGTAAAGCAGCTGAGAAAAACTAGCACTGAAATTTGATACTGTCAAACATAATGAAGAAGCATAGAAAAGTTTGGTAATACTTGTATTATAATTCAGATAGCATAATAAACTGACCTCACCCAATCTGAATATTTTGCACCTGCAATGTTCCTCCCATAGCCCCCAACAGCCAAATGTTCACCATTTCCGTGGACACCGAATTGAGGAGGAGCATAAGTTTCTATATGCACATGCACATCAAAAAGTTTACTCATATTATCCTCACACACCGTCTCGCATGCATTGAGTTCCTCCAAATTACCAGTAACAAGAGTATTGACGACCAGCTCCTCAGAATCAACCCTCTCTTTCAATGCAATTGGCAATACTTTCTCCAATGAATCATTAACAAGAATCTTCAATGCATGTTTCCAAACTGCAAAATTTGGTGACAATGGCTGCAAACTTGCAGCATTCTCAGATTTGAATAAAAGTTGTGGAGCAGAATTTGAGAGAATTTGTATAGATTCTGAAAGTCTTTTGATGTGTCTTTCCCAAAACATCAAGCATGAAGCATTATCGTGAGTCCGTGTTGTTGTGTAAGCACCTGGACCAGAAACTAAGCTGATAAGTTTTAAAATAAATACAATGTGAAACATCTTTTAGTCCCTAATCCTCTTTATAGTATTTACAAATTTAGAAAGTGCTTGTTTTAGGAGTTTTGTCTAGATTGGGATTTTGCATAAAATCAAGAGGGGATAGCAAAACTGTAAAATATGCGATCCTAACTAAGATCAGAAGATTCTACCAAGTTATTTTTGTAAGATGGAGAGGGAGTGACAAGATCGTAAAATATAAGATCATAACAAAAGTTGTAAGATAGTACTAAAACGAAAGATAACACTATATATTTAAAGTATTTTAACATTATATATAGACGTAATTGTTGTGTCTCTGCATCTTGGTGGTGGCTGGAAAACGACCGATCGTGGTTGAAACAGGCCAATATTGCTCACAGTCAATAGTTGTAAGATTATTTTTCACAATTTAGCTACAACACATGATTATGCTTAAGATCTGGATCGTTGGAGGTGAGTGAGATCGTAAACTCTAAAGATGTAAAGATTTAGTTCGTTATTTTGTCAACCATGGGTACATGTGCTAAAAACATGTTTAGAGTTTGATGTAACTATTTAAATAACAAAAGATAAAATAAATTCAAATTGATCTCATACATGAGTTGTTTTAATGAATTATCTTGAAGAGCTTCTATAAATAAGTTAAAAACAACTTATAAACTTATAAGTTCTCTTAAACAATCTCACAAGTATTAATAAAAAAGTTAAAATAAGTGAATTCAAACTGACATTTAACTCATAAATAAAATGGGAAAGAGTTTATAAAGTATTTTGTTTAGGAGTTATTTTAGACCTGGATGAGCTTCAAGAAAGAGTCTGTAAGGAGGAACATCTAAAGTGCGTGAAAGGATGCCCTTACTGAAGAGATATCTAGAACCTCCTGACATTGATTTTGGACCGATAGTTGTTAAAAGGATCCAAGTTTTGTATCTCTCTTCAATTCAATGATAGTAAAATTTCATTTGGCCTGCAAAAAATATGATATAAATGAACTGAATCACTGATACTGTGACGTGAGATTCTCATGCTGCTATATTAGTATGTTGATATAAATTGAAAACAGCATCGAAATAGATATGAAAGAAAGTTGTGAAAAGAAAAACACTCACCTCAAGTAGATCACCAAAGAAGGTTAGAGACAACAGTGGCAACTAAAGAATAAATAATGAAGAGGACGAAGACGAAGTTTACTAGAGAGGTGAGTCACCCTACACTATATTTATTTAGTGGAAAACAGTGAGCTAGCAGGCAGTTGGTGAAAATGTAGAACAAAACAAATAAATTATCTCATAATAATTGAAAAATAATAATAATTACAAATTATAGACTCATTTACTAATTAAAATTAATTCTCAACAAATAATCTCGGTATAAAAAATTGTTATTTAGTATATTGACATTGCTTTCTTTGAATAGCCGTTAGATCATTTTACTTTTCTCCTTTATATAGTCTCAATTGAGTTTTGAAACTAATAAAAAGTCATTCCATAAAATGTTGGGTTAAATATGTTTTTTTTCCTATAAAATAAAATTTTTATTTTTAGTCTCTATTAACAAAATGATATATTTTGATCCCTACAAAATTATTATACATGTAATTTTAGTTCTCTTCTTAAATTATCTTTTGAAATTTAAAAAATTCATATTTAATTTTTTTATTTTAAAAAATTCTAAAATTTGATAAATAAACATTTTACAATATGCTACTAAAATGAAAGAAATTATTCAAAAATTTAAAAATTAAAGGATAACTAAATAATTTTTAAAATTTTAAAAAATGGTAAGAACTGCATGCATACAAAATTTATAGGAACTAAAATATATTCCTTTTTTAATAGGGACTAAAAATAAAATTTGAGATATTTATAATGACTAAAAAAATATTTAACCCTAAAATATTTATAAACATTATTTATAACATGATTTGCTTTAGAGTAGTTATAATAAAATTTAAATATCTTTAATAATTTAAAAATTATGATTGCGTACAACCATTTTATTATAACTGTGTATAAATTAAATCATAAAATTATTTAATAACTTTAACTATTTATTATTTTATTCTCTAAGTTAAAAAATATTATCAACAAAACAGTACTTGATGTTCTTACCCACAAAAACAGTACTTGATGTTGTATATGTAAAACAATGCTTCATGTTTTGCAAGTTGATCCTCATAATTTTCAAAATAAAAATTAAATTTAACAATAAATAATTTTAATATTCTATTAAAATAAAAGAATTTAAAAATAAATAAATTTCAATTTAATCATTTAAATTGCTTAAAATTCTAAATTTCTTAAAAATAATTTCCATCTAACACGTCCAAACACACATCATAAGACACATTTCAACATTTGTCTCAAAGGTAAAAATAAGTCTATCATAAACAGGCTTTGAATTCTCTGCATTAGACTCCACCCAGCAAAACTAGCTCCACTCTTGTCAAGTAAATTGTGCACAACATAAACACCTTAAGAAGTGGCCTAAGAAATGACTTATTCGGGGTATTTTGTTTCTGTTTTGGTCCCAACCAATTTGTAAAGTTGTTCATACTTCATATCAGTCCAGTGGACATCTTCCAAGTGATTACAAATTCACAATCTACTCATTGAGAAACTATGGCATTGTCAGGGTTACATACCAGCCTAAGAGAAAGGGAAGGTCAACTACCGTCTATTTCATCTCAGCAAACAAGTAGGTAGGATCTTCACCTTGTACATATGTTACTCATTGGGTACCCTTCCAAAATTGCTTTCTCCATAACTTTTTCCTGATTAAAAAAATTTCGCATTTTGGTTTTACAATTGCGATATTTGAAAATATAACTTAAAAATAAGAAAAAGCTTGAGCGAGTAAAAGCTTTGAAGATTTTTACTCTTTAAGAGTGATTAGTTAAACCTATCTTCAAAATGTGAAAATAATAAAGAAAATTTACCTGGATTAAATTCGTGATCATTCCAGGTCCACCCTGCAGTAACTCAAAATGTGAGAAACTAAAATAAAATTAATATAAATGCAGCAATGGTATCAATTTACCACCTGAAATTGCTTTTTTGTCCATGATATATCCTTCCATGTTTTAGAATGGGCAGATTGCCATTCTGTTGGAACCTGAATACTCTCTACATGTTGCAAAACCCTCAAGCTACCTGTAATGACATCAGATCCCATGTGAGTTTTAGGATATAAGAAAACCTAAAAGGAGAGTCTGAAATCTTGTAAGTTTGAGTAGAATAGATAATTAAAAATTTCATAACTTCAACATAGAACAAGAACTTTTCTATAGGCTACACCAGCACCTGCTGGTGAGTGACCAACGGTTTAAATGTATCAGAACCCTATATCATTGATTTAGTGTACAGCTTTCATGAGGCTTCATCAACCACTCACATTTCCAAAAGAACTATTGTGCAATGTTGAGTTCTATCCTCAATAACATTAAAATGAATAAATGAAAAGACAAGAAATTACTTGTGATGAATGCTTCCTCCCAGATTTCATGTTTTGACCATGATGGAGCAACTTCACGAAATGGGATTCCTTCATTCTTGCATACCCTGTACAAGTGCAAGTCAAGCCCAGTCAAATGAGAAACAACCTGTTAGTGCATTATACTTTCTATCCGATACAAATATGGCATTGGTCCAGTATATTTCTAATTCTAGTACTAGTTTCATTTTGCCCTTGCAGTGTACATTTCTATGGTCAAGACAATTTCATAATATAAGTGAAAGCAAGGCTCTCCTATGGACCTAGCAGGCTTTAACAAATAGATTTATATCTATGACACAGTAGTTTTAAGAATAGTATCATAAGGGAAAAAATCAATAATTTAAATTGCTTGGGGGAATGGGTAAAATATGGGTTCATCCACATTTACACTAAACAACATCGGTAGACAATTCAAACACAACAACATTGTTCTTATTGCTAGAAATTTGAGATATTGAGTTAAAGCCCTGATTTTCACTATTCTTGAGCTACAATCCACTGTAAATAACATATGTGCTGCTAAATATTTCTAGACATGGACATAGTTCCTTTGTGGTTGAAAAAAACATAGCAGCAAAAAAAAGGTTTATGATCAAACCATACTCAAGCACTACTTGGCGTATAACTCCTGGAAGAACACCATCACTGATAGGAGCTGTCTGCACTTCAAAAGAGTTTCTATTTCCATAATCACAAGGGGCCTTCCCATTATCTGAATCCCTGTCCTAATATGAAACAACAAAATCCATGACCCCATAAGCTTATGCCATATAATGTCTTAACAGAGTAACAAACACGCGCACAAAACAGGAAAAACGAAACCATGACACCTTTAAACAGAATATATGATCAATAAAGTCTTGAACATGAGGAGAAGTTGGTATTGATTTATTTATCAATATGACAAAAGAGTAATAGGAATTCACCGTGAAATTTAACAAAACAAAATAAATAAAAAGGTTTTCAATAAAAAATTTGCCAACAGATTTTAGGTTCAAATCTTAGGAGATAAGATTATAATTGATGAGGAGGGATAAAATAAGCTCACCTTGCAGCAAACAACGAAAAAATTTGTCACACAACCTTCGAGTATTTGATCGCCATTATGAGACAATAACAGTTCTGTCACTGATGGAGGTCTGAGCTTTTCCAGAGTTTTCCTAACCCTGCATTGCAGGAAAAAAAGTTGCAATCATTAATTTGAAGGAACATCAGCACTACAAGCAGCAAGGAAAAATTACTACTATAATTTATATTATCAAAGGCATTAACTTACAAAGTGGCGGAAGAGAGAAGGATAAAATTAGAAATTTTCAGTCTCAAACACATTACCAATTCTTTACGTTTTTTTAATTTTCGTGAGGGTTTATAAATATAAACAAACAATAATGGAGGGAAAACGCAAACTTTTAAGAATTGTACCTTAACTCAACAATATCCTGTTTTTTCTTATCTGGGATTTAAGTGAAAGCATAGAAGAGTTTACTAATACTTGTATTCTATTCCAAATAGCATGATAAACTAACCTTACCCAATCTGAATATTTTGCAGCTGCAAAGTTCCTCCCATAGCCCCCCACCGCCAAATGTGCAGCATTTCCCCGGATACCAAATTGAGGCGGAACATAACTATCAATATGCACATGCACATCAAAAAAATTACTCATTTTTTCCTCACTGGTAGTCTCACACACATTCAGTTCCTCCAAATTACCACTAACAAGAGTTGTAATTGCCAGCTCCTCAGAATCAACCCTCTCTTTCAATGCAATCGGCAAGACCTTCCCCACCGATTCATTAACAAGCATCTCCAATCCAGGTTGCCAAACCGGAAAATTCTTATCCAACGGCAGCAAACTTGCAGCATTATTAGATTTGAATAAAAGTTGCGGTGCCAAATTCGACAGAATTTGTATAGATTCAGAAAGTCTTTTCACATGTCTTTCCCAGAATAACAAGCATGAAGCATTAATGTGAGTACGTGATGTTGTGTAAGCACCTGGATGAGTTTCAAGAAAGAGTTTGACAGGAGGAACATCTAAGGTGTGTGAAAGGACGCCATTACTGAAGAGATACCGCGAACCTGACATTGGTTTTATTAACTTCGAAGATTTGAATCAATAGCTGTACAAAATGAAGCCTTAGATAAGCATGGTGGTATCAATATACTTGGCAATTTAATGCAGCTATGCTCAACTACCTATGATATCTCTACTAACAATTACAATCACAAATGAACTCACTAATATATTAATTTTGATATTATTTGTGGTGAAATTTTACATAATTGAAGCATTAAGATGCAATTAGGGACATTAAAAGCACAATAGGATAATATAATGAGAGAATTCTAAGGGGTTAATAATGAAGATAACAATACATACCAATGAACAAAGAATAGAGACGGAAGAAGAGAATAGGAACGGTTGCGTCCAATATTTCAAATATGTTTTAGGGTTTTAAGACTCGGAGATGATGAGAGCAAGATAATGTTGCTTCTGATTCAAAAATTAGGGGAAGGATTCAGATGAACCATGTGCTCCCAATAATTGTAGAATTAACTATTTCTACGAATGGTAATTTTAAGAGGGAACCATTACAAATATTTACCGCGAGTATGCATCTTCGGAAAATTTAAACGGCGGTGTTGGTGAAAACGGAACCGATGTGAGTATCGGCGGCGAGGCACGGAGGCGGAAGCAGCAGATACGTGAATGGAGGGAGAGTATATAAAATGATGGAGACGTGGCTTAATTTGTAGCATACGATTGATCACCAAAGTGTTTGAAATGCACGAACCTTCCCGTCTCAAAACGTAGTGAATCCAGATCTAGGACAGTTTGGTTAGAATTTGTCCTTATGGTATTTTTAAAGTTGTTCCGAGATGGAATTGGAGTTGGAGTTTTGTAGTGATATGTTTGTAGAGGTTCGCAATGAGGTGGTACAAGTTAACGCTGAAGTGAATTTGTTGAAGTTTATTGGTTTGAAAAAGACATACAATCTTCGGGCTCCGGCACTCACTATTACCAAAAGAAAAAAAGACATACAATCTTGACTATGTGAAAGCTTTCTAGTGCAACTTAGTTGTGACTCTGTTGGTCTCAAGAGTAGGTTTAAGGATAAAATTGTTAAGTTTATTTATTTTGATTTTACGAAGTGTCTTGATTTTATTTATGGTGGCTCTGACACATCTATGAGATATTCTAATTATGATAGAGTTCCTCATGTTCAGTCTATTTCTTAATCTATTTTGTGAGAATCCTGCTACTTGGGATTAATGGGATGGTTACCAAGGAGGATGATTTGAATGAGGCTCATAAGATTTTAGATTATGGTGGTGTGTCCAAGATGAGGTACTAGCAGAATTTTGCAGATGGCTCTTACTTTTATCTTGAAGAGTCTGGAAAAAAAAAGCTTATGATGATAAGATTGTAGAGCCTACTAGAGATCTACATGTTGAGACTACTACCACTTCTACTTCATATGGTTCTTTATTTGTTGAGTTGAAGACTTATCTTGATGAGTTGGTTGAGAAGTTGTTGGATGACAATCAAATTAGAGAGGAGCGTATTAAGACACAAATTAACTCAGTGGCTAGAGATAATGAAGCCAGTCGGGTACAACTGAAGGAAGATATTCAAGCCTCTAAAGGTCGGATGACTGCTTAGATTGAATCCTCGAAGGCCTCTATTGATTACATGGGTAGTAATAACTACATATTTCATGCTAACTCTACTGATGCTACAACAAACATCATTATTCATGTTCTAGATGACACTGCTGATGCACCTCCTAAATCTGATTTTGCTGATGTTTTTCCTCATGATCTCCCTTGATGATTCATACCATGCATATCATGTCATTAGCATTTAGCATGTTTATACGTATTTATGTCATTTTGGCTGACTGGTTGACTGTATTTTGATCACTTATGAATACTTTGGATTATGTATCGTGTGACGAGTTTCAATTACGTATGTATGATATCTTTGTGATTCTCTTTTGTTATTGCTATCTGTCTCTTGATTATTTTCCTTAAATTGCATACTTTGTGATGGTTAATTTCATATGTGATTTAATTGGTGCTTGTTTAGTTCACTAAGTATGACATTTTAATTTTGGTTTGTATTCTATATTGGGCTCAATTGATTGTGTTTCTCTCTCTTTAATCTTTTATCTTTTTGAGATTTGTCAAAGTTGGAGAAGGTATCGATATTATCGATATTTACGTGCATTAAGTGTTTAGTGCATGGGGAGTTTTACAAATTTTACAATTCAGGCGAAGAAATGTACACTAGTTCCTCAGATTCGTTCCATTCATTAAATTCCAAAGTACGCCTTGAATAATTGATCATCAATAATATCTCAAATTTTCCAAGCATAAACAAATGGGAGGCTGAAAGTGAAGTCAAAGTATTGTATGATATCGTTTATGTGTTTTGATATTTTTGTCAATTTGTTATAGATGCTCTTAGTAATTGCGTATTTGTAATTTGATCATAATTTTGTGTGCTTGTACTTTATTTTGATTTTGTACTTCATTTGAAATTTTTTTGGCTATTGTGTTGTTGCACCAATAAGAACCCTCATTACTCAAATTAAGAGTGCTTATCCCTTCTTAGTATATCTTTTTTAGCCTAAATAATTGCTACATTGTCATTTCATCATGTGTAGCTTGAATCATAAGTTAAAGCACTTAAATATTGTTTTTTAGTATTATGATTCGAATAAGGAAATGAACATGATTCAGATCACGTGCTATGTGCAAAATGGGATTTAGCTTCGGACGATTTGATTCGAATTATAAATTGAACATAATTCGTGTCACAACCTCATGTGATTCAAATCAAGTGCAAAAGTTGATTTGAATCAACTGATATCTTGAAACTTTATTTTGGCTCTGTCCAAATTGATTTGAAAAACAGTTTTCATGATTTGAATCAAAGTTTCAAGACCTATTTTTCATCCTTGATTTAAGTAGTTTTTTCTATGATGAAAGTAACAAGTGTCTGAAACCTATGGAGAAAAACCATAGTGATAAAAAATGACTATGTCTTCTATTCGTAGTGTATTTATCCCCATCACCATGATTCTTTATCTTCTTCATCTATACAACTTCTTGATTATGAATTTATGTCAAATTTATTTTCCTTTCTGTTGCATCTTGTTATTGTGCAATTTGTTGTTTTGTTTGATTGAATTAGAGAAAGAGAGTTGATTAATCTTGAAATGTTGTTCATTATTAATCAATTACTTGATAACAATCAAAGTCAAAACCCATTCATCTAGAAACTTGAGAGAACCTTGTGTGAGTGTGTGTTCTTCATTCACCTTCTTCTAAAGAACTTGACTAGCACCTTGTGTTTGTAGATTGTTTGTGAGATATTCTGGCATTATTCATCATCTTCATCCTTAGTCTTATTCTATTGTTAAGGACCTTCATCTCTAAAGATTGAGTGTTGACGGAGACTAGTGGTACATTAGGGTATCTAATATTTTTACATGAAATTTGGTGTTTGCAATAGGTGTATGTATCGTTTCTTAAATGTTGTTTGGTGTTTATTGATATTCATCAAGAATAGAATTTCCATTATACTCTAAGGAAGACTTTGGCGAGATCTAGTATCAATTTTCCGTAAGGCGTGAATGAAAGTAGTCCATTTTTGGTGGTGTTAGAGAAAGTTGCTCGGAGACAAAGTTTGGAGTTGTCTAATCAACAATTGGCTATGGCAATCTCTAAGACAAGATATTGGTGGAATCAGGTGGATTTCCACATACTAATACCTGAAGCAAAAATAAAGTGGATAGCAAAGTTATTGGATGAAGATCTTTTAGAGATCTTGTTTTTGTTAACAGTTGGGTATCTGTATTAATAGATGGAATTATTGTTTGACAGTTCGTTGTAATCAAAATGCTTATAATCAAACTTATCAAAATAATGGAAGATCGTGATTATTTTCTAATGATTTTTAACACCATCAAAGAATGGAGCCTGGAGTAAACAATGCATGGAAGACAGCCGAACCAATATATATATCCTTGTGTATCTTTTCTTTGTTCCTTACCTCTTTTATTTTCTAGTATTCATCACCATGCTAAGGCATTATCGCATCTTTACTTTGATAGTATACCACATTAGTTATACTTTTCTTATAGCGATTTAATATATAAGCTTAGGTTTAGTTGTGGTGTAACAAATTGAAGTATCACGACTTCAATTATGTCTTGTCATAATCCATGAGCTAAGTGTTTTGAATAGATTTGTTTAAAGCTACTTGAGTAGTCTTGTGATTGACTTCCATTTGAAGCAATCAAATACATAAAGAACATCATGTATCATTTCATAAGGATTGATTCATTGAGATGCTTCCAAGCTCTCTTATTATGTGTTTTGCTTTTGTGATTATTAAAATCTTGGATTTTGTACATGGGACCTAAAATGTTTTTGAAATTGCCTATTTGGAAAAAGGTCATTTTCAAACCCCTTTTCTAGATCTTCTGATGTCCATATTCTCACCCAACAAGAATTTGTGTTCCGAATTATGTGGAGTTAAGAAGGAGAATTTTGGAGGAGGCACACAAAAATGGGTTTACCATTCATCCAGATTCATCAAAGATGTACCAAGACTTAAAAAAGAATTAGATAATTTCTTGATAGATCCCCTAACCTTCTTGGTCATCCGCGGAGAAATTCCCAGAATGCCGCTATATTTCGGAAATGCATCTCCGAAGTCACCTTATTATGAAAAAAAAGGTGGTTTCGGATATGCACTTCCGAAAAAGGTGATTTCGGAGATGTACATCCGAAATAAAGTTAATTTCCAGAAAAAAAGGTGAATTCGGAGATGCATCTCCAAATTCACCCCCTTGGAAGAATTTGGATATGTACTTCCGAAATATTGTTTGATACCCATAAAACAAACGAACAACGCTTCGATTTATTATAAAGCAGCAACATTACAAAGATTTTGAAGATGAGTCAACATTTTTAGGATGAGTCAACATTTTGCTATAGAATATTAGAAGAATAGCAGCACACACACATTATCTCATCAAACTCCATCATCCATGGCTAGAGCAAATTCCACCCTTCCCATCTCTTTCTTTGAGATTATTCTTCAAACCAATCTTAAAACTATTGTAACCATTCCTTTTAACTTGCTACTACTGTCTCCTACGTTATGTTATACTATCTGTTTTACCTCTTTTTTAATCTATTAATAATGTTATTACTTTTTACAGAAAATACTGAATAAGTTTACAAGGAGTCGCAAAGCTGGTCTACCAAATCCAGTGATGATGAAGCCTCCTGATGGCACTAAATGGAAAGTGTTTTAGAAAAATATCAATGGTGAGATTTGGTTTCAAAAGGGTTGGAATACTTTAACTAAAAACTACTCTCTACAATATGGTTGTTTGGTAGTGTTTAAGTATAAGGAAGGAAGTGTTGATGATGAATCAGTTGAGATTTTGAATGAAAGACTTAATAAGAAAAAGGTTACACATAATTTACATTTTGCACTACCTTCCTACACATAAGTTACCATTAGTTTCTCCTAGACGTCATAAAAAAGTTAGAGGTACGTGGATTTAACTTTTATCGTTAGTAACTGAGTATCTCTTACTAACTGTAACTTAGTTTCTTTTCATGAATGATGCTACATATTTAATATATGCAGGTGAGATTAAGGAGACTAGTAGAAGAACTACATCATTGAATTGTCCAAGAGAAAATAGTGCTCAGGAAGTCATTAGATAGTTAAAATTTGAATATTAAGTGCTTTCGGAAATGCATCTCCGAAAACACCAAAAAATGGTTGTTTTCGGAGATGCATTTTCGAAATCTGGAAAAATCTAAAAAAAAACTTCGAAGATACATCTCCGAAGCAAGGACAATTTTGAGATTTCACTGGAGGTCCTTCCCATAGGAGGGTCAATAAAGAAATTCTCACAGAATTATTGGTGGCTGAGTATGAAGAAGAATATTGTCGAGTATGCAGGACGGACCCAATCAACTCCAAGGCCCCGTTATAATTTTAAAAATGGGCCCTAATTATATATATATATATTATATATATATATATATATATATATATATATATATATATATATATATATATATATATATATATATATATATATATATATATATTAGTAAGAGACCCGTGCTCCCGCACGGGTAATTGAATTATGATATTGTGTAAATAACTAAAAAATACGTAGTAATTCATAATCATCAAATAATAATTATGAAATAAAAATATAACAATAAAATATTTATTAATGTGATAACACATGAATGAGTCTTAATGTCATAATACTTAGATAGTATCAATTACAAGTGTAAAATTTTAGATATAAATGAAAAATTTGATATATAATTTATTTATATTTGTAAAAACTCATTTTAATTGAGAAAGTACAATAAAAAATATGAAGTCAAAATATTAAAACAAAAATTTGCAATATCATTATACAAAATATAATGATAAACTTGACAAAGAATGTTCTTAGATCGTATGAATTTAAATTGAATTACTTAATTATAAAATAAATAATTATATAAATTCAATTGTATTAAATATTTATTAAAAAAATAAAAATAACTTGTGACATAGAGAAAGAAGAAAAAAATTGACATTTAAATATAAGAATTTTGTCTTCAAATAAAAAAAATTATTACTTAAAATCAAATAGATATTGTGGTGATAGTGATCCGTAAGAAAAAGAAGTAATTATGTGAATGACTATGTAATATAATTTAATTTGATAAAATACATTTTGAATTTTATTAAAATTAAAAACTAAATTAATTAATATTTTTAGTAATAATAAACAAATATAACAGATTAAATATGTCTTAAATACAAAAAAAATTCAAATTCAGCAAAAAAAAAATCAAATCATTAAACTTAAGTACACGTTAAAAAATTAAAATCATTACACTTAAGTACACGTTAACGCCATATTAAAAAAAAGTTAACACCATAAAGAAAGTATACGTTAACAAAAACACATTTACATAACTAAATTATTTAAAACACCAATATAAAAACGTTCATTCCAATTTAATGCTAGAATTTAAATTCATAATAGATGATAAAAATATCACAATGGATCCTCTCCTTCCCTCCATCCATCCCCTTCAACCAAAACACATGCAATTGAATAGAAATAATTATGAATAAATGATAAATAAAATAGGAGAGAGAAAATAATAAAGAGAGAAAGACACATAAATGTGAAGGAGATAGTTGGAGAGAAAATTGTAAAGGAGAGGATCCAAACCCATAAAATATAGAAACAAAATTAAATATTTATAATAATTTTAACAAATTATATTATAATAAACACAATCAATTATAATATATTTTGACCATTTGGGATAATATTGAAGGAATAAATATCAGTAGAGGCTGCAATCATAATAGAGGTTGCAATCAATCATTTGCTGATAAAATTGTTAATCTCTTTACTCTATGTAGGATATATATAATACTACTATATAATATGTTATATTGTAACATATGAAGCTTTGAATATTGATAATATCAACAGAGAATATTTCATGCCAAATGATAGCAATATTTACAAATAAAAACTTGGTGATTTAATATTGTTTCTTAAGTATGCCCGCATTTTATATCTTTAAATTCTCCGGTACCAACGATAATTTGTTTTCCATGGCCAATACCTATAAAATCAAACTGATAGTGTAAAATTAATATTTTCATGTCAATATTATCAATATTTATAACAGGAAAACAGAACTACAAAAATAGCTAGTAGAAAATAGATACAAAATAGGAAAACATAACTACAAAATAGCTAGTAGAAAATAGATACTACACAGGGAATCTTCATATTTTCATGTTTTCTGGGTGAAGATTGAAAAAGCAATGATGAATGAAATAAAATTGGTTCATCTTATACCTCATCAGATGGGGTTAGAAGTAGATCAGATCCGTGCAGGTTACTATCAAGATTGTGAACATCTGCAAATAGATATTGGAGCTTCAGTTAGTGTAATGTTTTTCTTTGAAAAGGAAAAAGATCAAATATATTATTAAGAAACAAAACATGGCACAAGTAATGCCAACCACAAGACTTGTCCCCATATCAGTACCAACCACCAGCACAACTATCCTAAAAAAGAATAAAAGACAATTCAAACATGGAACATGCTAGCAACTCACCTAAAAAACAAAACAAAAAAAACAATACAAAGGTCCCCAAACATATGCAGCTCCCAAACCCAGGCAATCTTCTGTAAAACCAATACTTGAAGTTTCAGTATCCCAGTCAAACTACCTCTATCAAGTGAGTTACACCAGAAACAGACATATATTCCAAATTTCGCAAACGGCTTTTGTCAACTTCTTTAACAAACCACAGTACAATTTATTATTATCATCGGTAACCCCCTCTCTAAGTTAAGTTGCTAAAGTCGTTTTCCAGCCGACAAAATAGCTTGAATAATGGAAGTAAACTGTAAAAAGACAGCATGGTTGAAGCAATCAAATAGCTAGAAGCTTTATGTCACATAAAAACAACTCAAGTGAACTAATACCAATTTAATATAATATATAAACTTATATGACTAAGGACAACTATTCAGAAATAGCAATTCTCCTAACCATTGCACTTCACACTGCATTAAGACTCTAGTTCTCATTCTCAACCAGCAAAAACATTTTCACCAAAATAAATAATTTTATTACATTTATTCACTTTCTTAACCCAGAAAAGTTTAAACACTCGTATCAAACGGTGGAAATCCATACTTGATTCTCTATTACTCATTCTCTAGTTTCCGGACTTGATTCTCTATTACTCATTCTCTATTTTTCAGACTTGATTGAACATAAACAATAGCATTTAAAGTAGGTAGAAACAATAGCAAACAAACATTCAAAACAAAATAGGACCGGATCTAAAACAACAATAAACATAAATAATACCTAATTGTTCTTCTCACCTATTTAGTGTATCGAACTGCATACCTGCGTGAAATTATACACAAACCATTAGGAGCCACATCACACAACCAGAATTGCAAACAAAAGCGTAAAAAACACAAACAGACAACCATGACACACCAGATATATGAAACTATTGTTCTCAATAGTTAAAATGTAACTAAAATGTGACAGGGAGTTACTTAGTTCAAATGATATTCATTTATACTAAATGAATAAAACAAACCATATGAAAAGGTTAGGTTTTTCCACTTCCAAAACTTAGAATAAGATAAAACAAACCATATGAACTCTTAAGTTTTGAAATGAAAACACAATAGAAGTTGAAAAAATTTTATGGTTCTTAAACTGAAACATCAAAGTAGCAGATGAACAAAGTTTATGTTTTTCAACTTTATCTTTCTTCAACATTGTTAAACAAACGATTTTATTTCATAGATTCAATCAAAGTCTGCTAAAAAAGTTAGGGTAACAGAGAGGGACAGAGAGATAATACCTTGAGAATGGCTGAGGTTTTGCTACGAGATAGAAAGCTAAAGTTGATAAAAACATAACAGGTTTATCAAGAGAGAAAACCATATGTTAGAAGAAGAAAGGTGAAGTTAATCTAAAAGGAACCAGATCAAGTTAAAGCTAAGAGACCATCATCCATATTTTCTACCCGTGAGCTTGTACTGAGAGAGGAACTAAGACAAAACCTTCCATTCAGCAGTGAACTCTTTATCTCTTCGATCTTTAATCCATGGTATATCTCTTCAATTGTGCACCTACTTCATTTCCATAAGATTTTCGAAAACCCTAAATATTTTCAAAACAAAGTGCAATAAAATGTGAGAGGGGAAATAATAAATTAAACTCAGTGAAACATGGATCTAGTAAAACCAACAAACGAAAACACTGAAAAGAAAATCTGATACATTTCAAAACACTGAAAAGAAAATCTTTTGTCGGCAAGAAGATACACATTCGAAGAGAAGGGATGACGGCGCCAAAAACAGTGGTGGTGGCGAGAAGAGATGACGGCGGCAAAACCATTGGTGGTGGAACAATGAGATGATGACAGAATACACGATGGTGGCGACGGCGAGAGGAATGACATCCTTCTTCCAAATTTCTAGATCTGAGTCAGAATAGAGATTGGAGTTTAGGGTTTTGTTTTTTTGTGATTCTAGGGTTTCAGGGAAAAGAGAAAAAGAGAAGATTAGAGAGAGAGAGAACGAAAGTAAGGAGGAAGAAGAGAGGGGAGAGGAGTTTTGACGGAATATGGGTAGGCGACGGGGGGTATGAGAGTGTGGCTTTTTTCCGGACATTTTTAAGGTTTGAGGAGAGAGAAGAGGGAAGGAGAGAAAGAGAGAGACGAGAGAGGGAAAAGCATTTCAAAATGAGAGAGAGAAGTTTGTAAAGATGTGTGCAAAGGTTAGTACATAACTTTTTAGAATAAATCAATGAGAAGCATACAATTGGCACATAGCAATTTTTATTTTGTTAATTACTTAGATAGCCTTTTGTTAGTGTAAGAAAAATTTAATAAAAGGGTAATATAGTAAGTTTGGGCAACATTTTAGTATTGGGTTGATAGTTGATATATAATAATTCAAAATAACATATAAAAAAATATAATTATATATTAATTGAAACAATTTTAATTATAATTATTTTAATATTTTTCATTAATTTATTTATTAGGTTTTCATGATAGTTTTTTTTATTTATTTATTGGGTTTTTATCTATTAATATTAAAAGAAAATAATTACACTTTCCAAAATATAGGATCCTATGCTGTAAAACTTGTTGTTCTTTTTCCTTAGCCGTCACTTTTCTTCTACCCTAGCCGTCACTTTTCTTCTTTTTCCTTCCTCTCTCAAAGAGGGGTGATTTAGGATCAATTTTGATCCAAAATCACCCCTCCAAATCGTTTTTGTTTATCTATTACTTAAATAAGTGATTTTCACACCTTTTCTTTTTGTCTTTTTGTGATTTCGTGGGTCATTGTTTGTTTTGATTTCCCATTTTTCTGTGGTGTATTTTGATTTCTCGTCTTTGTGCGGGTATTTTGTTTTTCCGTTTTTGTGCGTTGTTCATTTGTTTCAGGTTGAAAGATTAGTTTCGATCTAGTGCAAATTCAATCAATGACTTTGGTGCCGTCAACGCTACAGATCCGGAAGCATGAATATTTCGGACATCTCAATACAGTCAATACATTAATATTTGTAGGCATATGCAATTTGCCGTTTTATGCTATTAACATGGATGCTGTGGATTTGTTCGCAGATTCATCCTTTTTGTTTTTGGCGATTTTGAATTTGTATTGCAACGATGTACTCTATCGATTTGAATGAATGAATATCATTTATTTTCTGTCAAAAAAAAAAAAATCTTGTAGGAAATAAATACTATGAATACTTTGACTTATTATATTTCAAAAGTTTTATTTTAAAAGTTAAATATAAACATATACTAGTAGAATAGAAATCAAATATATAGTATATGCTTATTAAATAGCAGCGTATCGTACATTCAATGCTGAGTATATAGTATATCGAGCACATAGTATATTATGAGGCTGATCTTCTAATCTTTTAAATCAGTTTAATTTCCACATATTAAATAAATGATAATTTCTTTGTAGACCTTATGTGAAGATAGCCACTGCTGAAAATTCTAAAATACCCATGCTTAGGAGATGCATCTCTGAAATATTTTTTTTCATATTTTCCTAGAATTCGAAGATGCATCTTCGAAAACACTCATTTTATGGTTTTTCAAATATGTATTTTCGAAAACATCCAAAATTAAGTGTTTTCTAAAATGTATCTCCGAAAACACTTATTTTTTTTTAATTTGATCAACATATATTTCCCTACTATTTATGTGTATGTGTATGATATCAAACATTTGATGGAATTTTGCAATAGTCTTCATGGAGGGCTCAACAAGCTTGGGGAGCGTTGGAGGTTTAGAGGATTTGGGGTTTCTTAATTTGATTGGGGTTTATAAAAAAAAAGAAAATAAGAAAAATAAAATTGCAAAAAAAGTTGTTAGATCTGTGTTTTTTATGAGGGGGTTGAAGTTCAATGCTTTTTTCTTTCTCTTCATGCTAAAGCACCCGACATTTCACCATGAGAATATGAACAAGTAGATTAGTACCGGGTGGGTATTTGGTTTTCTCTACATGTTTAACTAAGCAGCATTCAACATGTTTTGGTTTTTTGTTTTTTTAGATAATATTTCGGAAGTCTACTTCCGAAATATTCTTAGGGGTGAAGTCGGAAGTACATCTCTAAAGTCATCTTTTTTTTTGAAAAAAAAGTGTTTTCAGAAGTGCATCTCCGAAAATACTCTTTTTTTAAAAAAAAAAAGGTGTTTTCGGAAGTGTACATCCGAATCCACATTTTTTTCTTCATAAAAATGTGATTTCGGAGATGCACTTCCGAAATATAGAAATATTTTTGGAATTTCGCCGCGGATTTTCAAGAAGATTGGGGGTCCATAAAAAAATTGTCAAATAAATAGCAACAACCCCCAACGAAAAATTAAGAGGCCCTTAGGACTTGTGCAATAGGTCTTGTTGCACCTGCACAGGGCCGACTCTGCGAGTATGTATCCGAATGTGTGGTGTGAAACCAAGTTAAGATATAGCACCAACGGTGAATGTTCAATGAAACACAAGAAAGAGTTTCAAGATTAAATTTTTTTCGTGACTTGAATTAGATGGATCTTATTGTGAGAATTTATAGAAATTAGAAGTCCATTATTTGGTTCAAAACTTAGAAATAATCAATGAAATAATGAGATTTGGATCCTCTCCAATTTCTTTTGTCATGCTGCATATTCTACCTTGATATAATGGTTAGAAAAAAAAATAAAAAATTTGCATTAAAAAATAAGTAAAATCAAATGGTTAGATTAAATCCAAAGGCTAGAAATTGAACAGCAGAGATGGTAGTAGAAGAAATGCAGGAGAGGATCCATTTTTGAAATAATGAGATAATGCTTTTTTGCGTCCGAGTTGTGTTTCTAGTATGGTGGAGTGAGATTGACATGCCAAATTAACACTCAAAAATCAAAGTCAATAAAAAATAAAAAAACTGAGACTGAGTTATATACTGAGATATATACTGAGACTGAGTTGATTAAAATATTTAAAAACTGAATGTCCTATATTATATATTTGGTCAACTCAACAAAATTAAATAAATATTTTTTACAAGTCCGAAGGGTATTATTGTTTTTAGTTACTTTTTTATAACATACCCACGAGCATCACAAAATTTAATTAAATTAAGAGATTAAACTAAATCATAGACACACATATAATTAACATTTAAATACTAGCGGACAAAATATAATAGAATGTTACATAATGATGTCAAAATCAAGTAACGCCCACGTCCCTAACAATACTCATGCTCCATTTTCTCCCTCACATCCAACTCCGTTTAAAAGTATCCAACAAAGTATTCATTTGGCATCCTACAACAAACCCTCAATCTTTGATTCTCCGAGCTTAACAATATGGAAGAAGGTAACAGAGGCACCATCATGATCACAAACGATGATGGAATCGACGCACCTGGCCTCAGAGCTTTGGTTACCGCTCTCGTCGCCACCAATCTTTACGATATTCAAGTTTGCGCTCCTGATTCGTACGTAACAATACATTTTCATGCTCTTGATTTTATTGAGTTAGTACGTAATAACTATTTCAAAATCGGATCATTTTCAGTGAGAAATCAGCAGTTAGTCATTGTATTACTTGGATTCATCCTATTGCGGCCAAGAAAGTTCACATTGATGGAACCACGGCTTATGCAGTTTCTGGTATGTTTTTCTATGGTTCAGAAATTGGAATGTGCACACTACCCCACTTTGTTACTGTTTGCAAGTGCTCAACCACAATGTACATGTTTATTTTCTGCTTTATAGATTTTTCGGTTGATATTGTTGTTGTACCTCCTTTTCCTTCAATATAATTTCCTGATAGAACTAGAGATGAGAGCGTTGGTGTGTGTGTGTGTGGTGGGGGTGGGGGGGGGGGGGGGGGGGGGGGGGTATGTGTTGAGAGTTGAGTAGTGGGTGTCAAAACAAGAAGGAAGTGTTTAGGATTACATCAAGGAATTCAAACGGTTGGTTGTATAAATGGATTGTTTACCAGAAGCACAATATATGGGTTACTTCAATTACACATGTGCAGTAGAGGTGGAACTGCAAAAGATAAGGTGTTGATGGAATGAGTCACGCGATCATGGGCCTAAGGGATCCGGGTTGGGCTTGTCTTATTTTCCTAATCCAAATGTAGAATCCGGGGCTAATCAATTGAATCGAACTTGGAGCAGTGACTGGATCGTGGTCCAAGGATTCAAGGAGAGTCAAGATAGAGGAGGAAATGGGTCAATCCCGCAATTTGAAGATCAGACATATCTGCGACTGTCTGTCCCTTGAGATCGCAAAATTTGTCATATCTCGTCTCAAGAGATTGCAGAACAGGGGCAGAAGAACCTATGTTTTAAGTATGGTGGCACCTACCACCTGTGCTACCTGTTTCCTGATTGTCAATTTCGAGTGATGGTGACAGAGGATGAGGAACTCATTGAGGAGAGGCGCAAGTCATAAATGTAGAGAGAAAGAGGAGGCAGCCAGGGAGGTAATCGAGATCAACATGATGAGCTTGGCTCATATTGATGGCATGGTCCTGACGAGGATTAGAAACGTGCGTACAATCAAATTGGGGGGGCAAGTGCAGGTAGTACCATTGTTGGTGGACAGTGGTCTTATGCACAACTTCATACCAAACAAATTAGTTAGGTTTATGGGGTGGCCATCAGAAGAAACAACTCCTCCCAGTCAAATTGGGAGATGAGCTTAAGGTGATGGCACAAAGGTTTTGAGGAAGCTGGGGCTGGACATAGGAAATATGACTGTCTACCAGTGATGTGTGGTTGTTTGATCTTGATGGTATTGATATTGTGTTGGGAATGTCTTGGATGGCTTCCATTGGAGGCATGTCGGTTGATTGGGCACATAAGGTGTTGCATTTATCATTTAACTCTAAATTGGGGGAACTACGGGGTGAAGGCAGTGAGCACCAAAATCAATTGGCACTGCAAAGTATGTTAGAGAGACCCAAGTTGGGGTGTAAGGGGCTATTTATGTCGGCAAAAGCACAAGAATAGTCGCATGACCTAGATCTTTCACTCAACAGATTCATGAGCTTCATGAGTATCCCAGGGTGTTCACCGAGCTGCATGGGTTACCTTAGGAGAGAACATGAGCATGCTATTCACCTGAAGGAAGGAGAAGGCCTAATCAATGTTCATATAGGTACCTTCATCACCACAAGTCAAGAATGAAATAGAAAAACAAGCAACAGAGTTGTTATAATCAAGGGTAATTCGTACTAGCCAAATTGTTTTTCAAGTCTCGTGATATTGGGAAGAAAAAATATGGAACGTGGCGGATGTGTGTGGACTACCTTACTCTGAATAAGGTAATCGTTCCGGATAAATTCCCTATTCTGGTAATTGATGAACTCTTAGGTGAATTGCACGGGGCACAATACTTTTATAAGTTAGACCTCAAATCGAGGTACCATCAAGTGAGGGTGAAGAATAAGGATGTGCATAAGGCTGCATTCCGTACTCATGAGGGACATTACGGATTCCTCGTGATGCCACTCGGTTTGACGAATGCGCCCTCCACCTTTCAGTCTTTGATGGACATCATTTTAAGGGCCCTCTTAAGGAGGTATGTGTTGGTGTTCTTTGTTGATATAATAGTGTTTAGCCCAAATTGGGAGGATCACCTCAAGCATGTCGCCATATGGTGTTAGATATTTTGCAGCAAAGCAAGGTCTGGTGGCAAATAAAAAGAAATTCACTTTTTCTACAATTAGTGTTGAGGAAGAAGGGGTAGCAATGGATCCCGCCAAAGTAGTGAGTGTCTTACAATGGCCTACTCCTACGAGTGTTAAAGGAGTCCGGGTTTTTTTTGGGTCTCACCGGATATTATTGTAAGTTCATTAAGGATTATAAGATGATGGTTAGGCCTTTAACTGATTTGACCCAACGAGACAATTTCATGTGGAGAGATTGTGAAGAGCAAGCATTTAATTTGTTGAAACAGAAGGTTACATCAACCCCAGTTTTGGCGCTCCCTGATTTTCATAAATAATTCATTATAGAGAGTGGTGCCTCATGGAACAGGCTGGGATCAATTTTAATCCAGGCGGGCAGTCGGATCACTTTTTTAGGCAAGGTGTTGGGAGAGGGAAACTTGAACAAATCAGCATATGAGAAAGAGCCCGTGGCTATTGCTCTTGCCATTCCTCATTGGAGCCCCTATCTATTAGGGAAAAAATTTACGGTTTGCTCCAATCAAAAGAATATTAAACAACTATTATTGCAATGGATTATTACCATGAATCAATAAAACTGGGCAGCAAAGCTGCTGGGATACCAATTTGACAGTCTACAAACCTGAGTTAGAAAATAAAGGCGTAAGGTGATTGAGAAGGTTCACAAAGATGCAGTGCTTCAGGAAATTATTACTGCATTGGAGGAGGGCAAAGCAGCCCTCTGGTTTTTCTTATGTGACTGTTGTACTCAGGTATAACGGACTACTTGTGATGTCTGCTAGTTCTCCATGGATTCATGTGCTCTTGAAAGAGTTTCGGGGGTATGCCGCATCCCCAGCCTGTGCCAGAACAGATTTGGGAGGACCAATGGATGGATTTTATCACCAGGCTGCCCAGATCAAAAGAATTTGAAGTGATTTTTGTGATAGTTGACAGGCTGTCCAAAGACAGTCATTTTATTCCACTCAAGTGTCTTTTTAATGCCCGTTTGCTTGCAGAAGTGTTTACTAAGGAGATCGAGCAATTCCATAGAATCCTGTCCTCTATTGTGAGTGACCGTGACCCCATTTTCGGCAGTAATATCTGGTGTGAACTTTTCAAATTGGAGGGTACTCGTTGAAAATGAGCACCGTGTACCACCCATAGACGGATGGACAGACAAAGGTCATAAACCGTTGCTTAGAGATGTTTTGCACTGCTGCATAACTGACCAGCCACAAACCTGGCCGGGTACTGTGGCTTTCCTGGGGCGAATATTGGTGCAATACTATGTACCGGGCATCCACAGACTCCACTTAATTTGACTTGGTTTATGGAAGACAGCCCCCCAACTCGTGTGATAGTGGAGAGAGTAGGTGCAGTTGCGTATTGCTTTCAACTGCCTCCCACAACACGAATTCTCCCCGTGTTCCATGTCTCGTTACTTAAAAAGGCTGATGGAAATTACAGGATCAAAATTGAGATGCCTTAGAGCCTTGAGTGTGATTCTGCACCGCTGCTGCTCGCACCATCACTAAGGGAGGGTCTGATGTCAAGCAGTGGCTCATCATTAGAAAGGCAGGGCCATTGAGGATGCTTCTTGGAAGGAGGAGTTTGTTATGCATACTCAGTTCTTAGACTTGAGGACAAGTCTGTGTCTCAAGGGGGGGTGTAATGATAGAACTAGAGATGTGAACATTGGTGGTGATGCCGTGTCTAGTCTTCCACATGGTGTACCCAAGATATGGAGGGTGTATTACGTTAGGAAAAATAGGAAGAGAGAATGCTATCATTCCTATTTCATTTGTTTTATCATTGTGTGTAAATCTTAGAACCTATCATTTCCAATAACTGGTATTAAAAATTGCATACCTCTTCTTCTTAATTGCTTTTTAAGTTACTTTCAAATACATTAGTAATACATACTTTACATTCTTACAGAATGTTCTTGTGCAAATTCTTTACAGGGACTCCAGCTGATTGCACTTCTCTGGGAATTTCCAAAGCACTTTTTCCTACAGTAGCTGATCTGGTATGACACCTCTCCTCTACCCCTGCTGTCGGGGTTTTTAGTTTTGCATTCCAAGTAATTACATTGTTGTATGTACTTTTTATTTATTTTCCTTGCTCTATTTGGTTCTTGGTTATTTTTCTTTATCGCAGAATGGCGGCTATTTTAATTATTTAGGTAGTCTTTGTAAACCTTCGATGATGTTTTGTCCTGTATTTGTGCTACTTCTGGTTTCTTACCTACATTATTTTGTTGAGGTTTTCTTTTTTCTGAAAAATTCCTCACGTATAAGATCTTTTTTTACTAACACGTGTCATGCATATTTACAGGTATTAAGTGGCATAAACATGGGTAACAACTGCGGTTATCACATGTGAGTAATGTCTTTTTTTCCACATCTTTAATCATCTTAAACTTTTCATATTTCAAACTACAAATTATTCCTTTGCATCTTAAAAGAAAATGTTCGTCAATAGACAGGAAAGGAGGATACAGGATTTTAAAACACAACAGTTTTGTGTTCATAACTATACTGATTAGGTTTCCTTTTGTGCAGTGTTTACTCGGGCACAGTTGCTGGAGCTCGAGAGGCATTCTTCTATGATATACCTTCTATCTCCATTTCATATGACTGGTATCTTTGCAACACTTTTGTGGCTATACTGCCGGAATATCTTGAATATTTGTTTTGAATTGAACCTTTAAAGAGCTTTTATTAATATTTTGGTCATAAACATTATATCATACCGTTCATCCATTGTCTAATACTGAAACTGCTAATTACTCTCCAATTTGACCATTTAGAGCCGCTACATGTAAATCCAGGGCTAAAGCAACAAGTAACCTACATGACTTCACCCTTGCCGCGCAAGCATGCTTACCTATCATAAGTGCTTTACTGGCTGATATAAAGAACCAAAGATACCCTCAAAAGTGCTTTTTGAATATAGATATTCCAAGCAATGTTGCTAATCATAAGGTATGGTTACCTTTTTTTTAATGTTTAACTTAAAAAATATATAACTAACATGAAATAGCCTGATAGCCTTGTTATGATGCAGAGACTTATTAATTTGTTGTTTTTCTGTGTCTTCCAAAAAGGGGTACAAGTTGACTAAGCAGGGTAAAAGTATAATCAAAATGGGATGGAAGCAAATCGCTTCTGAGACGGAAGGGCGAAAAATGTCATCTGATATGACCTCTACAGACATAGCAGCACATTCAGATTTTAACGCGTCATCTATATCACCTGAAAGTCTTTTATTTGCAAGAGAAGTATGTTCATTTCCATTCCTTGAAAATGTCTATATTCATTTATTTGTGTTCTTCTTGTTTTAACTTTTAACCAATGTCACTGCATAGAATTTTTCTTGAGTATGACGTAGCATTCTATTTTGTTTGTGTAGGTAAGAGGTGCTCAACATGATCATGATGATTCTGATCATAAATTTTTGCAGGAAGGATATGTGAGTAAATATATATAAAAAAATATTGGACGGTAAATACAGAGAGTGTAGCTAACGTGATTTTGCTTTTTGTTTAGATTACTGTCACCCCTCTTGCTGCTATCTCTCAGGCGGAGGTAGATTGTCAAAACTATTTTAAGGATTGGCTACAAAATGTCTTGGAATCTCCCTCTTCGATGGCTCTATAATGCTGTAAGACATTTCATGTGTTCGTGATTTGTATGAAATCCTCAATTTCAAAATATTGCTAGTGCTACCTCTAAAGGCTGTAATAGAGTTCACATTTTTCTTTTGCAGGACTGCAGGAGTATTATGAAATTAATGCTCTCACTTTTTATTTTGCAGGAGTGTTATGAAGGGGGCTTCATACTTTCATTAGATTACAGAGGTTCAAATTAGCAATAAAACCGGGTGGTAAAAAAGTGCCGAAATACCTTTAACACTCTAGCTAAGAATAATTTTTGCTTCATATTTTTCATTGTATATGAGAGATGTTAGCTCAGTGATAAGAATTTGACATTGCGAACTCAAGAAACAAAGTTCAAATCTCATCCGAGACAGTTATAAAATAGTTATAGAATAGTTATAGAATAGTTCAAATCTCGTCTTATGATATATGAATGTCTATTTTCTTTAGATTATTCTAATTTTTGAAGTGATTTCTACTCAATCAAGTGCTAAGTTGTTTAGATTTCTAGTGTTTTTGCTAAGGTATGCATGTTGTCAGTGTCACTGCTACATTATTGTCTGGTGGCACAAAAAGACTTTTTCTATGAAACTTGCGTCTTGCTATGTGATTTGAAATGAAAGGCCTAATTTATCAAATTTCTATAACCTAACAACTTGTGATTGACTAGGCTATAGCTTGAGCTTTCACAAGTCAACATCAACAAGGAAAATCCATGTAAGAAACCACCTTTTAAACAGCTTATAATAGACAGCTTAACAAGCAAAAAAAACCATACAAAGAAAAACAACTCAAGAAATGCTTCTGTGATTACCCTACCTTGATGATGTATACAGGTTTTAGACAAGGCTGAAAATATGTGCAGAAATCAAAAGCATGAATAAGATTAGAAATAAGAGCTTATAAGTTATTGCGGTCGCTTTAAAAACAAAATTTTAGTCATTATGTGTTGATGCTACAGAAGTTAAAAGGAAAAGAAAAAGAAAAAACTATGGTACTAGTACTATGGACATTATAAATATATTTATGTACATTATGAGCTTCTTCTCAATCCTGCATAGTGCACATGGCCTTTATTTTTGGGATTGTAAAGAAGATGAATGTGATTCCACTAGTATTGACCAGAGGACATGCACGTCTTCATAGGGGCAAGATTTGACATCTTCATATAGAATGTAAAGCCCTCTTCCTGAAAAATTTGTGTTAGTGGGTGGAAAGAAAGGAAGAAAATCAGTGCAGAAAGAAAAGAAAAGAAACTGTGGTATTCTTGGTTGATTTGATTGTTCAAGACTAGAAGCTTTATGCAAAGTGCAAAAACATTGCAAAAAAGAGGACACAATTCCCAAGTACATGCATGAGAGAATGTAACTATGGAGAGTGTTATTAAACTTACTCTTCTTTTGAGTTGAATTCAACCTGAACCATAGCTTTTTGACCGGAGAGAAGAGGGATTGAAGCCACCCCATTTGATAGAGTATTGTGGCTCATGCACATGAAGTAATGTGAAGGTAAATAACAAGAGAGGTGAGAGAGATAAAGAGGAGAACAATCTCTAGACTTTGCTTAGACAAGGGTTAAGATTTTGTAAATGTCACTTTCATATTTTGTGACACATTATTATATTACAAAATGTATGTGAAAATGGAACTGAGGTATTTATTATGAATTAAAATCTGTTGCTGGTACAGTGCACTTTTCATGCTTGTAGAAGAAGAAGTCATTCCACCAATAAGCTGTCTATCTCATACTTTTGTTCACCACAAAATAGAAGCATCTATTTTACCTTTCCTATTGTCTTATATTTGAAGATACATTTCCATGTTTTTCACCATCATTTTAGCATATAACTTAGTGGTAAAAGGCACACGTTGAGAAGGTTTCTTGTTGTGACATTTAGGTAGTCCTCTTGCATTTCAAGCAAGTATATGCCTCCTTTTTTTAGCCTCTCTCACAAGGCTTTGTTTTATACAAGTCCATCTGTTTGGTATAGGGTGACTTGTAAGAGTGAAAATTTCTGGATTGTCTTGTTGACTCAGATTTGCCACGTCGCTCACATTAATTACTTAACTGAGAAAAAAATATTACTCAACTACGTTTGTTAAAACTTGTGTTACAAAGCTTCCATAGTTTACATATAGGCTTAAACTATAGTGGATCAGTGAAGGATATTACGCACCATGCATGATATTATTTAGAGAGTTACTCAATCTACTTTTTAATTATGGGTAAACAATGTAATGTTAAAAAAAAATTTATTCACCTCAGTTTCTTACTGAAATCGAGGATATAATTTTGGTGTAATTATTGAGGATATTGATCACCGTTCTTGAACAAATCTTTGTTGTCCATTTCATGAGTATCAATGCTCAAAACACTACTATTAGTGATCCGTATGGAACATAAAAACTTTCATTATAAAAGCATTATGAACATCAAAAAAAGATAAGAAAATTTCTTCACCCACCTCCTAACCTTCCAGCCCACCCCTGGTGAATTTAAAACACTACCCCTTGTTTTGGAAGTTCATTTCCGAAAAAGGTGTTTTCGGAAATGTATCTCCGAAAACGTGTTTTTTTTAATATAAAATATTGATTTCGGATATGCATCTCCGAAATAAAGTTACATTTTTAGAAAATATGGTGTTTCGGAAGTTCATCTCCGAACGCACCCCCCCTTGGAGGAATTCGGAAATGAACTTCCGAATTTATGTCTGGACAGAAGAAAAATGGAAAACAACAACGATTCGCTTTATTTAATCGGGTGAAGATTACAACGATAATATTACTGAAAATTAAAGTTACATATTGTTGAACACGGGTAGGTGGAAATGAGTCAACATTTTGATTACGTCGTCCGCCGATCTTTGAAGTTTCGCGTCCAACTCGATCGGGCCTTTCGAAGAAAATCGGTCGAACGTTGTCCACAAAACCGCTAAATCTTCGTCGTTCTTGATCTCAAAAGGTGTGAACTTAATGCCTCCCTCGTCGTTAAGCGATGGCGAGCGGTACTCGAGCTTGACAACCTTTCGATTCTCGGGATAGCGCAAAAGCGTGTTGAGCGACGGTATCAACTCCGCAAACGGCGTGTCGCGCGAGAAGCGAAATTGGAACGACATCGGGTAGCCGGTTTCAAAGTAGACGAATGCTAGGTGGGGGTAGATTTGTGTCATTTGTGTTTTGTGGTGTGAAGAGGATGAAGAAGAGTGTGTGGTATTTATAGACTTATTGGAGCATTGATGGCCCAACAAATCTTATCCTGCATCAGGGGACATTTCGGAAATGAACTTCCGAAAATAGGCTCCAGACATGTATATTTCGGAAGTTCGTTTCCGAATTATGCAGAAACAGAGGAAAATTTCAAATTTTGTGCATTGCATTCAGTTTTGTGTTACCAATACCAAAAGCATTCAAAATAGGCATAAATTAGACAAAGATGACATAAAACATACTTATATTATATATGTATTGAATCGGTCCGATTTTACATGATAAACAACAATACATACAAAAAATGATCGTTACAAACAAAAACGATCCGGAACGAACTAAAATTCACCGAACCAATCGGTGGATCCTAAGTCCAAAATAGGCACGTTCTTCGACCGCTCTCTAATTTGCTCGCGCTCTTTGCTCATCATTTCTTCAAACTCCGCCATCCTCGAAACGAACGGATCCGGCCAAGTCTCCGCCTCATTTGAACGATGTGCCGTCCATTGACAAGAAGTAGCCGGTATAGGACAACCCGGTTTCAAAAACACTTGAACGAAGTGCCGCGATCGTAGATACCCGATGCATATGATGCGGCCCGACGCGTCCAATGGCGGTCGACTATGAAGTGGAAAGAAAGTCCCACTTAGTCCAAACCTCGTCAAATCGATACACACCATATCATACGCACTTGCTATTAGATGACCCATATCGGGGAATGACATCCACTTCGAAACCGGAGCGATACCGGTAAGTGATGGAACAAGTGCATCATGAATTTTTGCAAACTTTTCTTGATTTTCATATAGTCGGCCGTAGATGTCCCGATACGAAGTCAACTCCGCAATGAGTTCCCGTCGGACTAAAGTGTGATTATTTTCCCCTTTACCGAGCAAACCCGCAACGGCCCGATATCCACAATTGTCGTCGCCTCCAACATCAACGATGTTATCGATATATTTGTGCATAAAAAGTGGCATCTCATCAATGTAGACAATTGGTGATTTTTTGATCGGCGATGTACGAGTTGGCTTCGAAATACGGACTCCTTTGTTACCACTACACTTAGACTTCGGTGTCTCATGAATTTCCGGGAACGATGCATCAACATGTTCAAAGTAGGAAGGAGAACATGAATTTCCGATATCACATTCCTCTCTTCGCGGGACAAACGACACGCCATTGGATGCCCGTGTAACTTGACATCCAAGGCATGATTATGAATTCCACAAATTACGGTTAACCGCCACAAATCATCAACCCTCCGAGTAGCACGCAACTTAAATGAACACCCGCACTTCCTCGATCCCGTGTCCTCGTGTTTTAGCACCCGGTTTGATTGTACATAACTACCACCCCGTTCGCAATTCAAAACAACGAAAGCTTTCCGCCTACTATTTCCGTTGTCCGACCTTAAAATAACAATTCCAAATCCATGTTTGTGAGCTTCCTTCCGAACCCAATCAATCAATTGTTCGCGACTACCGAAGCTCCGATCATTTGTAAAATGTTGCCGAACATCGACCGCATCGATCATAGGAGTAACGTCAATAACCGGATCGTTATTAACGTTGACAATTTCCGGAACTATGCCTCCATCGTCTTGCACAATGTTGTCCGGATGCACCATACCTAACAAATGAAAAAATTATCAAAAGTTGGCCAAAACTGTTTTTTTTACTGTCAGGCCTATTTTCGGAAGTTCATTTCCGAAATATGTTAGGTAATATATTTCGGAAATGAACTTCCGAACCATATCAGTTTTCAGCATAATATTGTTGAATCAATGTAGTGAAATAGGTGATGAAATGAGTGATGTTTACCTGAAATTGATGCTTTCTATGCTCCCTTTAACGTGATCAACGGTTTGAAACTTGATTTTAGGGCGAAAAATGGATGGAGATTGATTGGGTTTTAGAGAGGGGTTTGAGAAGTTTTGGAGAAAAATGATGAAATAGTGAAGGAGGGAAATTTGTATATGCAGCAATAGTTTCGGAAATGAACTTCCGAAAATATGCACGGATTTTGAATTTTTTTGACTTCGGAAATGCACTTCCGAATTGTGGAATTTTTTTTAAAAAAAAAGCGCTTCGGAAGTTCATTTCCGAAGCAGGGGTAATTTGGGATTTTCGCTGGGGGTGACCCCCATAGGGAGGTGGCTAAAGAAATTTTCAAAAGATAATGAAACATCATAAAACGCATGAAACTATCTACATCCCACACTTTAAGGTTTTCAAGAGCATTTGCCATGAAAAAATCTTTATGATGGATTGCAAGAGCATACAAATATTTGGGTTTAAGGTTTGTGTTCTTAAATATTTATCTGAGCAGAAAATCATTTATTTATCTAACCCTTTTTTGTTTTATATCAGAAACAAATGCAAGAAAAAGAAATTAAAAATATCTTGGCACCCAGCATTTGATCTTCCCCAAAATTCAATGATTTGAAGATCCAACATTTTATCTTGATCGACAAATTAATTTTACTTTAATATTATGTGTAAACAATGTAATATCCTAGGCAAACAATATAGTTTGTAAACAAATTAATTTATTAATATTCAGTGTAAACAATATAACAAGTTTAAAATGATATATCTTACCCCTCGGTTTTATTGATAAACCGAGAGATATGATGCACTGGTTTTGAAAATTATTAAAATGTAGATGCTGGAGTTCGAACCCATGTGCAAATAATTGTACCCCTCGATTTTTAAGACACCAAGAGATAATGTGGAAGTTTTTCATGACACCCTTTGTTACCTCGCTTTTGTAACCGAAGTTAAATGCATTCACGTTCGAAGTGTAACATATTTTTTTGTAGTAGTATAAGATATGAGAGTTTATTAGTAAATGAGATAAAAATAAAAGAAACAAAATTGTAATTTAAAAAAATAATAATAAAGAAGAATACTTGAAGTATTTTTTTTAGAAAAAGCAACAACTCTGTCAAAAGAATTTTATAATTAAAGATTATATAATGATGATATATAATAAAGATTATACATAAGTAGAAGGCAAACGGATAACAAATTTCGCCACAATCTTTTTTTAGATGACAAATTAATTCTTTTAAAAACTACATCAATTGATTTAGGAGATACAACATTGTTATGCATGAGCTTTGAGACCCTCTATAAAAGATCTATTACCTCTGGTGCTAGAAAACCAAAAGTTTCAAAAGAAAATGGTATAAAAGCATGTAGATTGTCGGAACACGTTTGCTCATATTTGACCACTTTACTTGAAGCGGTTTTGAGAACTATTTGTCCCATAGTAAAACCTCCACTCCTCAATCTCACTAGCTAAAAAACCTCAATCAAGTTCACACATGCATGTTTTCATCCTAATCAGTCGTGCACCAGAATATTTGTTAGCGTAAGTGTCGAATAAGACATCCCCTAACAAAGTCATGTCAGAATTTGAAGCATGAAAACTCCTTACAGTGAATTACATGTTTCCTAAATGTATCCAAGCATGTCTTATGACAAACAGGGCAAACATTATCAATAGAAAATAAGGAAATCATAAGGCGATATCTAAGGATAATATGATACTCTACTAGTGACATGTGTTGGCCTAACCCATCAATAGAAATAGCAAGGAGAAAATCCTAAGCATGAGTTGCTTGCAAACAATAAAAAAGGCGTTCTATCTCGCGGTCTTATCAAACTTTACGTTCATGTCCTGAACACTTTTACTAAAAATGACACTTGCCAAAATATGTTGTGCTTCAGGAGGGACAGTGTCCTTGCTTGTAAAACTTAGAATCGTGGGAGTAAAAGCATTCAAAGCTCTATCAAAATCAGAGTTCATACCATATATCCCACTGTCTCTCAATATATGATCATCTAATATCCAGGATAAGGCCCTAATAAGCACAAAAGTGTATTAGACAGCCTCAACTACTTAGTACAAACTCAATCCTCTAACTCAAATGGATAAATAAGTCACCCTCTATTGAAGGTCCCCGAACAAAGGACACCCACTAACCACAATGTCTTCAACCACGCTTCAAAACTCTTTATCAAACCAAATAACTATTTCCTCTATATGATTAGGTTGGCACGTTCTTAGAGAAAATAATAGTTTGACAATACCCATGGAGGATCAAAGTAGAAGAAGCTCGCTGTGAGGATCCCTTAGTTGTTACAGAAGATGTATTAAGTCAACAACCTTGACAACTTTCTCCATGGATAACCCCTCAATGAAGCTCCATCTCGACTAATGGTCTTTCCAAGCAAGTTCATCTCCAACATCGTCCTTTCAATGCCCCGAAGGGAACAACCCCCATGAAGTTAAGTACCACCACACAAAGGTCCAGGCTCTCGAATAATGCAAGAGCTTTAGCCACCTCCTCTGAATTCCTTATGATGATCTTGTCATCAAAATATCAAGCATGAAGAAGAAACTTACAATTGTCTCCAATTTGATGAATGAGTGAGTGTAACACACTAACACAAAAACAAAAAGGAGTGGTCTTAACGAGTCACCTTATTTCACTCCAGCGACTTACATAATATAACCATCCTCAAGATACAACCTCACTGTTTGACCATACAAAAAAAACTGAATTCACTAAAAAATAAAAGAGCATCTCATCTTCACCTCGCACATAAGAGTTGATAGATCAACCATATTGAAAAATATTATAATTTTATAATATTATATAGATATATATGTCGGGTAGTACAATGGGTGGGTCATCAATTTGAGTTGGGTTAATCTCAAGTGTATTGATTCAAAAAAACAAAACAATGTTTTCATAATGGATTTTGAAAGCGGGTCAAAGTTTCAGAAACAGCAGGAAATGGCATGGGGCCGGATCTGAGATATATAGAATCCAGTCAACACTTGTATCAAACTGTCTCAAAACAAAATAATGGTCTGCTCCATTTCATTACCACTAAATTAAAATGTAGCAATAATTAAAGTTGTATCCAGCATATGATAATGGTGGGTTCTTCTCAATATTAATCACTCATACCTTATACCTCTTTTGCTTTTGCAACGGTTGTTTATCAACTCTTTCATGTCATGCTCAATTAGAAAATATTCATAAACAACAACCCTACTTAGAAAACAATTTTGAAGATAATGTCAACTTTTCACTTTATGCATACGCCACCCTACTTTAATCTATTATTTTTAACTAGTTCTATAAGGTTGACAAATCAACATAGTTAACTTAGTCAAATAGGTTTTGTTACTTTGGAAAAATAAAATTTACCAAGGGAAATGGTGGCTTAGGTTCAAAATGGAAACAAATAATTGGTAAAAGACTTTAAGATTATAAAAAGTTTATAATTAGACATGCTTGGGCATGCATGGACTACCTTTTTAAGTTCTAATAATGATGTAGTTACCGTTGATTAGTTCTTTGGTGCCTTTGCGGTTGTTACTTTTAGATTTTTAAGCTTTGAAGTTTAAACTTCACTTTTTGAGCTTACAACTACTTCATAAATTTGCTTGTGTAGATAGATGTACACAATATTTGAAGAGGGATAAAAGTTGTTAAATTTAATATTTAGTAAATAAAGATTTAACTATATTACAAATTAATTAAAAAACTATAAAAAATTCATATACTACATTTCAGCTTTCAAATTTATATATTTTGTTTTATTTTTATTTAACATAAATTATAAATTGTATTTTTATAAACGACTTTAATTTTAATATTTATTTTTTGAACAATTATAAAAGGAATTATTCAAGTCGATATCTGGTATTGGCTAACGCAAGTACAATGTATTGTCTGTTTTAGATATGAGAACACGACTTTGTCCTTTAGAAAAAGTATCACATTGAATTGAGAATTATGAATGTTGTATATAAACTCTTTAGTCTCAATTTTTAAATAATGTGAGACTATCTTAACTAACCCGAAACAATTATCTCATACTTGTGGCTAAGGGGAAGGTGCAAATCTCGAGTTCCAACTAACATTGCAAAAATTTCAGTGTGGAATAGAAGATTGATAACATTTAGATGCAAAACTTTTCGATGTGGCAATGTTGATCTCCAATATAGTGAGATGAGGGTGTTATTCCAAGATTAGCACTCAAACATTCAAGTCGGTGAGGTTAAAGAACCGAAAACTTTGCAAAAGTGAATTAAAAATACCTCTTAAAGCACATAGACAAGGTTATATAAGATTCACAAATTTAACCACTTTCAGTTGGCACGACGCAGAATGCGGGAGATCGCCGAATTGGATCCAATGACTGATGATGAGCAAGTAGTCGCGATCAGGTGTGTAGTTCTTTGACAAAGGTCTACATATTTATCATTTTCTTGCAAGGATATTTTGAATAAAATATTTGATATTTAATCGGTCTTATTAGACTGTTTAACCGGTCTGAAATAAAAACTATCAAGTATATATATATATATATATATATATATATATATATATATATATATATATATATATATATATATATATATATATATATATATATATATATATATATATACATCATGCGATGCATGAATAAATTATATATAATTATTATTTATAATTAATAAAATAAATAAATAATTTAGAATATATTATTATAAATATTTATATATAAAATTTGTTTTTAAAATTAAAATATTGTAAAAACAAAAATATGTACAATGATAAACTAAAAAAAAGAAATAAAATTTTCATATTAGTCTAAATTATTAAAATTACAAAACTCATTATAAATTGTTAACATCTTAAATACTAAAATTTTATAATGTTAAATGTGAAACAATTTAATCCAATACATGCTACCTATCTACAAACATCATAACTACAACACAAACATAAATAAAAGTTAATAAAATTTTGAGAAAAATTAAAATTACAAATGATTAGTATAAGAAGCAAAATAATCTATATAGGGTCCGTTTGTTTTGGCTTTTTTTAAAACTGATTTTTATAGTGTTACCAAATTTTGTGAAAAAGATTTTTACAAAGAATTTTTTTTTAAAAGCTTCAAATGAAAATTTTGTTTAAATAGTTATTCTTAAAATGTGATTTTAGGTATTTCATTTATTTATGGGGAAAAAATTTGGATATCAAAATTTCAAAAAATCACTTAATTTTGAAGCTATTTCAAATAGATTTTCATAAAAATCATTTTTGAAATACAACTTTTTGAAAAAATTATGATTTTGACTAAGTTTTGGTCTTCAATTATGTATGTTTATGTTATAGGATGTCAAATTAAGTGTTTCATTTTAGAAAAAACGAATAAAAACAAATTTGTAATATTTTGAAAAACGATTTTAGAAAATCTATTTTCAAAAATAAAAAGAAAATATCCATTTTCTTAAAGCTAAAATCCATTTTCTTAAGAAAAAAAATCTATTTTCACTTAATCTTCCTTGCAATGTAGTGATTTAATTGTAGTGAAAAAGAAAATTAATATAGTTAGTAAAAGTAATATAGTTAGGATTTTTTTGTGTGTAAGTAAGATTTTAATAAAAGTAATATAGTTAGGATTTTTTTGTGTGTAAGTAAGATTTTAATAAAAGGGAGAACTAAGGGTTCTCCAACCCGATTACACAAATACACGGGAAAACCCGACAAAAAGAAAAGATTACAAACCAATTGCTACCGCGATCAGGTGTGTAGTTCTTTGACAAAGGTCTACATATTTATCATTTTCTTGCAAGGATATTCTGAATAAAATATTAGACATTTAATCGGTCTTATTAGACTGTTTAACCAGTCTGAAATAAAAACTATCAAGTATATATATATATATATATATATATATATATATATATATATATATATATATATATATATATATATATATATATATATATATATATATATATATATTAAATATCAATGTTTATTTAGTCAAACGATTATTAATATTTTTCTCTCACTCTCATATAACTGATATAAGGATACTCTTTCTCACTAGATACACTCATATATATATATATATATATATATATATATATATATATATATATATATATATATATATATATATATATATATATATATATATATATATATATATATATATATATATATATATATATATATATATATATATGAGTGTATCTAGTGAGAAAGAGTATCCTTATATCAGTTATATGAGAGTGAGAGAAAAATATTAATAATCGTTTGACTAAATAAACATTGATATTTAATATATATATATATATATATATATATATATATATATATATATATATATATATATATATATATATGTATATATATATATATGTATATATATATATATATATATATATATATATATATATATATATATATATATATATATATATCATGCGATGCATGAATAAATTATATATAATTATTATTTATAATTAATAAAATAAATAAATAATTTAGAATATATTATTGTAAATATTTATATATAAAATTTGTTTTTAAAATTAAAATATTGTAAAAACAAAAATATGTACAATGATAAACTAAAAAAAAGAAATAAAATTTTCATATTAGTCTAAATTATTAAAATTACACAACTCATTATAAATTGTTAACATCTTAAATACTAAAACTTTATAATGTTAAATGTGAAACAATTTAATCCTATACATGTTACCTATCTACAAACATCATAACTACAACACAAACATAAATAAAAGTTAATAAAATTTTGAGAAAAATTAAAATTACAAATGATTAGTATAAGAAGCAAAATAATCTATATAGGGTCCGTTTGTTTTGGCTTTTTTTAAAAATGATTTTTATAGTGTTACCAAATTTTGTGAAAAAGATTTTTACAAAGAAATTTTTTATAAAAGTTTCAAATGAAAATTTTGTTTAAATAGTTATTCTTAAAATGTGATTTTAGGTATTTCATCTATTTATGGGGAAAAAATTTGGATATCAAAATTTCAAAAAATCACTTAATTTTGAAGATATTTCAAATAGATTTTCATAAAAATCATTTTTGAAATACAACTTTTTTAAAAAATTATGATTTTGACTAAGTTTTGGTCTTCAATTATGTATGTTTATGTTATAGGATGTCAAATTAAGTTTTTCATTTTAGAAAAAACGAATATAAAAAAATTTGTAATATTTTGAAAAACGGTTTTAGAAAATCTATTTTAAAAAATACAAAGAAAAAATCCATTTTCTTAAAGCTAAAATCCATTTTCTTAAGAAAAAATCTATTTTCACTTAATCTTCCTTGCAATGTAGTGATTTAATTGTAGTGAAAAAGAAAATTAATATAGTTAGTAAAATTAATATAGTTAGGATTTTTTTGTGTGTAAGTAAGATTTTAATAAAAGGGAGAACTAAGGGTTCTCCAACCCGATTACACAAATACACGGGAAAACCCGACAAAAAGAAAAGATTACAAACCAACTGCTACCGCGATCACGTGTGTAGTTCTTTGACAAAGGTCTACATATATATCATTTTCTTGCAAGGATATTCTGAATAAAATATTTGATATTTAATCGGTCTTATTAGACTGTTTAACCGGTCTGAAATAAAAACTATCAAGTCTATATATATATATATATATATATATATATATATATATATATATATATATATATATATATATATATATATATATATATATATATATATATATATATATATGAGTGTATCTAGTGAGAAAGAGTATCCTTATATAAGTTATATCAGAGTGAGAGAAAAAAAATTAATAATCGTTTGACTAGAATAAACAATTGATTTTTAATATATATATATATATATATATATATATATATATATATATATATATATATATATATATATATATATCATGCGATGCATGAATAAATTATATATAATTATTATTTATAATTAATAAAATAAATAAATAATTTAGAATATATTATTATAAATATTTATATATAAAATTTGTTTTTAAAATTAAAATATTGCAAAAACAAAAATACGTACAATGATAAACTAAAAAAAAGAAATAAAAATTTCATATTAGTCTAAATTATTAAAATTACAAAACTCATTATAAATTGTTAACATCTTAAATACTAAAATTTTATAATGTTAAATGTGAAACAATTTAATCCTATACATGTTACCTATCTACAAACATCATAACTACAACACAAACATAAATAAAAGTTAATAAAATTTTGAGAAAAATTAAAATTACAAATGATTAGTATAAGAAGCAAAATAATCTATATAGGGTCCGTTTGTTTTTGTTTTTTCTAAAAATAATTTTTATAGTGTTACCAAATTTTGTGAAAAAGATTTAACTTGTCCTAATTCATGATCGTCACTGATTGACAGTGTAAAAGTGCATAACTCTTTTTTTTTTTCTTTCTTTTTTTATTAATTGAAAACATGGGGTTGGAAATTTGTGATATAATTTTAAAGCAATGAAGCAGGGATTATTGGAAGTTACAGTCAGAATTTTTTTATTTTAATTATTTTAATTTTGATTATTTTAATTTATTTATTTATTTATGTATTAAAATAATTTGGCAGAAAATTTTTATGAAAAAAATTATAGAATTATAATTTAATATGATGTTATATTTTTTTTAGGGTTAATAGGCAATTACACCTTTGTAATGTTAGCGAATTTTGCTTTTCCCCCCTCCGTTGCCAAAGGCAGATTTTGGCAACGATTTTTTTGAAAAAACCATTTCCAAAACCTGCCTTTAGCAACAGAGGGGGGAAAAGCAAAACTCGCTAACATTACAGGGGTGTAGATGCCTATTAACTCTTTTTTTTATGTACTTAGAACACTATTTTAATCTTATTAGAAATTTTTGCATTAATTAAAAATGGTAGTCATTATCGCATTTTGTTGAATGATCGAGTTAGTAGAATGAGGTGATTCACATTATAGAAATTAGCTAAACTCTATGATAATATAACGCGTTAAAAGCACTTATATAAATATAAATATGAGAATGAAAAAAATAAAATTAAAAAACAAAAATTAAAAAATTAACAAAGGTTAAAAATTAGTTTATATTCACTTACAAAGCATATAACATTGTAATTAAATTAGATTTTGTCTCTAAGTCAAATAAAAAAATTTGGCTAAATTACAATTTTTGTCCTTCTATTTTGTCTGATTCCCTTATTTTAAATTCAAATAGTTTTGGTCCCATTATTTTATATTTAAACAGTTTTAGTCCCCCTCTCATATTTTTCAAAGAAAATCGATGAGATTTTTTATTTTTTAACTTATATTATTATCTACGAAATTCAATAATAAGTTTATATTTAATAATTTGTCATGTTTTATAAGTAATTTGTCATTTAAAAAGTGAAAATATCATTAATTTTAAGTGAAAAAGTATGAAAGGGGGCCAAAATTGTTTAAAGCTAAAAATAGGGGGACCAAAACTATTTAAGTTTAAAATAGAGAGACCAATTTCGTAAATTCGAAAAAATAGAAAGACCAAAACTGTAATTAAACCAAAAAATTTAGAACATAACTCTTTTTATAAAATTTATTGTATAATCGCTTAATATAAGTTAATGTTTGAAACTAAAATATTATAATATTAAATAATAAAAACAATAAAATATATAAATATTTTAATTAACCCTCTTCCATAATTCAAAATTTTCTAAATGTGATGTTTCAAAATGTTATGGTTCAAAATGTGATGGTTCAAAATGTACATACAAAATAAACAAAACTAAAAGTTAGTAAACAACAATAAAATTAAGTAGAAAGAAATAGGAATCAAAATAATCAAAATTCAAAATCTCTTATCTGCAGAAAAAAACCAATAATGAAGAAACAACAATGCATAATACTTTTATTAAAAAAAATATATCTTTGTAAGTCTTCACAATATACTTTAAAAACATAATTAAGAAATAGTAAACAAAATCATTAAATATATTTAAAAGAAAATAACAAACAATTAGTTTATGAAAAAAATTTGAAAGAGATTGAGAAATTTTAAAGACAGACCTAATTGTAAAAATATAAAGTTGTCTGTTGGTTTAACATAAATAAATATAAAAAAATTAAAAATTTTGAGTGATTATAATTTTTATTAAATAAAAATATAATTTAAAGATGAAGAATAATTATAATAAATTAATAAAAGCAATAGAGAAAAATCACAAAAAAGAAAAACAAGAACACAAAAGAAAACAATAATTTTAAAATAATAAAATAAAACTAAGGATAGTTTAGTAAATATATTAAATTATTAAATATCAAAAGTTACATTATCTCCCCTCCCGTCCGATTCTCCTATTCCGGAAGACGTAAAAAGTGTGATTTGTAGAAATTTTGCTTCCCTTCCTTCTTCTCCCCTCTTAAAAAATGAACCAAACACATTTTATTATAAATATTTCATCTCATTCCCTCTCACCTCCCCCGTTTAGCTCGAACCAAATACACTTTTTAGGATTTTCGTTTTGGTTTTTAATTTAATTAATAATTGATTAATAAAATAGATTTGGGAGGAAAAAAAAGACCCAAGTTTTTTTTATTAATTAATTAAAATTGTTACTATAAGTAGGGTTCTATTTTTCGTGTGTAAGTTATGATTTAGAAAATTCTTAAGAAAAACATTTGAGTGTATACGTGTCATATTTATTTACTTAAGTAGTACTAAAAACAGTTAATTAAATCTTGTGGGTTGGTTTAGTGGTTGAAACTTGACTTTTTTAAAGTTTTAAATTTAAATTTAATTTTTAAACAGGTCTAACAAATGTTAACAAATGTACGGTGGAATTAATCCCCTTAAATTAATTGTTTGTAAGATCGAATACTTTAAAAACAGTTAATTATTTAATAAACTAATGTAAAAATGAACGAAGGAATGAATTGTTATTTGAAACACGATGTCCACTTCCTGTAAAATAAATATTTGAAACACGATGTCCACTTCCTGTAAAATAAATATTACGTTAGTGGGAAGAATAAATTAGAAGATGATATATTCTTTTGTTTTATTTATTTATTTTATATTTTCTATTTAATGAATGAATGTAAAAAGAATTCTTTTTATAATTTAAAACACGAACTACAATTCATATAATTTCTTTTACTTAAATAACTACCTAATATTATTATAATTTATTATAAATTTTTGTAGATTATTTGATATTATTGGTGGAGGAGGTTGGCAGAAAATTAAAAATAAAACATTAATTAATAGTGGTAGGAGTAGAAATTACATTACTATAAAAAATACATCTAACGTTAAATGCGAAATGCATTTGACATCGGCTACAGAAGCAAGAAAACGAAGAGTGTCATGAAAAGCAACCATTTTAGATTTCGGTTATTTAAACTTTGAGGGGTAAAGTTATTTGCACATGAGTTCGATCTCAACATCTGTATTTTTATTATTTTTAAAATTGGATGGCGCGTCCAATATTAACACTCAGTATTTTGTAGAACCGATGTAATATCTCAATGTTATTACCTCAATTTTATTTAAAAACCGAGGGGATGCGTTTTTTTTGTACTGTCATTTGCACATGTATTACAGAACATATTACAGGATATAGAACCATATTTTGTAGATTCTTGAAACAAAAACATTGTACATTTTGCCAATTTCTCAATTTGAAACATTGTACAACAAATATTCATTGATTACACCAATTGTAAATCCAAAATGGCACACACTTTATAATTTTACATAAAAAAACAGATGATTAACCAACAAAAGCAATAATCAAAATGAAAAGTTTTGTACGCTGTCCAATACGATTTGCCACTGGTCGTTAAACACCTATAATTTGAACAACATTTAAAACTAATTAGGATAATCAATAACTTTAAATCTATAATACAATGATTAAAAAGGAGTAAAATGATTAATTATAAATTCTAAGGGAAATAAAACATTTACTTATTAGTTTTTTCACATACCCTCTTCATGATCGCAACAATTAGGATGCACATCATCTGAATCATTTTCTTCAGATGATTGACGTACATATGTTGCTAAATAAGGCGTCTCATAGTCAAAATCTTGATTTTCATCAGTACTATCGGGAGGATGTTTTCCTTGAAGAACAACTAACCTTCTAGTGTTAGAAGGATCAGTGACATAAAAAACTTGTTTCGCTTAGGTTGCCATTATGAATGGTTCGTTCTTATAAGTTTCCTTTCGAATATAAACCAATGTGAATCCTAATTCATCGGTTTCTACACCAGTGCTACTGTCAATCCACATGCACTTAAATAAAGATACTTTAAAAGAAACATAGTTAATCTCCAAAGTCTCCTCAATGACCCCAAGGTACGCTCTAGATGCTAGTACTAGAAAAGTACAATCATCCTTTGATTTTGTATAGAATGAATATTTACTAATGTCATATACAGTCCAAGTAATTACATTAAACTTAGGCATACGTGACAACCCTTTGCAAGTATCTGATGCACTACTTTCATCAAACCAAGTTATGAAAGTTTTGTTATACTCTGTCAACAACCATTTTTAATTCATCTGGGGGAATTTTTCCTTTATAAGACTTTTATGAGAGGTCAAGTAAGGTTGAACTTCACTAAGGTTATTCAATATATACAAATGTGCTTTAAGAACTACTTCTTGATCAAATGTCTTAAACCTGTAATACCTCTACCATCATAACATCCACCATGACGAGATTCATGAATTCCTATAAAGTTCGCTTCTGACAAATAATTTGTACAAAAATCAACAACTTCTTCTGTGATGCACCTTTCTACGACCAAAGCTTTCGGGCGATAATGATTCTTTGTATACCCTTTAAAAATATTCATGTAACGCTCTACCGGATACATCCACCGTAAATAAATTGGACCATAAATTCTAATCTCCCTTACTAGATGAACAACTAAGTGAACCATAATGTCAAAGAATGATGGACGGAAAAACATCTGTAATTGACACAAGATAATTGCAGCTTCGTATTCCAAGTCATCTAAATTTCTAGGACCAATAACTTTGCAACATATCGCATTGAAGAATAAGCACAATTTGGTTATAGTTACCCTTTCATTTCTTGTTAACATGACACGGATAGCCACTGGTAGAATTTGTTGCATCAACACATGACAATCGTGAAATTTTAAGCCAACTAATTTGTGATCATTCTCTGACAAAATTTTCTTCACAATTGATAAGTACCATTGGGGAACTTTGAAACCCTGCAAAAAATCGCAAAAACGTTTTTTTAGACAGAGTGTGCAAGTTCAATACTCCATCAACATGACCCAACGATCATAGAATTTGTCGAATTTTGATAAAAAAAAGGGAACAAAGTTCCTATCAACCATGAGTTAAGGAGGGAGATGATGAAACTGGAAGAACGAATCAGGAGAAAGAAGTAAAGCTAATTACAACTAACTTTTCAAAAGGAAAAAATGCAATTTTTATCACAATAGGATTGGATTAGGCCTAATACCACTTAATTTAATTTTCACTAATGACTCATTCTCACAACTTAGGTGCCTTATATAAGCCTATAGCTAATGTCCATACAAGGGTTATACATACTTTCGGCACAATGAGTCAATCTTTTTAGTTGAATCATAGACTTTGATATCATTGTTAAGTCATGAGGTGTTATTAGGGTGTCATCCATATTGGTTTTAGAGCAACCACACTACTGATTTATGTTGGTGTACAAGATTGAAGATGAATATAGAAGAAGAATAAGAAGAAGAAGAAGAAAGGGGGAGAGAGAGAGAGAGATTGTAACTAACTTTTTATCTCAAATTGAAATTGTGAATTCTGTTACAAATTAAACTCACATTGAGTTTATATACTAACACCTAAGTGAGATGAAACTCAAATGCAAAACCAAATTGAAATACAAAGGAAACTGAATTTGAATTATATCTAGCACCATCCCTTAATTCATATTCAGCTAATTAAAATCAACAATAGCAAATTCCATCCCTTATATGGATAAAGTGTTCATTCTTGATAGCTTTAGTCAGAACATCTGCAAGTTGCTTTTGATTGTTACAATGAGCAACTTCAAGCATTCCATTCTGAACCTGATTGTGTAAAAAATGGAACTTCGTGTCAATGTGCTTGCTTCTTCCATGTAACATTGGGTTCTTGGCAAGGCTTATGAAAGATTTGTTGTCTATCATCAACTTTACAGGCTTGCTCACCTTGATCTTCAGATCCAACAATAAATTCATCAGCCAAATAGCTTGACACACAGACAAAGCACCTGCAATGTACTCAACTTCACAAGTTGATAAGGAAACCACATGTTGCTTCTTGGAACACCAAGAAATGAGACTTCCTAGATACTTACAGAAATATCGAGAAGTAGTTCTTCTATCAACTATGTTTCCACACCAATCAGAGTCTAAATAGCATATCAGCTCTGAATCAAATTTAGCACCAGAAGGGAATAGAGCTCCATACCTCAGAGTCTCCTTAATATACCTTAATATCTCGACAGTAGATTGACAGTGTGACCACTTTAGTTTATTCATAAACCTACTCACCATTCCAACTGCATAGCAGATGTCAGGTATGGTGTGTTACGGAGATATCTCAATGTAATCAAACTGATGTGTAAGGGATCTGAGTACCTTTAGAATAACAACTTGTTCAGAGAGCGTTTCTCCACAAGCCTTCATTTGATTGGTGACAACAATCACTCTGGAGATGTAATTTGATATTTTTTCATTGTTCTTCATGTTGAGATTCTCATACTGCTTACGTAGATTCTGAAGCTTCACCTTCTTCACTGATGCGTCACCTTCGTAGTACCATAGCATTGTGTCCCACACAGTGTTTTTCGTTGTTGAATCAACGATATTCTCAAACACATTCATATCCAGACACTGATGGATATAGAACATCACCTTCTAATCCTTCTTCCTTAGTTCTCTTTGCGCGTTTCTTTGCGCTTCTGTTGCATCCGCTACAACCGGCGTATAATTGTCATTTACGAGATCAAGAACATCTTGAGTGCCAAACAACACATGCATCTGAATCATCCACCGATTCCAATTTTTTGCTTCAAATACTGGAAGCTTTGTGTTCAAGCTACCGTTTCAACCGTGAATCTTCATTCTTGTGAAAATTCATTCAGATCTCACCAACACTCGTGTTTTCCAATCCCGCAGAATCAAGAAATGTGATTCTGTTCCTATTTTGATCGTAAATTCAACGCAAAATCAAGAAAAGAAATCAATCACACACACACACACACACACACACACACACCTCACTTACACTCGTATTTTCCTATGAATCTAACTAGAGCTCTAGATAACAATTGTTAGTGCATAAGATTAAAGATAAAGATGGAGGAAAAGAGAGAAAGAGAGAGAGACTATAACTAACTTTCTATCTCAAATTAAAATTGTGAATTCTGTTACAAATTACACTCACATTGAATTTATATGAGTCTAAAAACTTAAGGTATTATATTTACGGGTCTTTTCACTTCTACATTATCCGGCCTTCAATTTTTTTAAACCGACTTCTACTTCATGTTGGTCATACAACTTCCATCAACTTTCTTTCATCCACTAAATCACAAATTTTAGTCGGGCTTAAAACAAAATGAATAAAATTTGAAAGTCTAGTCATACCATCCATTCATGTCCCAAAAATTATATAGTAGTACAAACTAAGTTTTTTAAATAACAGAATCAAATACATAACCTCAAAAAGTTAATAAAGAAAAATTCTTAGGTAGACACGGACCTAAGAAATTGTTTTACACACAACCAATCACATAATTTTAAATTAATTAAAAAATAAATTAAAAATTTTCTCTCTCCTTCATAATCTCAACCACCCCATAAATCCAATTAAAAACAAAATTAAAATAAAAATAAATTAAAAATTACTCTTTTCTTATTGGTTGTGTCTAAGAATATAGATTTATAGCGGTGTCTATGCAAGAATTGCTCGCTAATAAAACAAGAATAGTTACCACAATAATTATACAACAAACACACACATTAATTTAAAAATTTTCTTATTATTTTTTTTGTCTGGTTGGTATCCGTAGTAGTTTTGCAAGAGGTGGGGACTGGGGAAGCACATCATTTATGAGGCTTGTAGTATCCCTGTGTCCCAGAATGGATCCTTATATATTCCATAATTCTCTGAAAGATAATGTGAAAAACCACATAAGTTCTGTCTATTTCAGTTCATAAAAGAAGACAAGTAGGTCCTACCAAACACATTTTGGTCAAAATTTCATAGTCACTTCTATTATTTTAGCAAAATCACTGTTACCAATATTTTCAACATAGGGTAAACTACTATTTAAAGAGAGAGAGTAAAGTTTTAAAGGCAAATAATAGAAATGTGCATGCACTTTGAATTTTAATGATTCAATCATGATGTGTTGTGTGTGCTGTGCTGTGCAATATGAATTGGTCATTATGTTCACAAGTGTAATAGGGAGGGAGAAAAGTTGTGTTTCAAATTTTGAAATCAGAGAAAGTGATCCAAAGATTTTTTTTCTTAGTATAGGTAGGTAGAACAAGAAAAAATCACTTTTGGCCACGTGAGTGGAAGAGATTTAATTTCAACCAATATATGAATATAAATATATATGAATTAATAATAGTCTCACTTGTTAGCTCAACTAATTAATAATATTGTATTAAAATAATACTTAAGCTAAGACTTTATATATTAATATTTTTTTAGTACTATAAGTTCAAATATTAGTTTATTTGTAGAAAAAGAGAGAACAGAATCTTTGGGATATTTGAATGAGGACAAACGAAACAAATGTCACACTAAATTCCATTTTTAATAGTATTAATTTAAGTAAAAAGGTAAAGCTTACAACTTTATCTTTGGAAATCTCAACTTAAGCAGGTTAAATAAGATCTTTAGCTTACCCCCACAAAATGCACTGTATTTTTCAGTTATTGTATGCTTTTAATTACTGTATTTTTTTATGTCTCTTTTGCTTCTGTAATCTCATTTCAATAAACTGTGTATATTGACTTTGGCATAGTTAATTGAACAATATAAATGATGATAGCTACATACAAAAATAGTATCAAATTAAAAAGCTACATAAAAAGGGTAATAGTATATATAGATTTTAGAGAATGTCTTAGGCATCAATTTATTTAATTTACTTCTTGTTGATGTTGGTGGGTGATTGCCGTAAAGACAACGGAGGTTGAAGTTCTATGAAGATGGGATTTGTTTAGTGTTTCATTTATTATGTGCAATTGTGTTTTTCAAATACTCATGGAATTGGACAAGTATCAAGGTTTTGACTTATGGAACCAAGTTAATTACTTTGTGTGTGTGAACAATGTTATCCGTGTATGTATGTCTGCCAATAGTGTTTTCATAAGCATCTTCTTTGCTACTAAAATTTTGACCTATATACCAACTGTTCGAAAACAGCTGCGACAAAATGGTATTAACAGGTATTGATACTGATATCGATTTTCATCATTTTTAAGACAATGAAAATTATGTTTAATTCACACCGCGACAACCGAAATCAGTGTCACAATATCTACATCAATCGAAATCATAAAAAAATACGAACAAAACTGACATGATTGACTGACCGAGATTATTTTATCATCCCTAATCGGTTATATTTTGACTGAATATAAAATCTTGACGATTATGATAAATTTTACTATTAAACTTAAGAAAGATTTGGCTGATTCACGTCTGATTATGTTTAGACTTGTCTAATTTATTATTATTTCGTCAATCTATTACTCATCAATTTTGTCAAATTCAACTTATATGATTTATTTTTAATTGAGAACACTAGTAAAATATAGACATGATGCTCCTAGGCCATTGCTGATGCATGCATGATGCATCAATCATAACGAATTGAAGAAAACAAAACAAAAAGATTCTTATATGCACTAGGCCAAAAATCAATAAACAAACAATACTATATACATCTAGAATTGAAATGATTTCATACAATTACACAGAGATTTGAGTACAAATTAAAGAAAAAAAAAAAAAAGAAAAAAAGAATTTACCATCATGCTCATGCATGGTACGAAGATGTTAAAAAGAAGAGAAGCTAGAAGAATCTCCCATCAAATCTAAAACAGCAAACGATGATGGTAAATGAATATTCCTTTTACCCCTCAATACAAATAACAACAATGTCTCACTAGAAAAAGTTGTGTTCACCATTTTCTACTTTCTATGGCAACAAAAACTAGACACACACGCAAAGTTATTATCACAGTTCACAGAATTACAAGATCATAGGTAAATAAATAGGTAAATTATGAAACTAGCTTGGTCTATTATTTTTCCAATTGAGTAACAAAGTTACTAGAAACAAAAATGTTCATTTATTTTTCTGTAACACTAGCACATACCGCAAAATCCGTTCACGTGGCTAAGTATTTTTTTGGACTCTTATTGAGTTACTACATAACATACACTTAAATTCTTATCACCACATTTTCCAAAAAATGTTTATGTACTTGTGCATGTAATCACTCTCTTCTCTACAGTCGTTTTCCTATTCAGCTTAATCCTTCACTGCAGCCTTTTTCTTCCCCTACCTGAGCTGCTGCTGCTGCACCAGCACTCTACAAGTCTTTCACATCATTATTGATGTTATGAAAATTCATTGCCTGAAAACTGCTCCAGGAGAGGAATATGTGTAATCCCTCAATGAAGTTATTTTAACTGATTTGTACTTATATTTGAGATAGGAAGAAATAAATGTGGCTTAGGTGTTTAAAATTGAGGGGCAAAATGGGTAGAAAAATAAGATTAATGTTTGTGTTTTTTTGGATTAAGAGTTAAAAATGTTGGATAGGTAAGGCAATGCGGTGTTCAACATTACCAATCTCGCTCCGGTCGCCATGTACTTTCTTCGTCTCCAGGAAGGTGTATTGGTCAAAAAGTATAAATGTGTGTAGTATCTTTATAAAGGTAGGTGGTATATTCAGATGCCTTAGTATTTTTATAATAGTTTAGGTTTTAGGATTTACCTGTGGCGGCGGCGAGAGGCCCTATATGATGGTGTTCATGGTCGTATGAGAGATGCTAGCTCACATGAGCTGAGAGGCTTTGTGATATGTGCAATACTAGTTAAGCAGTGACCTGTCTCTCTCCCGTTAGTTTAATAGGTATTTATTTATAAAGGCCCTTGGGCCTAGAGTTTAGAAAACCCTAAGAAGTGGCCACTGCCCCCTGACTAGAAGAGGAAGTCGTGGTATGACTCAGTCTGCATGAATGATTGATGATAGTGACATTGTACGCGTGTCTTATGAGGGCGAGCCCTCACACTACACAAAGATAACACCCTGGCGACACCTAAAGGGCAGGAGGTGCCTTTATTTAGGACTCTCACAAATATAACTCTACACAGCCCCTCAAGCACGAGGGCTTGCACATGGTGAAGTGTTTTTAAGGCTTATTTCATGTTCTTCCCGCAGTCTAGGGCGGCCCTCTTGATAAGAGATATAGTCAATATTTTGGGACGCAACCCTTTCAAATAGGAGGCAAGCCCCTCAGTTTTGGGTGAGTCTTTCCGTTAAAGGCGACCTTTTAAAAGGGAGGGCAAGACCCTTAGCATGGCTTGTGTACCTCAGTTGAAGGCGACCTTTTTAAACGAAAGACAAGTCCCTCAGCTTGGAAGACGAGTATCTATCTCTGGACAGATTTTTTTTGGATAGCCATACTATAGTGGGACATATCAAGTTTATCTTTATTGAACTTAGAGACGTCAAAATATCCATCAATTGTGAAAAATTGAGTGCTCTAGTAGTGTGGATAACATTTAATGAAACTCATTAAGACATTCTTAGGAAAATAAATCTAGCCTCTTCTTTTTACAGGCGTCTTCCACACATAAGATATTTTTCGTTCCTCACAAAAGTTACCCCATTGGGTGGATATATTGCTTGTGTTATTAGGCTACTATAAAGAGATTGATACAATTTCCATGAAAATCTTTTTCTTTTCTCCTTATTCTTTTATACTTTTTCCCTCATAGAAAATACACATGCATAAGTCAGCTTTAGAGGAGGGAAGAAGATGAAGGTGAGACATTTGTTCCCTTTCCTAGGGCAGAAACACAGTTATTCATGCTTTTACACCCAAAGTAAAAATGGGTAAGAAAAACACCAAGCGTATTCATGCTCGAGACATTGTGTCCTTGTACTCCAATTCTGACATTGTGGCATTAAGTTTTCTAATATAGGACGTGAGGAGAATGTGATATTGGAACCCTGTTCAAAAATAGAGAGGGCCAATATGGATACCTTTAGCGAACCATCTGCTTTTTATTACTTCTTTTGAGGTAGGTTTTCTGAAAATTGCCAATGTCTCTCCTTGCCACATCACCCCCAACGTATGGAGTATACTTAGGGATTTCAAGATAATCTATTGTAACTTGGGTGTTCCTTCCCCCTATCTAGGAGTTCCTCTATTTCTTTAGCACAAAAATTCTTCATGACAATGTTTGGGTAACGTTACGTTCCCTGCCAAGCACGTGCTTGTTGAAATCATATGCAAGCTGTTATAAGGATTGGAAAGATAGGTTTGTGGGTGTAAGAGGGCAAGACAATGCCTCTTTGGTAAACCTAGAGGCAAGAGATGCCCCTTATTTCCTCTATTGTGGATGTTAGATCCTCGACTTATCATAAGGGTAGATTCAATTGTTCATTACCTTATTGACCAAGAGATAAATCAAATTTTGAAATGCTTCTACATACTGAACTTTTGTACTCTAATCACCCAGTACCGTGAAGACGATGATGAGGTAAAGGCGTATTTGGAAATGCTTTATGGTATAAAATAATACCTTTTGATTTAATCTCTTGCTTATTATCTTATATGTGCTAACAAAATTCTGTTATTTGTAAAGGATATGGATAAACCTTCTCTTAATAAAAGGAGATAATGTTTGATTCGGATGCAAGCTATGTAGCAGTGGGTGGGTTTGCTCTTGCCCTTCCCTAGGGGTTGACTCTGATTAAGGGGAGTGGTAGAGCGGAACATCCGGGGTTGGTGAGGCCCTCCCTCCCAAGATCTCAAGGCGGGATGAAGGTTCAATTAGACCCTCGGGAAACTGCCAGGTAGCTGAAAAGGGTGAGAAAGTAAATGGTGAATCTTCCCCTCCTAGACCTTATCTATGGAATACCATTAACTTTAACGCGATGGAGCTCTCCAATCATCGCCTCTCACTTTATGAGATATTTTCTAGTGTCTACTAGTCACTACTTTTCACATCTTTTACATGTTTATCTAACCTATTACAGGTGCAAACTTCCAGGTGCCTTATAATAGGGAAAGTTTAGAGGTTCAAACATTCTCATACCATTTGAGAATTATAGTCCCGGAAGAACTATGCTATGAGAATCGTCCAAAAGGGTCAGGAGGCCGTAAGGGTGTTGAGAGAAAAGCGAGATGCTCTTAAGGCGTACGCCAAGGAAATAGCCCAATTTGAAGAGGTGAAACGTCTAGATAAATCGTACTAGGAAGCTCTTAGTATCATAGACACTTTGAGGGAGAGAGCCTCTCCACTAAAGGATGAGGTAGTGGCTACCTCCGCCCAACATTTCTAAAGGGCGAAAAGACAAACTGCCTTCTTTTATCCCTATATGAACTTAAGCCAAATGGATCTATTTTAAGTTGTTCAGGATGGTCAACTAAGGTACAATGAGTAGTCCCTCAGACATTGATTCTTTTGTAAGATCCTCTTTTTGTAATACTAAATGACTTCCTACTTTACGTTTGTTATCAATATAGCCCAATTTTTATACTTGCACTTTATTCTTGGCCGATGCTAGGGTAGAATTAGGAGTTAGTGTATCAATCGACAAGGGAGGATTTCCTGATTCCCCCATCATGATTCCCAATATCGTCTAGAAATTTAGATTAGCTCAATACTAGCAAGAGTTTACCACAAAGATCCAACATTTTGATGGTCCTCAAAGGCAATAAGGATCCCCTTTGAGGATCCTGCATTTTAATTGCCAATAAGGGAGACAAGTATCTCAATTAAGGATTGAACATTGTAATCTCTGTTAAGGGCTGCAAGAATCCCACGTAAGAATCCCTCAATTTGATCGCCACTAAGGGCAATAAGGATCTCACTTAAGAATATAACATTTTGATTTCCACTTAGAGCGGCAAGGATCCAGTGTTTTGATTGTCTCTGAGGGCGGCAAGAATCACATTTAAGGATCCAACATTTTGATCGCCACTAAGGGCGACAATGATCCCACTTAAGGATCTAGCGTTTTGATCACCACTAAGGGTGGCAAGGATCCCTCTTAAGGATCCATCATTTTGATTTCCCTCAAAAGGCACAAAGGATTCTATTTAAGGATCCATCATTTTGATCGCTCTCAAAATTTAGCAAGGATGCCATTTAAGGATCCAACACTTTAATCACCTCTAAGAACGACAAGGAGCCCACTTAAGGATCTAGCATTTTGATTGCCACTAAGGATGGAAAGAATCCCACTTAAGGATTCATCATTTTGACCGCCCCATAAACGACGACAAGGATACCATTTAAGGATCCTTCGTTTTGATTTTCACTAAGGGAGGAAAGGATCCCATTTCCGTTTCCGACATTTTTGTCACCTTTAAGGATGGTCTTCTCCATAAATTTCCTATTTCCTACGAAAAGTTTAAGAGTGGAAAATATAACTTCTTCAAAATGATAAAACGAGGAGACTCATTAAAAACCATCCCCCCTTACAGGTACAGAGGGAAAAGAGTTCACCCCATAAAATAATATGTCCTTACTAACGACAGAGATCTGATACTCTCCTTAACCAAAATTAGAAGTAAATAAACTAAATGACAATAAAGAAAACAATGAATGACAATAGAGAAAAGGGCGCCATGGAGAATTCCTCCTGGGGTTTTAATCTTGGATCTCCTCTCAAACTCGAGTGAGAGCCTCATCATATTTGCAAGCTTTTATTGGTGGATTTAATCTTGAGTCCACTTTCCTAGCGTTCATGCCTAGAGTCCATACCCTTTTCAGCTTGATGCTTTCTACATAACACTTCTTGGAAATTTCTTGATCTCTTTGGATAACTCCTACTCGCTGTGTCAGAGACAGGGTACTTCATGCATAAATACAAAGTGGATAAAGTGAAGCCCAACTAGTTAAAAGTTGGCCGCCCTATAATCATATTGTAAGAGGAAGGGGCATCAATAACCAAATACCTGACCTTAACTTCTTTGGCATGCTCATGCTCTCCAAAGATGGTCTTTAGTATAATATAGACTTTCACTTGCACATGTTCCCTTGAGAATCTAACTAATGAGTCCTTGAAAGGGATTTAGGTTATATGGATCGAGGCGTAGTCTTTCGAACGCATCCTAGTTTAGAATATCTGCTTAACTTCCTTGGTCTAAAGGAGCGCTTTTGATCTCCCATTCATCAAACCTAATGGTAATGACCATGGGGTAATCATTGTGAGAGTGGATGCCAACTTCGCGAGTATTCAAGGGCATGATGATCTTTGTTTTCTTATTTTCTCTCTTGAATGCAATCTTGTCCTTAAGGAAATGGGTATAATTACTCTTCCTTGGGTAGTGTGAACCTTCGGCGTTGAGAACACGCTCCTTGACATCTCGCACCTTCTTCTCTATATTGTTCTCCTATCCTTTTAGGTAAAATTCCATCCTGGTGACTACCTCTACAAATGAAAAATGATGTCTTTTGGGCAAGAGATTCGTTGAAGTCCCTCATTGAGTCCATTTTGGAACGTCTTCACGAGTATTTCTTAGTTTGAGGGACGACCCTGATAGTGGCGTCATTGATTCAAGCGAGATAGCCCCTCAATGACTATAAGGGACATTATCGTATGTTGAACATGTTGGTAGTAGTCATCTTTCTATGACGGTTGGCGGCAAACTAGTGTACGATTTTCCTCACTAGTTCCTGATAAATGGCGATGGAAGCTCGGGGCAGACCCATATACCATTGCAAGGTTGCATCCCTGAAGGTTCCATACAGTAATTTACACTTCAGAGAGTCAGGAGCTCCGATGATGGCCATATGTGTTTTGGGTGAGGCGACCTGTTCATAACCCATCACACTTGGCCAAAAAGGGGAGCTTGAATCTATCAGGGACATGCACCTCCCATATTTCGTCTAAACATGAATGGGTATCCAGGGCTTCCATATTTTTTGGAGGATTGGTCTCTTGCTAGCCCTATTGGATATTGAGGATGTTTTCCTCTAGGGTTTGATTCTGACGACATAGTTCATCCAAGTAGCACGTATCTCCACCATGTCATTGGCGTCGCTGCTTCCCCTAGTATCTTTCGTTATAGGGGAAAATGATTTCCTATTAACCATGACTGAGAATTTCTAGGTACAGGAGAGTGGATGATAGTGAATGTGGTGATTTTAAAAGAAGGTGTCACCCATGTCAGTTTTATTGGGGGCCCATTGTGGACGCCAATTTACTGGTCAAAAGTAAACATGTGTGTGGTATCCCAACAAGGGTAGGTGATACTCAAAGGCCTTAATAGTTTTATAATAGTTAGAGGGGTCAAAGCTTGCTCGCGGCGGCAAGAGACCATGTATGATGGTGTTTATGGTGGTTTAAGAGAGCTCAATTCACGTGAGGTGAAAGACTCTGGGGTATGCGTAATACTAGTTAGATTGTGATTTGTCTTTCTCCCGTTAGGGGAGAGGCATTTATAGAGGTCTTTGGACCTATGGCTTAGGAAACCCTAAGAAATATCCACTGTTCCTCCTTGACTAGAGGAGGTTATTGACCACTTATTATACAAGAATTTGTGGTATGACTAAATCTACATGACTAATGGAGGAATAATGGCATTATACACGTGTCTTATGAGGACGAACCCCCTCTCTACGCAAAGATAACACTCATGGGACACCTCAAGGATGGGAACCCTATAGTCATCCTTATTTGAGTCTCTCACAAATATAACACTACATGGAGATATATGTTAGTGGAAAGTAATGATACATTTAAAAAAAACAAAGTTTAAAAGATGAAGACATTTAGAAATTCAGCCTTCATTTGTTAATGTGTTAGATTTGATACAATGACATTGAAATTTTACATATGTCACATTGAAATTTTACATATGGGCAAAAGCTTTGTATTGAGGCTTTAATATTTTCACATCAAATTTGCATCGAGATATGATATTAAGTGTTCAAAAGCATATTCAAATACAGACTTAGCGTTTGTTTGGTTGTACGGTTTTCCATGTTTATTTAAAATTGCGTTAAATTTTCATGTATTTGAAGAAGCTTAGTTTTGTAGCTTCTTCCTAATCACATTTTCTATACATAGGGACGCGATAAATACCCTCTAAACGGATTACCAAAGACATTCTTGGTGTACGTTTGGTTGGACGTTTGCACATGAATTTTCGCATTTCAAGATAGAAAAAAATGTGAACAAGGCATAAGCTACAACTTGAAGTTTAACTTTAGACGCGTTTATATGTTGGCTAATACAATTTCAAACATATACTTAATATACATATGTTTGTTATTGAAGTAAATTTGTTAAATTTCATGCGCTATCGTGATGTTCATAAATCATACTTTGGATAACATTTACAATATTATAAATAATTATTACGATTCTGTCTAAATCACGTTGATATCAAATATATATTTAAAAATTTATTTTAAAGAGTCAAGTTCTAAAAAAATAAAATTAAATCTTATAACAAAATATAATTTTCCTAAACTCATAAATTGACAAATTTAGAATCCAAATTCCTTAGAAGATAGTCTAAATTTTACATAGTTTGTATATAAATGTTAATAAATACTTCCATTCAATAACTAGAATTTACTTAACTTGTTTGTCCAAAAATCCCTCTTAATTAATTTCGTTTCCACTATAAGTTCTAGTATTAGTTAGTAATTTAATCTTACATACATTTGAATGATTGCCTGTTTCATGATTAGTAATAGTACTTATTCATAATTTCGTATCCACTGCAAAAGAAAACACTTACATAGACACTAATAGCTATGGTTACATTAAACTAATTGACAAAGTCGGCGTTTTCCGTTACGTATCCCTGTCGGAGGGATAGCTACAGTCGTAAATAGGGACCACCCATTTTAACACACATTGACTCAAAATATTAATAGCTGTAAGTAATAACAATAACAAGTGTTGTTGACGTTTTGAAAAACCCTTTATTTTCTCTTTCCTTTCTTTTTCTAACGGCGTTATAATCGTCGTTTCCCTATAAATAAACTCTTCACAACTTTCTCATTACATTATTTACAAACACACACTGCATTCAACCTTCTCTCTCTGAGTTATTAACAAGAAATCCTCATTCATGGTTGCGTGAAACAGAAGTTTGGAATAATAGTCTTTGTGTTCTCTTGTTCTGTAATTATTACCAACTCATAACACTTTCTTAGTCAACATTTTTTCTCGAAATGGGGAAGAAATTAGATACAATTACTAGTAACAACAACAACAACAACAACAACAAGGAAACAACTAAGGTTGAAGCTGTTTTAGAACTCATCAGAAAACAAACTCCTCTCACTGTCAAACAGGTTTTTCTTCATTTATTATTATTATTATTGTTATTGATATGTAACCGCTTAACTCAAACATCATTATTGTTGTGTTTGTGTTATAGGAAAAGTTCTGTAACTATGGTTGTGTGAAACGGTTTCTGAAAATGAAGGGAGATAATGTGAAAAAAGCTGCTAAACAACTAAGAGCTTGTCTTTCATGGAGAGATACTATTGTTACTGGTATAGTGTTGTTCTTCTTCTGTAACTAGAAAAGCTTTTTACCCGTTGTGAAAACCACGCCGTTTTCTCTTTTTGTTTTCTCTCGCCAAAGAAAAAGAATCTTGCTTTTTTTTTCTTCCTTTGAATTAAGCGTTAAAGTAACAAAAGAAATATATGCACCCCACTCCCTATACTATAGTAGTAGATGTAATCATTATACCATTCTCCATACCCCAGAAACTAACCCCACAAAGAATATATACAATCTTTTATTTATTTATTTATTCTTTATACATTTTTTCAATCATAGGATTTTCATTTTTTTTTTTTGAAATAAATAAACAGATCAATTGATAGCAGATGATTTCTCAGCTGAATTAGCTGAAGGGTTGGCTTATGTGGCTGGTCATGACGATGAATCCAGACCTGTTTTGGTAAATTTCACTTTTGAGTTTGATTGTTTTGTTTTTTTCTGAGTGAATAGTTTGTGATTTGAATTTGGGTGGGTACAGATTTTCCGCATGAAACAAGACTATCAAAAGTTGCATTCTCAAAAACTGTAAGTTATATAATACTACAGATTTTCATTATTTTCTGCTATATTAATTTTAGTATGATATTCATGGGACTAAACAATGTTATTGTTTTTTACCTTTTGTTATATTGAAGGTTCTTCACTCGTTTACTCGCATTCACAATGGAAGTGGCAATTTCAAGCATGCCAAAAAACGTAGAACAGTTTGTCATGCTTTTCGATGCAAGTAAGTAGTCCACACCTAAACATTACTCAAATTTTCCATAATGCCATTTTCACAACAGAGATTTGAAAATTACATACAAGTGAAATAAAATGTGTGAAAACAGAAAAGATTGAGTGATCAGAAACAATAAATCAGTGTGAGAGAGAGAGAGAGAGTGGAGCAGGCATTTAGAAAACTCTGTTTGTTAGGATACACAGGCAGGCAGGACCTGAGGGAGCAGTATGAAACAGAATGTGTCCGGAGTGCCCTTCATGTGTTCTGTACAGATTTCACCTTTCATTTAATGTTGCGAAGGGTATTATTGGGAATTGTGGTCATTATTGTTACATTAGTGATAGTTATATTCTCTATCACAATTGGTCTATTTCAATCTTTATTGTTTCCTTAAATTATGCTATTGTTGTAGCATCACAGAAATGTTTCTACTTTTTACCTTTTTTTACACCACTCTTAATTACTACTCTGATTTAAGTTTAACTAACTAACTGTGTTTAATTTAATTTAGTTTAATTGATTGTTATTACAGGCTTTTATAGGTCGGCATCTGGTTTTATGAACTTGTTGTTGGGATCACTGAAAATTGTGGGCGAGTACTATCCAGGACGGTTATGCAAAGCATTTGTGATAGACCCTCCATCCCTTTTTGCATACTTGTGGAAGGTAAAGAAACTCAATTCAAATTCCTTTCATGGCTAATTTTAGTAGTCTATTTTCAAGTACTGTTTAGCCACTGCCAGTTTAACTCCAATAACAAGTCTCTTTTCTGTTTGACCACTACAATTTATGTTGCTGTCTTGTGTAAGTTGTGATGTGTGTCCACTATCACTATGCAGTGTGTGTTTTACTTTTGTTTGACTAATGACTATGAAATGAACCACTACATATGCATATGGACCTGGACCAGGACCACTCTTGGTGGTCCATTCTCTTCAAGGCTATGTAAGCTCTTGTTACATCCAAACCAAATCGATTGCAATTGTAATTGAATAGGAATGAATGTGTCAAATTGACAATGCCAAGAAAAGTACAACTTATGAATGATTTTATTTTGGATTTGGTTTGATGAAAAATTGACTTATTGTGTAAGATTAGGTAGAACTTGTTCACTAGATTATCTTAAATTCAAACTCAACCTATGTCACTTGTTTGTACAATATATTGAAATTGAAAAGAAAAAAAATCAATAATTTGAATTTTGAGGGATAGATTTATAGGGCATGGAGAAAGTACTAGTACACTATTATTTTGCCTTTACAACTTTGTAATCTAAAGTCATGGAATTGAAAAAGACATGTATTTCCATTCAATTCAAATTATGAATGATTGTCTGTGTGCATGTGTAGGGTGTTCGTCCATTTGTCGAGCTGTCAACGTGTACGACGATAGTATCATCGTTGGATTTTGAAGAATCGATGGACTACAACGATTTCTCCACATACCCGCGAGCCTCCTCCCTCCGATTCGATCCATCGACTATCAAATCAACGACCAAGATCGGCTCCTGCTCGTCTTCACGCTTCTCCTTCACAGTCTCCCATCAGCTCGACTCACTGAAGCCATGGTACCTAAGCTTAGGCGACACGTCAGCATCAAAAGTAGGACCCACTAGTCCCTCTCCAGCATCACTCATCTCACCACTCAACGCTCGCTCATTCTCGTTCGCCTCTCCAGTCGCACGAAACCCGCTGGGCCCACCAGCCAGCAGGAAAGGTCTCTTCCCTTCAACTCCGTTGCCGCAGCGCGTCACGGTTCCTCACCGGCCAACCTCCTCTTTCCTCCAATCTCCGGCGACATTTTTCCGGCGAGATAACGGAAAGGTGGAGAGAGGTAGAGAATCATTTTTTCCTTACGTGAAATTCTACAGAAGGCCCTACGATGAAATGATCTATAGGTCAAAGATGAGGCCACCACTCGGTGGCTTAGTTTCCATTGTTTCACCTCATGTCAGACGGCGTCACACCCACCTTTCCGTTTCTCAGCGTTACTAATAAAAAAAATATAACAACACCACCACAACCACCACACCGCAATCAACGCCGCCACCGCCGCGAAAACACCGAAACATTATTACTTTTTTTTTCTTGTTTTCTTCTTTCCCAGTACATATATTATTATTATTATAATTGAATGTATTAACTACTAGATATGAATTGGTTCAAATTGTTTACTCATTCTCAAATATTGCAATTTTCAAGTACCCTCGTGTGTTTGTGCCTTTGTTTTGGTTGAATTAAATTCAATGTCAACATTCAATTAAATGGAGCGTGTATGTAAAAATATTAAAAAACGACAACGTACGAGAAGGGATGTGAAACGGCGTGCATGTAGTTTATGTTTGGCAATGGCATAGAAACAAGAAACCGTGGTCGAAACGGAGATTGGTAATTACTGCACATTGAAAAAATATTTACTGTTTAGCAATGGGGAAGAATAATAATTATTTTGAAGCGTTGAAAATGAAAATAATCAAACGACAGCGTTGATCTTTGTAATTTTCTTTATATTTTATGCCTTGTGTTTATTGATTTGAGGATTGTAATTCAAACAGTAACGATTTGAATTGAAAACTTTGATACCTTTAATATATTATTGTATCATTGTATGGGTTTGATTTGGTAAAGTGGACTATAATAGTAGTTAATGTTGTGGTTGTGTTGTACGATGAGAGAGTTGGTAGGAATATGTGTCGGGTTTGGTTGTCTCAGCGAGAAGTCAAACCTTGCTAGGTAGCTAAATTATGTGTATTGGTAAACGGAAGGAAAATGAATAGAATAGAGATTAGAAACGGTGTCGTATGTTGGAGATTGTGGTTATTTGTCGAATAGTTAGTGTCGTTTAGGAATCAAGGTTTCTGTTACTCAATGTGAGATGATGTTAGCTAAATTGGTTGGGATGGGTTGTTTCATTCACCTTTCACATCTACCTAATCTGGGCTTTGTAGTTTAGCCCGAGATTCTGCTGCAACTACATAAATAACTCTGCATGTATGTGTTTTTCCTAGTGACAGAGTTTGGATTATGTTCTTTGTTTTGTTGTGTGTTTCTCATGGTCCTTTCTTTTCTTTGTTTTTTGGAGTTCTCCGATTATAATAGCGACATAGAAGAAAATACATATGCTTTTCTGATTTTTACCTTGATTTTAGTATTTAAAATTGTCAACCCGTGTGTGTATTGGATTGGATGGTGTCACTTCATTTGAGAGTATGGCAGCCCTTGATTTTGGACTTGGGATCAGACTTCACAGACATCATGTCTGGATTCATTTAAATCATTTATTCAACGACGGTGTTGTGATGTGAGTGCTCTTCTTGTGTAGGTGATCAAGTGGTGATCATAATACTTATGTTTGTTTGTTTGTATTAGCCTAAATCTTAGGGTAGAGCACAACAAGACACAACATTTCCTAGATCAAACTCTATTTAGTGCATCTTTGAAAACGCGGTGGAAATGTTGCTAGACGCGCGTTCACTAGAAGCTACAAACTGGAGCTTCTTATTTTGACGGTGCAAATGCATTAGAATTTGTTGCAGACGTGAGTTTGGTTGCCTAGAATCTTATCCAAACATGCCATTAGACGGGGAAAATTTGTTTTAATAGGATTAAATTTGTAGCATTCATTTTATAGTTTGAAAGTGAGTTTAAGATGAAATGACTTTCTTAAATGGAAAGAGGAATTATAATGCAAAAATCCAGTTTTATTGGGCCTACTTGAAATTTTAATGAAAAATGATTGGATCAAATATAACGGAGGGAGAAGCACCATATGAAAATTTGAAAATGTCTCTTTAATTTCGGAAGTTTATAGTCGGGCGTACTCGTTTACACTAAATCAATGATAATTGAACAACACTCTCATTTTTGTCATAATTTGATTTGGAGATGTCCGAAATAATCTCATATGCACATCCATTCATAATTGATTAACACTCTCATTTTTGCCATAATTTAGTCTGAGGATGAATCTCAGAAATAACCACACATGCACATCTATTCGTAATAGAGACACACCCTCATGTGCCATAGTTTAATTCTTAGATGTATCTCTGTAGCAAATACATATATGCAATTCCGTAATCACCCTTTAGTGATAAATTTTGACTTTTTTTAATTCTCCGATATAATATACCATGCATTATAACTAAATCATCAAAATAATTTATTTATAAATTAAATCATACACTAATCTAATAAGACGAAAATGCCATATATAAATGACTCAATTCTGAATTCATAATACAATCAAAGCAAAAAATTACAAATGATAATACTTTCCATAATCCCTAATATAAATACTATACTATCGTGTATGTCGGACCCCTTGTTCCCTCTCTGCCTCCTATACTGTAATGTCGTTTGTGCCTTAATAAGAATTACATCTACAATTGCCCTCTCAAAAGTGTCTTTCGGAAAGTGTCCTCTGTTTATACTCGCTCACGTAAGATCCGTAATGTGAAGACATCAGAAAGTTCGAATATTATAACAAATGTGTTTCAAATAATAAGTACAGATAATTTTACCTTTTCGTCTCACACGTGCCTAGCATCACGGTCTGTATATAGAGGCAACAATGATGTGTCATTTAGGTCTCCTAAATTCCCTATGGAATGACTGCATCGACATAAGGTGCATCAACATGGACATGTGAGGCTTTTGGGGCAGTAGCAGGTGACACCTACCTCCTTTGTTAAGATAGAATCGGAGATGCCTGAACCCCTAAAATTGACGCATCCACATTAATTGAACCAACATCGATCGGTAGTCGCGAGGGTGAGGCTCTTTCCTGCAAACCTACGCATATGCTACAACACTCTACTAAGCCTCAATCGATTTTGGTTATCAACCATGTTACTTATAATTAAACCAAACAAGCAATACAAAGCAGAAAAATCAAACTTGGATAAGTGACATTGAAAATCAAACTAAAGAATGCAGATAACAACATACATAAATACACTTTCGTATTCTTTGACAATAAAATTTTGAACAAATACGAAAGTGTATTTTCATATTTACCAACAAATAAAAAAACAAAAATAGCAGAAATGATGGAAAACCAAAAATGCTCATAATGTATTTCTTAATTATACTACCTAACAAGCCTACGCTCAGTTATACTACCTATATATTGATGTATATTACCCAACATAATGTTCTATTTCTCAATGCATGTATAGAATATCAAAAGTGAAAACTTGGATTCAAAAACTTATCAAACGTGTAGTTGATGTTTAGCGCTTCGATTGATTGAATTTTGAGAGTAAAAACTTAGAAATTACTTGAGAGAGTTTACTGGAAATGAGGAAGGGGAGGGTTTGCCGCGTATTTGATTAAAACCTCGTCCGAAGATGCACTTTCGTAAGTTATACGGAGATACATTTCCGTATCAATTTTTGGCAACAATGAGGGTCTCAATCACTTGCGAATGAATTGTGTGTGAACTGGGATGCGTCCTGAAGTATATTTTCGAATTCCAGGGGTAGTTTTGTTTTTTCACAAGGGTGAGAAAGCAACCATTATTGTGGAAAAAGTAACCCCTTATATAATTTAGGTTCTAGTGAGTATAATGTGTCATCTAATGATGACCCATTTACTATCTTTGGGGACAAGTCTAACCAAAACATTTTTCAAATCATTTCAATTCATCCTTAATCTTTTTTCAGAAAAAATCTTATATGTGCCAAATTCTCAACCTTTTTTCCCAAGTTCCTACAATTTTCTTTGCAATTAGTTTCAAAGATGATATATTTTATTTTGTTCTACTTGCGATAATTATAAGAGGATCAGGTTTGGAAGCTCAAATATCAGAGAATTATCTTCCAATAAGATATTGACATTATGTCGTTATAGCTTTATGTGATGGTGTGGATCTTGCAAACGCATACTGATGAATCCTTCACTCAGTTGCACATTTTTCCTGAAGAATGCAAAAGGATAACCCTACTAAGATAAAATATAACCAATGGCGACAACAGACAAGACACATATATGTCTAGAATGAAGAGTTTTTAGAAGCCAGGAAGAACCAAGACTGGTGTTTATGTCTTTTTTTTTTAAAGTTGTAAATGTGATATTTGCTTCGATACACCTTGAAATATTAGTAAAGCACAAAAAATTGATGAGTGAAGCTGCATGAGAGACGTAATGGCAGACAAATCGTCTATAAAAGTCGGTAAGGCCTAAAAACTCCTAAGAGTTGTGGCACCGAACTGTTTAAAATTGATTGAAACTTTGCAGGATCCTAGGTAACACCATTCCATAAGATAATATGGCCTAAATAACTAACACTTGAAACAACAAGCACACATTTACATAATTTTGCAACAAATTGGTGTAAAGCAAATAAATCTAAAATCACCCGTAAATGACGCAATAATCAATAAACAAGGTCCGTAAACGCTATTTTGTGAGTGTCTTCTGCTATAACCTAAATTTGGTGGTAGACTGGCCTTAAGTCAATATTAGTAAAAATAAATGTATAATCCAACTCATTAAAGAGTTCTTCAATGTTAAAGATTGAGTAGGAGTCACAATTCGTAATTGTGTTAAGTGCATGATAGTCACACAAAAACGCCAAGTTTGATCCTTCTTACGCATTAGTAAAACAGGGGAAGAGTAAACGCTATTGCTAGGCTAGATTATGTCTTCTTGAAGCATGTCTTGAATTATTTTGTTCATGGGATCTGATAAGGGCCAAAATGTGCTGATTATTTGTCTTAAATATTGACATTTATTAACTTGATTCATTGGATTGACAAGTCTAAACCTTAACTTTTGTGTAAATATTAGCTTTATGGTTTTATCATGTAAATATTAGCTTTTGTGGTTATAGTTGAAATTAGGTTTCTTTTGTTTTTGTTTCAACTTGCACTACATCAAAAATTTCATTAGTCTCATGGGTTTCATTAGGGTCATCCTCTTCTATCACTAGAAGAGCCAAGTTATTTGCGGCACATTTGTGGCCATGAACAAAATTTCATCACAAACCTCGAGCTTTTTGCTCATCCCATTAGGAAGACATAATATTGTGGACCTATGTGCTTGCTGGTATATTCAAGAAGTGATCCAAGATGGCGAAGCTTATGGATATCAAATATGTGAGTCAACCATTAGCTACTTACTTTTGATGAGGACAACATTTGAAGTCAAGCAACTGCTAAAGATAGCATATGTGATCAAAGATGCACAAGATGGTTGATCAAGCTATCCTCATGAATCAAACAAGATATTTTTTTTAAAGTCTACACTATATTTCAATGAATTTCAAGTGTAGACTTGGGTTTATGATCACCGGTGGTTTAACCTTTTAACTCGTAGATGATGATAATCAATATGGAGATATCTCAAGCTTCATCAAGAAGAATCAAGGTTCTTGTGAGATGATAAATTCAAATATAATGATGCTTCAGATTATCATCATCTATGATTTAAAAGGTTAAACCACTAGTGATTATAAACCATTGGCTTAAAGCTTCAAATTCTAAAAGAGAGGAAGCATGAAAGCTCGCATGACTGTGTCTGTTTGAGGGATCAGTATATTTTAAAGACACAAGTGTATTTCTGCAAACGTTATGGCTAAATTATACAAACACACGTACACACACAAAAATCATTGAGAAGTCTCTCATTTTTAATTAAAATTACCAAAAAGTATTTTAGGGTCCTAACCACTTGACTAGGAAACTGTTCAATTGATTTGAAGACTTTTTTCAAATGTCTAATTGATTAGATTTTTGGCCTAATTAATTAGATAATGGATGATTGGGTTTTTAATTGATTGTGATCGTCTCTTGATGATTGATAACGAATCTATATCTAAATCTTACATTTGGGCCAAAATAATAAATTATTTACACTGTCTAATCACTAACCTAATCGATTAGGTCACTAAAAAAGCCCATGGATTGTTTCCAAATTTATACCATGTCTTGACCTATAAATAGAGAATTTTTCTATCGCTTTTAAACATTCAGACCATATGAAAACCTCATTTTCATTTTACTCGTAACCTCTCTAAATTTTTAATATTTTCTCACATATTTTAGCCATAAGGCTTTGAGAGGGCTCTTCAATCTAGTGAGGGAAAAATTGTAAATTTACCAAGAGTAGGGTTTTCTCTTCACTAAATAATCCTTTCTTAGTAAATAAGTATTTTGGTTTGGAGATAAACCATTTAAAAGCTCTTATTTGTAATTTGGGGATTGGTCTTAGTCTCCAATTGGTTAGTGAGCTCTGCCATTGAAAAGAGTCTCTTTTGGTTTGTTAAGATCAGCCGATAAAAATATCCATAACGGTTATCGAGTCTAACCCAGTTAAAAGCTCTATCGGTTTGAGATTTTCCTGGAGTAAAATCTCTCTTGATTTTTGAGTTCATCCTGATGTGAAAACTCCATAGATTTGAGATCATCATGGTATAAATCTCGGTTCAGTTTGGAGGATATCCAACTCAAAACTCCGTCTTAGTTCGTGGTCAACCTGTACAAAATCTCAGTTCAGTCAGAGGATAGCCAACTCAAAACTTCTTATTAGTTTGAGATCAGCCTATGCAAAATCTCGATTTGGTGTGAAGACTAACCGCTTCAAGCCGTGTTAATTGTTAGGTTAGAAGTTAGCCTGAAACTTCATTTTATTGTATGAGGAGGTTTGTTGGCTTAACCTTCTAAATACTCAAGCATAGTGAATACTCTAAGATGGATTCTTAGGGACATGATTAGGTGTTCTTCGTCTAACCTGTATGATTCTCTAGTGTTATTTCTATTCCCTTATCTCGTTACTGTCAAGTTATTTACTTTGAATTTTGTGCTGCATTTTCAATGATTTTTATAAAATGATTTTAAAGTATGATTTCTCAAATGATTTTATTTTAAATCGTCATTTTTCAAACCTCTAAAGTCACCTCCCCTCTTGTTCTTGGAGTCACTTGTCCAACAAATACATCGTATATGTAAACGATTTGGGATTGTGTTTGTAATTTGTGTGGTGTTAGGTGTTGTGATGCTTGACTAGATCCACATCTTGTGAAACAAAGTAAGAGCGTTGGATGAAAATCTTATTTTGAATTTCTAGGCTTAAACTTCATATGAAACATTTAAGAATTGTATTTGGTGGTAACTATAATACCCTAATTCTCAATTTTTGAAATTAGCTAGGTATTCTGAAATAGAATCATGTTGTATCAACATACACGATTAAGCCTGATGGTTTTCATCGGTTGAGGGGGACAAAACGTAATTCAAGAGACCGTAAAAAAGTGTTCTAATCTTTGTCTCTTACTCATACTCTTAAGTTCATATTGGTCTTAAAATTTTTTTCGTGTCACTTTGGTCTCTTAACTTTTAAAATGTTTTATTTTAGTTCTTTACCACATATAAGTTATAACCTAATATTGAAGAAATTAACTTGTCACCCCCAAAATTATACCTGACACCCTTCAAAATGAATGAAATGACCTAAATGTCCACAAAAATTCATTACCACATTTTCTAAAATTTGCGTGAAACACCGGATTTTTCAAATCTTTGGGCGATACAGGAAATTTGAGCAGCGTGCCGGAAATTTGGCGAAAACAAGTAAGTTTTAGGTAGATTTATGAAATATCCGGTATTTTTTTACCGGAAATTGTGAAATTTCCAGTATTTTGTACCATAAATTTTAAAATTTCCGGTACATTTCCGATATCTTTACAAATTTTTTAAATACCAAAAATTTTGAAATTTCCGGTATTTTTTCCCATACCGAAAATTTTGAAAATTCAGGTATTTTTATATTTTTTTAAATGTTATTTTTCTTATATTTTTAATTTATTTTAGTGAGGACTAAAGGCAGAGATGGTACTTTTGCGGGTCGGGCCATTAATAAAGCTGATGCTCGTGCTCGGGCGGATGCCGATGAGGCTGGTACCTCAGTCTTACGTGCTGGACGCGTTCCTCCGACCGGTTCTAACCAAAAACGGGGGGCTGAGCAGGCGGGTAGAGGGTTCCGTGCACCTCGCTGCCGGGGTGGTAGAGCATCCAGTGCTGTGGACGAGCAGATGCATTAGGATGAGGTTGTTGAGGTTGAGGTAGTGGCTATTGTTCGAAAGTCGATGGCTGATGTTGAGGAGTCGGTGGCTGTTGCTGAGGAGCAGATACCTGTTGCTGATGAAGAGGTGCCTAGAGTTGAGAAGCGGGTGGCTGTAGTTAGGGAGGGGGTTACTTAGGAGCGGGTGGTGCATGATACGGACACCACCACAAGTGCATGCATCTATGGAGCCTTCAATACATATTGATGGAGCTTTTCCAGGAGGACCTTCTGATATGTCTGTTTTGACAGGATATGCTGACCATATCGCTTATAGAATATGACAGGGCGAGGTATGTAAAATTGCTTAAGTGCTTAATTTTTATTATGTAATTTTTGTTACACAATGTATTTTAATTGTATTTTTTTTGTTACAGGAGCATCCAGTGCTGAAGGTCACTTCTCACGGGTCGAAGTTGAAGAACTTCCCCGAGAGACCGATGCCTGAGCAGGTGGCGAGGATAGTTCGGGACTTCCATTTGATGGACTTTGCTGGATGCTCCCTAATGATGTTGAACGCCCATCTATTATTAGCTTTTGTTTAGAGATGGCACTCGGAGACCTCATCCTTCCTTCTTCCATTCAGGGAGATGACGGTGACTCTGGATGATGTGTATTCCCTATTTCACCTTCCGATTGCTGGTACGTTTTATACACCAGTTCATAGGGATCAGGCGACGGAGGTGCACATGGTGATGGATGTTTTAGAGGTTGATGAGCTGACAGTGCTTAAGGAGTTTGGTAAAACTCGGGGCTTTCACCTCAGGATATGTTGGTTGAGGAAGGTTTATTAGGAGCTTATCGATGTAGAGAGGTACCAGGCTGCCGCTAGGGCGTACATGCTACATCTAATGGCATGTACTCTCTTTGCAGACAAGTCTGGAGTTTATATAGATGTCTGTTATCTTACTTTATTCAGCGACCTTGAGACCCCATGTTGGGCTAGAGGAGTGGCTGCATTGACGTTGATGTACACGACGCTTGATGTCGCATCTCGTCTTGACACCAGACAGCTGGCTGGTTATCTGAGCTTGTTACAAGTATATATTCTTACATGGTTTTTTGTGTTTTATTATAATTTATCTGGGCTTGATTATTTTTATTTATGCAGTGTTGGATCTACGAGCACTTTCCTCACATCTGTGAGCGGAATACCCAGCGTTGTGCGATTGCTGACCCTTGTGCGAGGAGGTGGAAGGTCAGAAAGACCCTTTCCAGGAGACAGACCCTTGATGGAGTACAGGCGGAGGCTCAATGCTCTGACGCTGGATGATGTCATCTGGACACCGTATACAGGTCACAGCGAGCATCTTCCTTTTATGTATCTTCTTTATATTCAGGATATGTTAGATGGGAGAGTCATGTGGCTAGACACTTTCCTGAGAGGCGGCTACGCCAGTATGTTATATACAGGGCATCCCACGACCGGTCCCAGAGGTTCCAGCTGGTGGCATTGATAGCTGGTTTCAGAGTCACATCCTCAGCTCCTCCGTGAGATCTTTGATGCACCCGTTGCGGTTCAGTAGCCTAGGCAGTGTCAGGATGGATACCTGGAGTGGTTCCTTAGTGTGTTACACCCTAGGGTTATCCCATATGCCGCAACATCTAATGTTCCAGGGTCTTTAGGTACTAGGGCTTCTTCACCACCACCACCACCTCCACCACCTCCACCTCCCGCTAGTGACCAGGACAGCCGCCTGCAGTACATCGCAGTTCACTTGGATAGCCTAATGGATTTGGTGAACCCTGATGGTGAGGTTCATAGTATTTTAGCTAGGTTGGAGGATGTTGTCCGTGGAGGACCTATGTAGATTTATTTTATTATGATTGTATTATTTGTATATTTGTATATTTTGTACGAACATCTTTTGTATGAACATCTTTTTTATTGCATAATCTTTTTGGCTAGTACATGTTTCAAGTAGATAAAGAAAATAACATCAATAACAAACAAACATAGTTAACAAACATCAAATGACAAATAACAAACAAGCATAAACAATACTCTGAAACATGAAAACCTAGGCACTATCGGAAGACTCTGGACGAATCAGACACTTCATTATGTCGTCAACGGATCTTTGGATCTGCGCATCCATTTCAATCGGACCTTTAGTTATCCTACGACAAAATGATTTCCATATGACCTCACATCTTCATCATTCTTCAACTCGATTAAGTTGTATTTCGCCCTTCCATTTGTATCAATCGAGTCCTCCCTAAACTCGATCTTTGTCACCTTTTTGTTATCAGAATCAGGCAGCAAATTGTTCAACGTTTCTTTCAAGGTGGCAAAGGAATTAGGCCCATCTGGAATCTCTATTTGAACAACAGGGTTACGGTCATTGAAATACACTTCTACATTAATAAAATACTGAGGAAGAGACATTTTGTTAAAATGATGTGTTATCCGATAACCCTGACCCCTATTTATATAAATGGTGGTGCATTCTAGACCACACAAATGTACCGGTGCAATCAGGACCCTCCAAAAGTGTCGGAAAAGTCTCAACCGTTTAAAAAATCAAAAATTAAACATACCGAAAATTTAGATAATTTGAAATTTTCGGTATACCGAAAATTTGTGAAAATTCCGGTATACCGGAAATTTGTGAAGATTCCGGTATACCGGATATTTCAAAATAACTAAATTTTCGGTATGTTGTACCGAAAACTTCAAATTAATTGAATTTCCGATATTTTGTAACGGAAATTTTGAGATGCATACCAAAAATTTGTTTTGGAAATTTTTTGTTTCTCACATTTTTTTTCAAGAATAAAATTGGATTAAATAAAATTGGAGGGTGATAGGTATAAAAAATGGTGGCAAATTACCCAATATTGATGTTGCCCCTAATAGAGTTTAAAACTCTAATCACACCACTGTCTTTTATTTTATTTATGATTAAAACTTCTTAATTACTGTACACGTAACAGAATGATGGGAGTAAAACCGATAGCAACCTTATTATTGAATAAAATATAGTATTAGGAAAAAACTTGAAAATGAAATCTAGAGGAGCTATTTAACATTCTGAAAAGTTTTATTATTTTACTCATATATTCTTAAAAGTATAAACTCAAATATCACGTGGTTCGCTGGCTAATGAAGAATAACAATGTGTCGTCAAAGATAATTAGAAGATTAACACGCTAATGATCACATTGTTTCACTGTACAAGTTAAGCAATCAAATTAATCATTTCTTCTTGTTGTGAACGTAAGGAAAATAGGCATATACAGATTGTACTATTCCTTTCTTTAGTTTTACATAATAATGAATATTAAGTCAATGATCTCAGCTTTAGTTACTCCTTCCGTTTCTAATATTTTCTCTTTAAGATTTGGACAAAAAACATAAATTTAATTAAGTTTAGGTGATGCACTTAGTTTATTCGACGATTTTATCTTAATTTATTTAGTTAAGTTTAGGTGATGCACTTAATTTATTCGACGATTTTATCTTAATTTATTTAGTTAAGTTTAGACATTATTATCTTTGATTATTATCTTTAATATATTGTCTTTAATTTATTTGACAACCTCAAAGACAATAGTGAAGTGGTATTTTTTTTTTTTTTTTACAAAGATGATAGTGTACTTGAAAAGATTGTGAGGATTAAGTCAAAGATTAATTCTGTCAAAAAAAAAAAAAGAGTCAAACATTAATAAAGGGTATGAGGTTTTTAAAGTTTAAAAAATATATATTTTAACTTGAGGGTAAGTTAATATTTATAGGATTAATTTTAGGATTTTCTAGAGATACATTTTGAGTCTAACAGTAAAGGAATGTTAGAAATTATTAGTAGAAAACCCGTCTCTCCGCACCGGTTTTATTGTTATCAAATTCAAGTTAAAAAATCTTAATTTTAATTTATTTATCTATTTAATATAAATTCAAAGAAGTCATGATGACAACTCTAACCATATGTCATTTTGGTAATAATTATAGCCGCATGTCATCTTGATAACAATTCTAAGTATAAACTCTAATTATACAAATTCTATATTAAAATAAATAATAATAATAAATATAACATTTATAATAATAATAATATAATAATAATAATAATATTAAACCATCAGTATTAATAATAATAATATAATATCTAACTAATAATAATACTAAAATAATAATAATAATAATGATAATATATTCAATTAACTCTATTATATCTTCTTATCCTAATTCTTATTTTTTATAAAAAAAAATCTTTAATTCTCCAATAATAATAATAATAATAATAATAATAATAATAATTATAAATATATATTTAATTTACATATAAACATCAAATAAGTTTTGCTTTAAAAAACTGTCAAATAAATATGTTATAAATTTTTTATAATTTATATCCCATTTAACATTCTTTAATGAATTAAATCCCATTACAATGTTAAAAAATATGCCTTTTTTTTAATTATTCTCTTTTATTTATTTTGTTTAATAATAAAATTATAATTTTTTATATAATTATGAATTACTTAGTTTTTTTGAATAATAAATACAAATAAAAAATATAAAAAGATTAATAAAATTGATATAATTATATAATATCCAAATATCTAAAAACAAATATTAAAAAATGTATATGACTAATTTATAATAGATAATAAACAAATAAATATAAATACAATATATATATATATATATATATATATATATATATATATATATATATATATATATATATATTTATTTATTTATTTACCACTTTTAAAATATAAGTTAAAAATCTCTCTTTTACACATTTCAGATTTAAATTTAATTAATAAATAAAAAGTAACGTCGATATTTTTTTCTAAAAATTAAAAATATTATAGTATTTTTTTCTTTATATTTTTAAAATTTGAATTTTATAATAATATTTTAAAGTTTCCCATATCATCTTGATTTAATTATTATTAAAAAATTTCTCAAATCAAAAAATATATGTTAGAGAATTGAAGTAAATAAAATATTATGAATAATAGTTTTTTTCCAAATGAAACTAAATATTAAGTGATATGATAATTTAAATGTTATATACATTTTATTTTAATACTTTGATGGTATAAAATAAAAATATTTCTCCCAAACTCAAAAGTATATGTTAAAGAACTGAAGTAGATAAAATATTATAAAAATAATAATTTATAAATGGAATTAAAGATAAAATGATATGATAGTTTAAAGTTTATAAGCATTTATTTTAATTCTTTAGTAATATAAAGTAAAAATATTTTTTAACTTTATTATAAAAAAACTTAATTTATATCAAATATTTATTCATTACATTCTTTTTAAAGCCCCAGCACTGGTCACATTGTATATAACCAGATTTTGGAAAATTATTAGTACTATAGAATCCAAAAGAATACTATTATGACGTTGATGATATATTAAAATATGAATGAAATAGAACTTATACTATATAGTTTTAAATTCTAAAAATGTTCTAGCTCAAATTCTATGTACTCTTCAAGGAATTTAACAAAATCACCTAACTTGGTCAGAATAAATAAATAAATAGTAAAATTAGCCGAATTTTTATATGTAACTAAATTTGGTAATATATAAATAGAACATGGAGAGCATAACATATATTTCATCAATGACATAGAAAAAATGATCAAATCATCAGCCATGATTGCACAATGTCAACTTCTAGCAGTTTTTCTCATATTCAACTTCATCAACAGTTTGTCTCACCCTTTAGACCCTCTCTCTCCAAACGAAATCAACAAAACAAGACACATAATTCAACAATCATACCTTGGTCATATTCCTAATATCACCTTTCATTTTGTTGATGTTGAAGAACCAAACAAAAACAATGTCCTAAAGTGGTTATCTTCAACAACAAAACAAAAACCTATTGTTATTCCTAGACAAGCTAAGGTAGTTGTTAGAGCCAAAGGTGAAACTCATGAGCTTGTTGTTGACTTAACAAAAGGCTCAATTGTCTCAGATGAAATCTTCAAAGGTCATGGATACCCTCCTTTTACATTCAATGAACTTTTCAAAGCTAGTAAGTTACCTCTTAAATATTCAAAATTCAAAGAGTCAATTGCCAAAAGAGGCTTGAATTTGTCTGAAATTTCTTGTGTACCATTCACAATTGGTTGGTATGGTGAAGAAATCACAAGGAGAGCCCTTAAAGTTTCATGCTTTTATCGAGGTGAATCGGTTAACATTTGGGCTAGGCCTGTTGAAGGAATCATTTTGCTAGTCGATGTTGATTCAATGAAGATTGTTTTGTACAATGATAGATATAGGGTACCTATGCCGAAAGCCGAAGGTACAAATTTTCAATCTACAAGTAAAAATAAGCCTAATATATTTGCTACATGTAATAACATATCAAATGTTGGATTTAGCATAAAAGACCATGAAGTGAAATGGGGTAATTGGGTTTTTCATGTTGGTTTTAATGCTAGAGCTGGAATGATTATATCAACTGCTTCTATATATGATGATGAAAAACACAAGTTTAGGAGAGTGATGTATAGGGGACATGTGTCTGAGACATTTGTTCCTTACATGGATCCTACATTGGAGTGGTATTTTAGGACTTTTATGGATGTTGGAGAATTTGGATTTGGTCGTGCAGCTGATAGCTTGCAGCCCAAGGTTGATTGTCCTGGAAATGCAGTGTTTATGGATGGTTTTATGGCTGGACCTAATGGAGAAGTGCAACAGGTGCCAAGGGCTATCTGCATTTTTGAAAGATATTCTGGTGATGTTGCTTGGAGACACATGGAAATCAATAATCCAACAAAATTGGTAAGATTTGTCCTATATTGTACTCTGTTATAAAGATTAATCTCTACAGTTGCACGCAGATGATGACTGGTTTAAACAATAGCTGTTTTACTTTAAAGTTTGACCACATTTGTTGTGTTTTTGTGTAGATAAGAGATGGAGAGGTTGAAATAAGTTTGGTGGTGAGAATGATTGCTACTGTTGGTAACTATGATTATGTTCTTGATTGGGAATTCCTTAAGAGTGGCAGCATAAAAGTTGGGGTAAGATTCTTGTACCACACTACTAATATTTTCCTTAGAATTTATATTAATTAGGTTGACTAGTATGTGGTTTAATTAAGGCATAATGCAAACGAGGCAGGCGACGAAAACGGGCATGCCCGTTCCATTTAGGTATACTCTGCAATAGAAAATAAAGCGGAACTAACATACTTGACAAGACGGATCTAAAATCTTACCTCATCCCACGAGAAAATGAACGTGAGGCAGACATGCGGACTTTGCATCCCTAAAAATTAAAAGTTGTAATTTTTTTTGTTAATGTCACACTCGCAAAAATATGAAGGGGGCAGGACAGACATATTATAAAATGCAGGTTTAAAACCTTGACCCGTCTTGCAAAATCATCTTGCGAAATTGTGCAGGAAAAGTCCGGCGAGACGGATTCATTTTGCTATCCTAGTTGCATTTACATTAGAAATGAATAAATTTTTGTAACATACATTGTTTTGGTCAAATAAAAATTGCACTTATCCTAAATAGTTTATTGTGTTATGCATAGGTGGCTCTAACAGGTGTATTAGAAATGAAAGCAGTACCATATACACACAAAAGTCAAATAAAAGAAAAAGTCTTTGGAACCCTTGTGACAGAAAACACAATAGCCAATTATCATGATCATCTCATAACATATTACCTTGACCTTGACATTGATGACAATGCAAACTCTTTCATCAATGCAAAGCTCCAAAAAGTCAAAGCAAATGGGTTCGGAACACCAAGGAAGAGTTATTGGACAGTTATCAAAGAACCAGCTAAAAGAGAAGCCGAGGCTAGAATTCGCCTCGGCTTCGAGCCAACCGAGCTGTTAATAGTTAACCCTAATAAAATGACAAAGCTGGGAAATGAAGTGGGTTACCGGCTGATCAGCGGCCAGCCGGTTAGTTCTTTGTTGAGTGATGATGATTATCCAGAAAGAAGAGCTTCTTATACAAAGTATCAAGTGTGGGTTACTGCTTATAATAGGTCAGAAAGATGGGCTGGAGGGTTCTATGGTGATAGGAGCCGTGGAGATGATGGCTTAGCCGTTTGGAGCCGAAAGAATAGAGAGATTGAGAATAGAGATATAGTGGTGTGGCATACAGTAGGGATACATCATGTTCCTTATCAAGAAGATTTTCCTGTGATGCCAATTGTTCATGGTGGTTTTGAACTCAGACCAGCTAACTTTTTCGAAAGAAATCCATTGATTTGAATAATTCTATTATAATATGTAGACATTCTGTTGCATATATGATCAAATAATATTTCCATTTTCAAATTCTATGAAAATTTGAGAGTACTGTAAGGAACAACTCCATAATTTATATGATAAATAAATATTTGTTATATAGTTTAAAAAAGTGATATTCAATATTTTTAAATATATTGCCGCCGGAAATAGAAACAAAAGAATTTACATGGTGGACTGCTATAATGGCAACAAAACCAGTGCAACCGAGAAAATAAAACCAGTGTTTTGAAAGACATTTTGTTGAATTATCACACTAGTCATCCCATCTGAATTCTTCCGACCCTTTGACTCTAAAGATAAACCACTCCTAACACGTTTGTTTTGGTCCTTCCTATCATTTCACTATTACAAAACGCGCATGCAACAACGTTCAAGCCAGCACGGTTCTTCCAAACACCGTGGTGACGTCTCTAAACTTAGACACTAATATTTTTTAATTTTTTAATTAAAAATTGTTAGGATATAATAACGGTTGATGACCTCACCGTGGTGATACAATCAAGCTTTCACGGGCTCAAACATTAGCGCTCTAAAACATTTTATTCTTTTAACGTTAAGGCACGTCTTTTCTTTTTTTTTTAATTTTTATTAAATAAAAAATAAAAGGGATATCACTACGGTTGTTTTGTTCAACCGTTGTGATATATTTTGTTTTTTATGTAACATTTTTAAATGGTTAAACACTGGTGTTTCCTTATAAAATTTCATTATGAAAATAATATATCGTCACGGTTTGTCTTGTCAACCGTGATGAAAAGTGATATTTTTTAATATATAAACAAAAGTACCTGTCACCCAGTTCATAACAATTGTTTCTCTCTAAAGAAAACCCTAACATATCATCTACTTATGCACATCAGTTTTCTTCGGTGACCACTACCCCTAAACAGAAAACTCTTAACACAACCCCTCTCTTTTCGGTTGTAGATCACGAATCCGGTCACCAAAGGCCTTAAATTCTCCTAAAATGGCCTAGATCGGAGTTTCAAAACCAAAATCCCTAACCAACCAAAATCCAAATTAAACCACAACCCTCACGCGAACTAAAAAAAATATCACAGGGGTTCAAACCAACAGATCAAGCACAACACTAGTGTAACAAAGGAATGGCGAAAAGAAGCTTAAAGGATACCTGACGGGAGTAACGTCTGACGCAAACTCCAACGGCGGCGAAGATGGTATGTTCTCATGTTCTCTCTTTAGATCTCTCTTTACTCTTCACTTGCTCTCTTCTTTCTACTCTTTTTCTGGATGTTGTTGATGATTAGAAGTTAGGATTATGGTTTTAGGGTTTGGTTTTAACTTCAGTAGCGTAACAGTAGAAAAATGGTAGATCCACTACAATGAATCAGTAGGTTGCTTTAGTGAGTTTGCTTGTACGTGTGGAAAGTTAAAGCGTGTGATAATCTGTTAGAAAATAGAGGGAAAACTTCAGGGTTTTGGTGAAATTTTGTTGAAATTATTTGATGAATCTGTGGAAAACATAACCATAACAGCCAACAGCCATAACAATGTGATGGTATGACAGTTGGTTGTATTGTGATAATGCTCATGGTTGAAGTTTGTTGTGTTTCCTTGCAGATTATGGTGTTGGATAGTTAAGGGGATGATACATGGTGATGATGGTGGTAGCAAGCGTATAGTATGAGTTGATGATAGGCAAGGGATGGTTGATGGAAGTATGATGAAAAGCGATGGATGATGCGTTTAAAATGGAGCCCATTCCCTTTCCAATTTACTTTTATCTTTTGTTCTCGTCTTTTGGCACTCTTCCCTCTCGAAACATAACCATAATGTAACATCCCGAAAATTCTTATTTAATTAATTTAATTAAATTTTAAATTAATTATTGGAAATTAGCATTTTATCGAATTATGTAGAGAAATTATAAAATGTTAAGTTATTGGGCCAGGTGGTGGAATTAGTAAGGTGGGGGTGTAATTGTGAAGGAGCCCATTTCTAATTTTGTATTTTTCATAAAATAAGGAAAACAAGAGGAGAAAGAAATTAGAACGTGAAAACAAGAAGTTGTGAGAAGAGGGAAAGCTGAAAACGTGAAGGAGAACCAAAGAGGAAGAAGACCCATTCAAGAATTTGGCTAAGGTAAGGGGGGACTTATCTGATTAGCATCTATTATCGGGTTAGGGGTTGATAATACTGAATAGGTGTAGAATTCGGGTCGATTGAGTCATATGATATATTTAGGGATTGAGTCAAATTGTATGATGTTTGATCCCCTATGTTTGAATCCATGATGTTTGTGTTGTTATGGTCTCAATTGATGCGTAATTGGTGTATTATGATGTGTATTTCGTGTTGTATGTGCATGCCATTTCCTTAAGTTCGTTCTGGCATGAATTGAATGAGTTTGGAATGTGCAGAATGCTGTTTTTCTGCGATTTGGGGTTTCTGAAAATCGCCAGTTCGCGCCGCGTCCCAAGGTTGGCACCGCAAACTGCTTGGCAGAAACCCAGGAAGTTTTGATGTATTCAGTACGCGCCGCGAGCACATGGTCGCGCCGCGAAGGCGTACTCCTTTTCTCGTTTCGCACCGCGAGCACATCTTTGCGCCACGAAGTGCTTGGCAGAGGGTCAAGGAGTTTTGAGACGCTCAGTTCGCGCCGCGAACCAAGGTTGGCGCCGCGTGCTGTTAGTGATAGACTATTTTTTGAAAAGTTTAAAGAAGTATAACTTTTGGACCGTTGGTCCGTTTTGTGTGCCGTTTCGAGCTAAACGAACCTTGTGAAATAATCTATTTGATGATTAATGATGTGATTGTGATTGAATGATGCACACACACATATATATATATATACATGCTTGATGATGATGATGATTATGACGAAATGAGTATGTGATGATGTTACTCATAGACTTAACGATGGTATAAGTATGTTCATGTATGTTTGCATTCATTCATATTCATTGATGATGTTGTATCCATGATGATGTGTTAGATCAGTAAAGGGCATGATTCCCATTGTGTGGAATCTGTGCTGGCAGGGCCGTATCTTGATGATGTTGGATCGGTCATGGGTTATTCCCATTTGATGATGTTGGTACCACATGCATAGTGTCAGTTCATACATATGCATACTTTTATAACATGATTGGATGTATTCCGGTGTTATAATTATTAATGATGTGTTGGTTGATTGTTTTGTGATGATAAAACTTGTCTGAATGTCTGTTATGAAACAACTGGGTGACTGAAATAGCTATGATGTGTTATTGCTTTATAGCCTTATAACATTTGTTAATTATGATGAGACTCACCCTTACATGTTGTCATTTTCAGATTGAGGATAGCGGCCGTTCGACTCGATGATGATTAGCTCATGAGTCAGTTTTTTTTTAGTTAGCGTCAGGTGTCATGCTCTGATATTTGTAACACTGGGGACGCGATGTCTTGAGTTTATGGTTTATAACTCTGGTTATGTTTTGATGTTTAAAGGATTAGTTTTAAAGATGTTAAACTTAATCCGTTTGAGTTAATTTCCACTGTGTTATCATGAAATATTTTTATTTGTTGATGAATGCCTCAGTGAATGCATGGCATAACTGAACGATGTTTATTTTATTATGAATTGTGGCACCCTTATTTTCATGTACTCTAAATAAACTTATTAATTGCCGCGGGGGTTTAGTAAGGGGTGTTACACATAACATTCATGACACTCTTCACACATACTGCAACCTTCATATTCGTCTTCAGCATTCGCTACTTTGAGTTTCGTTCATTAAAATTATACTCCAATTTTGTTTACGTTTCTTGTTAAAAATGGGTTCTCATGTTTTCATTTGTGGAATGTTTTCATTTTTTCAGATTCGTCTTCACCACCTTAACAAAGCACATACTTTGGCTATGTTACATATGGTTTGTGTTGCTGTGGAAAAAAATACAAGTATGAAGTTAATGTGGAAACTTCATCCAGCTTGCATTTCTTTTTCATAGGATAACAAACTTGATGAACTTCATAATTTGTTACAGTTCCATAATTATTTTCAATAAAATGTATGCTCTTGAAACAATTTAATATATCTTGTGATGTTATATGTTGTTAGTATTTTGTTGCTAAAATATATGTTTTTTATTTTGTTGCATGTATTTGTTGTGTTGTTGTTGTTGAAAAATATTCTCAAAACAAGAACAAAACATTGTAAAGTCACAAGAAAGAGACTTCTTGTGACTTAAGAATGTTTTGTTCTTTAAATTCTTATATAGGTTGACAGTAGATGAAGTTTAGTTTATTATATGCTATGTAGATTATTTGTTTCAATAACCTTTTAATGAAAATACATTCATTTAAATTGACATAGAAACTTATAATTTGAAAATTAAGATGTATTTGAAAACCAACCTATATCAATCGATGTTTTGGAATTATATGCGTCTCATCGTTCATTTCATGCTCTTTAACATATAAAATACGGTTCAATGACTTGCTTCCTTCATTACATCGATATCTTCTATTCTAGTTTAATTTTAATAAAATTTAATTATTGGCCAAGTCTACCTCATCATCGTCGCTTATCATCGTGATTGTTATGATGACTTATCATCATAACAATAACAATCGCGATGATAAACGACGATGATGAGGTAGACTTGGACAATAAATTGATGTTATTCAAATTAAACAAGAATTAAAGAAATCAATGCAATGAAGGAATCATACCATTGAACCATATTTTATGTGTTAAAGATCAGGAAATGAATGATGAGAGACATGCGATTTAAAAAACTGTGGTTTGTTTGTTGGTTTTCAAGAATAGTTTAATTTTTAGATTATATACTTCATCAATTTGAATGGTTGTATTTATTCAAATTAAACAAGAATTAAAGAAATCAATGCAATGAAGGAATCATACCATTGAACCATATTTTATGTGTTAAAGATCAGGAAATGAATGATGAGAGACATGCGATTTAAAAAACTGTGGTTTGTTTAAGTTGGTTTTCAAGAATAGTTTAATTTTTAGATTATATACTTCATCAATTTGAATGGTTGTATTTCTTCAATGAGGTGTATGGAAAAACAAAAAATCTACATATTATATAATAAACTATGGGTACTTTCCACGATGTTTATCTATTATAACCGTGATAAATTGTAATTTATATTCCAAAATGTTACTGTTGAGAATCATACCTGGGACCTTTAGCTAGGTTTATCACAACAGTTGAGTTAATTAACCGTTGTGATATTGCACACGCTTTCCAGTATACTTCAACGGCCTGAGGACTGTGATTATAAGTAGCACATTTACAACAACACTTTACATAACAACGCCAAGACCAATCTGATTATATATTTTTTCCAACCGTTGTTAAATGCCTTTTTCCTAGTAGTGTTTCTTCCACTCCTTTGCAATCCCTTCTAAATAGTTTCTCATTCCTACTTTAGAATATATTATTGTTATTATTAGAATATTACTGTTATTAGAATATTATAGTAGACATATCGATTCATAGAATAGTCATGATTGTATAGCAAACAAATATAGAAACTTACACGGTATATTGTTGGGAAATCAATATAAAGGTAAGGTCTATCATTCATGTTAGTTCCATGATTTTGTGATTGACATAATTTTGCTAAAACATGCTTCTTAACTGATGTTGAGAAAGATGTTGAAACATCTTGTCATAACAGGTTCAACTCTTATGTATTTTGACAGATGTTTTGACATCCTACACCAGACCATCCTGACATTTCATGCTGATTTTTAATCCTTGAAAGATTTGATTGAAAAATATGAGAATTTGGAATATTCAGATACTCATTACAAGCGCAAGAAATCAAAGAATGTTTAGGAAAAATACAGTTTGGTCTCGGTCTTTAGATAACCAATCTTTGAGGTTTCTTTTAGAAAGCTAAGATTTGACTTGATTTAATTTGTTCCTATTTTGTGTGAAGATCTTACAGCTATTTCAGAAAGGAGGAAGATTGAATTTATTTCAGAGTCCAAGCCTATACTGCAAGAGTCTATAATTTTTATGTTTCAATTGTTAAACAATATTAGTACTTACTTAAATAAATTATAAACTTATATTTATATCCAAAAAAAAAAATTAGGATAAGATCATATAAATAGAATTAGATATACATTTGAAACATTTTTTAGATTTTTTTGTTGGAATCATTCATTATTTTAAACATTTAAATTATGTTTAATTGATGAAAAATGTTAACAATTGTTATTTGAATATTAACATTGTGGGTTTAAATGTCAAAATAACAAAGAAGTGTTGGTAGAAATATTTACCTGTAGCTCCATACAACATGTTTACTGCAGATGAAAAAATTATATATAACTTAGCATAAAATTTTAAATAATTAAAAATCATTATAATCTAAAATCCCCAAAATTATGGTATAAAACCCCTCAATATAAGTTGCACTGGTATACAACATTAAAACCTCTTAAAATAAATTATAAATTTAGATTTAAACTTTAAAAATAATATAAGTTATTATTATATATATATATATATATATATATATTTTAAATGTAGTTGATTTTTAATATCAACACCTTTGTTGAACTTTTGATCAACCATTTAAATTCATCTATCTTAAACTATTTGAAATGTCTCTTATATATATATATATATATATATATATATATATATATATATATATATATATATATATATATATATATATATATATATATATATATATATATATATATATATATATATATATATATATATATATATATATATATATATATATATATATATATATATATATATATATATATATATATATATATATATATATATATATAGCATATCATATGAGAATGCCATATTTATATGAGAATGTGAGAATGAATCCGAACTATTGGATTTTAAAATAAATGGTGGAGATTATGGGTGAATTTTTTTTCTCTCTTATAAATTTTGAAATAAATGGTGAAATAAATGGTGGTTAAGCTCTTTATGTTATGTGAATTAATCATCCACCAATAATCAATCAACCTATGAACTTCATTTCTTTACTTAGATTTTTTCATAGTGGGCAAGGTAAAAAGGTTTACGATATGTTTAAATAAAATTATAAACTTGTATTGAAATAAATTTACGATATGTTGTCATTAGAATGAAATTTAAAATGTTTATAACATTTCTACAAATTTCAGTTTACTTTAAATTGATGTAAGAGTTAGAGTTACCAACAATGAAAGAGGAATAAATATCCAAATTATACTGAAACGAGTATTAAGTATTTTTAATATATGGTCACTTTAGAAGATACTAAAACATATGAATATAAAGTCACTCAGATTTTAAAATTAATTTTCAATGTTTTATATGTTCTCATAATTGATCTAAATCTTTTGATTTTCGCTCATTTCTTTAAAATATACTACAAAGCAATATAAATATAACAATTAAGTTGTTACAGATAAAAAAAAGTACTGGTCATGGAAAACCATTACCTAGGGGTGTTCAAAACCAAACCAACCCAATAGAAAACCGCAAATCAAACCAAACCAAACCAAAACCGCAAAAAACCGCATTTGGTTCGGATTAGTTTGGGTCATCTTTTAACAAAACCGCACGTTTTGGTTCGGTTTGCGGTTTGTATTTTGTAAACCGAACCAAACCGAATCAAACCGCATTATGTTACAACCTAAATTTTACTTAACTCTCATCCAACCCAAACTTAAACCTATTATACCTTAGCCTTATGATTAGCAACAATTTTCTCATCCTTACACATATAATTTCAGTCCCGATCTTCTCAAATCTCTAATAACATTATCGCACATTTTTTGCCACATACATCTTTCTTCTTCTTCTATAATCTCTTCTCTCTTATATTATTTCTTTTTCACCTTCTATTTTTATGTAAATGTTCCGTATTTCAGTTTCGTTTTTATCGCACATTTTCTTCTCTATTCTCTCAACACTTTTTTTTTTCTTTTTCACCTTCACTAATCTCTCGTCTCTTATATTATTTTGTTTCATGATAATAATTTTTATATTGTTTTATGTTATTATTTTATATTTAATATTCCACTTTTGTCTAATTTAATTTTTACATATTAAATGGAAAATTGTCAAAATATGACGAGTTTTTTTGTTATTTGATAGTGTATGAATGTCTAAATACAAAATTATGTTGTCATCTATATGTGTATTATGGCTCAATAAAATATTTGTAAAAAACCGAACCAACCAAACCGCATTAGTTTGGTTTGGTTTGGTTCGGATTTTTTTAAAAGCCAACCGAACCAAACCAAACCGCACGATTTTTTCTCTTGCGATTCGGATGATTTTTTCCGTCAAAACCGCCCAAACCGCACCGCAAACACCCCTACCATTACCTCTAGCTTTAACCAGATCCCTTGCCGCAGCTGGAAAAAATATATAATTGAGCATAAGTTTCTAAAAACATCAAAAGTTATATTATAATTTTTATACCCCAAAATTAGTTTGACAAAAAAGTATTAAAATTAAAAATCATTGATAAATAACATTAGCAACTTTTTTTAATGTAAATTATGAATCACAATTTTTTTATAAGTAAAAATTGTATTAAAAAGAGCATAAGAATACTCGATCAAAATATATAAAAAAAAAACGCTAAGATAAACAAATTAGAGGATTTGACATCCAATCTAGCTGCCAACAAGAAAGATAATGGTTAAATCTAAGGGTGTTCGCTGTGCGGTTTGGGCTTGGTGCTAAAAGTCAACCGAATCGCAAGAAAAAAGACGTGCAATTTGGTTTGGTTCAGTTGACTTTTGGAAAAAAATCGAACCAAATCAAACTAAACAAATGCGGTTTGGTTCGGTTTTTACAAATATTTTATTGAGTCATACATACACATATAGATGACAACGTAACTTTATATTTAGTCATTCATTCACTACAAATAAACAAAACTAATCATATTTGAACAACAACTTCCCATTTAATATGTATAAATTAGATTAGACAAAAGTAAAATAATAAACATAAAATAATAACATAAAACAGTATTAAAAATAGGGTTAATGAACTTTTTGATCCCTCTAAATATTGCAGATTTCGTTTTTAGTCCTTCCAAAATTTTCCTTTAAGAAATCGTCCCTTCAAAATTTTTCGTCTAAACTATTGGTCCCTAACGTCAAATTTGCTAGAGATTAGCTACGACTTTAGCCACCGATTAGCTACGAAATTTGACGTTAGGGACCAATAGTTCGGAAGAAAAATTTTGAAGGGACGATTTCTTGAAGGAAAATTTTGGAGGGACTAAAAACGAAATTTGAAATATTTAAAGGGACGAAAAAGTTCATTAACCCTTAAAAATATCATAATGAAACAAAAAAAATAGAAGAGATGAGAGATTAGTGAAAATGAAAAAGAAAGAACATTATAGAGGAGAGATTATAGAAGAAAATGTGCGATAAAAACGAAATTGAAAGAGAGAATATTTACATAAAAATGAGAAGGTGAAAAAGAAATAATATAAGATAGTAAAGATAATAGAAAAAGAGATAAGATGTATATGGGAAAGATGACGCGATAATTCTATGAGAAATTTGAGAAGATTGAAATTGAAACCATAAATGTAAAGATGAGAAAGTTGTTCCTAATGATAAATCTAGCTCTAAATCAATCTCAAAAATGGACTTTAGCCACTAAGACAATTTCTGTAACTCCTCATCCCACCATTAAATTTACTTTTATGAATATTAGATATTTTGAAAAGGTACAATTATTAAGGATACAAACTTAAAATGTCATTTACAAATTACAATGTATTATATGTTCTAAGAATTGATCAAAATATTTTACCTTTTACTTATTTATTGAAAAAATTCTATAAAAATTTACTTGAACATGAAATTTTTATGATTAAATATAAAAATTATAGTGTCCATAAATATGATTACCTGATACTCAAATTATCTTGTTTGCTGCAGGTAAAATAATTATACAACTTAGCACAAATTTTAAAGTAAATAAAAAATCATATTATAATTCTTATGTCCTCAAAATCAATCCATAAGAAGAAATGTTACTGCGTTAGTGCATAAGACCCTTAGTGAGGAGAAAAAAAAAGAGAGTAATAGAAAAATAATAATTATATTATTCACTTTGAATTGTACAAATAGTAATATAGATTATGACTATTTATATATAATTTTGATTGGACTTGGATTTGGATTTATACAACTTGGATTATATATATGATATTATTAGATTTGATTATATTTGATATTATATCTAATATCCCAATAATATCTCAACATACCCCCTATAATCCAAGTTGTCGAACATACTCTAAAAATAGTCAATCTAAACTATTCCTAATTTCTTTCTCAAATTTAGAAATCTGTCGATCTTCAATCCTTTGGTGAAAATGTCGGCCAACTGTGCTTCACTCGAGCAATGTCTAACTTCAAGTTCACCTCGATTTACCTTTTCCCTCAGGAAGTGAAATCTAGCTTCAATATGCTTACTCCTTCCATGCGGAACTGGATTCTTCGTCGAATTATTCGTTGCATTGCAAGAGGTTTCTTTACTTCGACATTCATTTATTCAAGTACAGATTTGATCCAAATTGCTTGACAGGCAGCATATGATCCTTCTACATATTCAGCTTCACACGATGATAATGCCACCACAAGTTGTTTCTTCGAACACCATGAAATTAGGGCACCAAATACTTGAAAGAAATATCCAGTTGTGCTTCTTCGATCTTCCTTATCTCCACACCAATCAACATCTGAAAAACAAGTAAATATTGCTTCTTTTCCTTCAGAATCTTGTCAAAATAGAATTCCATACTCTATTGATCCTTTTAAGTATATTAGAATTCTACTTGCAGCCTTCATGTGTGACACTCTTGGCTCACTCATGTATCTGCTCACTAACTCGACTGCGAAACCTATATCAGGTCGACTGTTGCACACATATCTCAGAGATCCGACAATTTGTTTGAACAAAGTACATCGAATTTGTCTTCCTCACCATGCTTCTTCAACTTTAAGTTTGGTTTGACAGGTGAGGATGCATGATTCAAATATTCCATTCTCAATCTCTTGAGTATCTCTTTGACATACTTCCTTTGATACAACATCATACCTTGCTTCGACATTTGAAATTTCATGCCTAGAAAATAAGACAGGTTTCCCAGATCCGGCATTTCAAATTCCCTTATCATCAGCTCTTTGAACTTCGTCAAATTCTCCAAGCCATTTCCAGTTACCAGCAAGTCATCGACATATGAGCATATGATTGTTATATTTTGTGCCACAACCTGAACATAGACACCATACTCAAATTTGCATTTGACAAATCCTAATTCGACTAAGTATGAGTCGATCTTCTTGTTCCATGCCCTAGGTGCCTGCTTGAGGCCATAGAGCGCTTTATGTAACTTATATACTTTACTCTCTTCCTTCTGAATCACAAAACTAGGAGGTTGTGTGACATATCCCTCTTCGTCTAAAGGACCATTCAGAAATACTAATTTCATATCTAAATGAAATGTCGATCAGCCTTGGATGCATGCCAATGCTACCACTAGTCGAATAGTCTTCAATCTTGCCACCGGAGCAAATAATTCGGAGTAATCGAGTCCAACTCTTTGAAGAAAACCTCGAGCTATTAATCTTGATTTTTGTCTTGCTATTGACCCATCAGTGTTGTGTTTCATCTTGAACACCCATTTCACTTCGATAGCTTTTGTATTTGTTGGAAATTCGACTAACTCCCATTTGTTGTTTCGTTTGATTGCCTGTAACTCTTCGACCATAGCTAACTTCCACGATTGAATTTATAATTCCTTGTTATAGTTGGTTGGTTCAGCACTTGCAAGTAAAGCAAAATGAACTAATTCTCCATCTAGTGTGACTTCATTATCACCAGCCACTTCATAGTCTTGAAGTCTTACTGGAAGAGTTTGAGTTCCTTGAGGTCTTTGGCTTGTATTAGCCACACCCTCTTCGACTTCAACTGTGTCGGGAATGTTGGTAGCTACTTCGACTTCGATTAGAGTTTCGACAATTTCATCTATTTTGACTTCAGCTGTTTCTTCTTCGAATTCAGAGCTCATCAGTGGCTTGTTAATTGAATTACTCAAAGTCCAATCCCAGGAAAAATTTTAATCAGCTAAAATGTCTCAATTCAACACAGTCTTCGCATTAACTTGATTGAATAGTCTCTATGCATCAGTCTTATGATATCCTACCAGAATCATAGGTTCACTCTTGTCATCAAACTTCATTCTTCTTGCATCAGGAACATGCTTGTAACACATAGAGCCAAACACCTTCAGATGACTCACTGATGGTCGTTTTCCACTCCACACTTCTTCAGGAACCTTATTTTTAAAATTCCTTATAGAGCACCTATTTATAATATAAAATGCAGTCGAAACAACTTCACCCCATAACGACTTTGGCATATTCTTCTACTTCAGCATGCATCTCGCCATATCCAATATGGTTTTGTTCCTTCGTTCTGCAATTCCATTATGTTGAGACGTATAAGGAGAAGTTACCTCATGATTGATACCATGTTATGCATAGAAATCTTCAAACATCTTGGATGTGTATTCGCCACCTCCATCTGTTCGCAGAACTTTGATTTTCTCGCTCTGGTTTTCGACAAGTATCTTGAATCTCTTACTAAACTCATCAACAAATGAAATAAAATATAGGTTTGCACCAATGGTATATTCTTCGAATGGACCACATACATCTGAGTGTACCACTTCGAGTATGCATGATGATCTCATTGGAATAGTCAAAGTGAAAGAACTTCTGGATTGCTTTCCGACTAAATAACCTTCACAGAATTTGTCAGGCATCTCAAGAACTTGGAATACCATTAACTATATCTTGAGTAATTAGTTGATTGAGTGATCGAAAATTCAAATGTCTAAACCGCAAATGCCACAACCAACTATCCTTGTGGTCGACTACAGTTTTAATACATTGTACTTCAGTCGAACTGATCATGGTCTTAAATGTCCTGTTCTTCGACAGAGGGGATTTCAAGACAAAATTGTTATGCGTGTCGAACAATTTTAAAGCTCCATCTTTCATGAAACCTGAGAAACCTTTTTCGACCAGTTATCTTACACTTAGTAGGTTGCACTTCATTCCAGGTACATATAACACATCTTTAATCATAGCTTTCCTCCCATTACTCATTTGAAAAACTATGTTGCCAGTACCTTCTACTTGCAACGAGCTATTTTCTGCAAGTTTTACCTTGCTCTTCTTCGACTCATCGAAATCTGTTAACCACACCTTTTGACCAGTCATGTGATTCACGAAGCCTGAGTCGAGGAATCAGATATTGGATTCGACATGGTTATCTAAAACTGGAGTCATAACCACCATACCTTCAGAATCATCTGAATCTTGGCGTGCAAGGTTCGCTCATACGTCCTTACCTTTTGTCGATCCATTGTCTTTCTTGTACCAACAGTGTTTAGACAAGTGACCCCACTTATCACAGTGATAGCACTGCACCCTTTTACCTTTCTTATATTCTTTGTCCTTTTGATAGTTTCGTCCTTCTTTCGAGGATTCAGATGTCCTATCATCAACCTAATGCTTGTGCGGGTTTGACCAAGGCTTCTTGCCTTGAGTTTTGTTGACTTTTCCTTTGAATTTGTTGGAACCACCATTCTTTTTCCATGACTGAGCCTGCAAAGCTTGTAACGAATCTTGAACTCCTTTCTTTTCGACAATCCTAATGTCATGTGCTTCTAATGAACCAACCAAATCTTCCAATTTTAGGGTTTCAAGAATGTTGGATTCTTGAATAGCTACAATAATGTGATCAAAGTGAGACGTCAACCTACACATTACCTTCTCAACTATCATCTTATCAGTTAGGGTTTCACCACAATCCTACATGAGGTGGACGAGTTGTTGCACCATCGACACATACTCTACAATTTTTTCGTCTTCTCCCATCGACAACAATTCATATTGTCGATGCAAGGTTTGTAACTTGACAACCTTGACTTTCTCACCTCCTTCATAATATTTGACAAGAATGTCCCATGCCTCTTTCGCAATTCAGCATGAGAGATTCTGTCGAAATTTGGAGCATCAACCGTCGTTTGAATGCAATACACGGCCTTGCAATCATTCTTCTTGGCTTTGTTGTGGGATGTTTTCTGTGCGTCGTATGCATTTGCAGCCAGCACATGAATGTCGTCGGTAACCATTTCTAAAGTTTTATGAAAGCCAAACAAAAATTGTACTATGTTTTCTCATATTTTTGATCATATAAAGACTTTTCAATTGATTAGAATGGTCAATCACAAAAATTTCAGCTCCAAACTCACAATAATCTTTAACAAGGTAACCGTTATATGAATTTTTGAGATCCCTCAAGGAAATTAATTGTTCTAAACCTCATTTTGTTTTCTTTTCATTTAATGTTCTTACAGCATCTACAATAATCAAGGAAGACAACCAAAAAAAGTAAAATTTGTGGTTAATTCTTTTACCACAAAATTTAGTGATTATTTATATATTTTTTATGTAAATTTTTGTCAGTAACTTATTTTTTTCGCCTACATATTATTTAAGTAGTGTATATATACCTTGGACAAATAATTGGAATGTTTTTGATCAACCACGAACAATTTAAAGTTTACATCAACATTCCAATCATGAGAAAGTTTCTAAATTTAATTGGTTTATAATATATAATTATATAAAAAAATTCATTAATTTGAAAGTAAAAAAAAATGATAAAATAACATAAAAAAATTAAATATTAAACTGAAAGTAATAATTATTAAAAAATGAAAATTAGAAAAATAAATATTATTAAAAAAAATTAATAATAAACAAACAGTATCTAAAAAACCTACAAATAAATTAAAAAGTAAATTAAGTGTAATAAACCTACAGTAAATTGAAAAGTTATTTTTCTTATAAATGTTCTTTTTATTAATAATTGTGTATTATTAATTTCAGTTTAAAAACACTAAATATAATTTCAGTTAGTAATAATGTTTATGAAAATAATTGAAGCCAAAAGAATTAATTGGTTAATAATAAATAATTTATTATTTCTTAAATTTTTTGGCACCAACAAGATCCAAACCTGGTACTTGTAGGTTGAGACTCCCAACAAGTGAGCTATATGTTTTGATTAAAATTTAATTGCTTCAACTCTAATTAATATAAAAACTTATAGTTGCACCATTTTAATACTGAACAATATAATTATTTACAATATACTTATCCAGTATATAAAATACATAGTTATAATTATTTTTTTAATTACAATATAATTATACATTATATAAAATGCATAGTTATAATTAGTTAATATATTAATTGCACTTTATATAATTAAAAAAACAACGTTAATATATAATTTAATAAAAAATAATTTAATAATGTTAATATATTAACTGTGTTTTAAATAAATTTGTTAAATAAAATTAATATTAAATAATAGTAGTAAAAAAATAAATAATTTATGAAATAATGCATATATAAAAATAACAGTAAACAAATAAAATATTTTAAATCAATAATAGCAGTAAACAAAGAAATATTTTAAATAATAAATAATTTAAGAAATAGAAGTAAACAAATAAATATTTTAAATAATAGCAGTAAAAAATCAATAATTTATGAAATAATGCATATGTAAAAATAGCAGTAAACAAATAAAATATTATAAGATAGTTTATGAAATATAGAATGAAATATATAATTTATACTTTTAGGGCCCGTTTGGTGTGCAGGATAAGAGACAGGATAGAATATCTGTATCATATCCTATCTCAATCCAGTATTTGCTGACACAACAGAATATGATAAGTTAATCCTGAAACTTATCATATCCTGCCTTACTAGTTCAAATTGTTATCCTGAATCTGAGCTGGATTACACTACAAAAAAACTGCTCTGTAGTGACGTGGATGCCACGTGGCAACGTTAAAAATCACGTCACAATTAAACAATAGCGACGTGTGCTGCTATGTCGCAGAAGCACGTGTGGCAACTCAGTAGCGACGTGGAAAACACGTCAGAAGGCTATAAAGTTATTTAATATTTAAAAACACGTCGCAACGGGAAATTTTGAGCCACGTGTTTTCCATGTCGCTAATATATGTCGCTGGGGAGAAAATTTCTTGTAGTGTTAGAATCCGGCCGGATAGGATAAGAAAATGATTTACTAATTTACTCCTATAAAATATAATTTAAAATAACAAATTAGATATGAAAAAATATAAATAAAATTTAATTTGATATTAAATTAAAAATATTAATAATAATTTTAAAAAAATATGTATGATTGTCATAAGGATAAATTTTTAACTTAATGAAATATAAAAAACTAGAATTTTTAAAAATAGAATAATTATTAAAATTTTAAAAATATGAATAGTAATTTTATTTTTTATCATATTAAATATATGTTCTTGCAAGGGTAATTTTGTCATTTACATAATATATATGTATAGTGTTAATGAGTTTTTTTTTAACTATAGTAAATTATCATTTTTATTACCTATTTATATATATTATTTAGTATCATGTGTGAACCAAACACATGATAGGATAAGTCTTATCCTGTCTATATCATATCATATCCTTATCCTGCTTAATATCCTATCATGTCTCTATCATATCCTGCGCACTAAACAGGCCCTTAGTTCAAAAACTAAACAACAAATGTTGTTTTGGTCTAGTGGTAACGCCTCTTCTCTTTAATGTAGAGGACATGAGTTCAAGTTTAATTATGTGCAAAATTTTAAAACAATTGAACCATTAATTTTTCAAATCTTAAAATAATAATAAATAGCATGTCAATGTGGCATTTAAAATCATCCATAGTTGACTAAAAAAATTTTTAAAAAAATATAAAAAATTAAAAAATACGAATTTAAAAAATACAAATTTCCATGTGGAAAATGGCAGGGGATAAAAAATATTTAACCCTATTATTTCTACAAATTAAAACTACACAAATATTATTTAGTAACAAATTAAATTTTAAGTTAAACATATTAAAAACACTGATTTTGTATTAATATTTATTAATTTCTGTTTGAAAATGCTATAGTTTATTTAGTTCAATATTATTATATTGGTTTTATTTTAAATACGTTCATTAAAAATGAATGTTTATAAATGCAATAATATTATTAAAATAAATATTACAATAACTTCGTATTTTAATTAACTCAAAAATAAGATTTAATATGAAACTGTGTTATAAATATATTTGGAAAAGAAATATTTCAGGCAAAAAAAAATATGTAGCCTAGTGGTAGAATATAAGGATGTAGGGATTTTGTGTTAAAAGGGTACTATCTTTTTGGGACCATTTTGGATGTTTAAACACGTTATTAAAAATTTATAAATAAAAGTCAACAGCAGTGTTATGTCATTTTTTTTTTTCTGAGAGGCAAAAACGAAAGAATCTTAAAATTACAAGAATGAAATTTGTTTTTTTTATAAGATTGTTTTTTAGATTTGCTCCAAATGGCCAGGAAAAAAACGGTATTAACCCTACTATAAAAAAATACAAAAATTATACTATAATAAAGAAAATGAATTAATATTGAATTTAAGAAAAATTCATACCATTTAAAAAAAAAAAATTCATACCAACGCCATTGTGAGAACTTGAAGTTGGATTACAGATGCAGATGGTCTCCATATCAAACAACACTATTTTCTCAGTCTTATGTGTTAATGGTAATGAGCAATTGAGACGAGCATGAGATGTAATATATAGTCGCTTTGTGATGATAAACTTGAATTAAAAAGTTGACTAGAGATCTTCTTTAAAGAATGGTCAACAAATTCAATTAAAGAATGACCAAATTTTTTGTTTTAGAAAGACAAAAGTTACTAAAATTACAATCCAATACTTACTATTAAGGTATTAGGGGTAGAAGGTTGAACCGAACTAAACTTTGTTAAGCCTGAGTTTGACCTCTCAAAAATTTTAAAGTCTAAATTTGGCCTGTGATCTATCAAAAGCTTAATTTTAGGCCTAAGTCTGACATTTTTTAATGTTTGTTTGACCTAAGAGTCTATATAAAAGTCTATTTTATTTGAATATTTGTAATAAAAAATTTAACTAATGTTTAAATAGACTAACAAATTAAAAGATCAA